>NC_071980.1:23445801-23525950 GCF_026283585.1 Hylaeus volcanicus
CTCTCTCTCTCTCTCTCTCTCTCTAGAGAATCTAAGAAAATAATTGATTTGATAAGTGACACACTTCTAATGAGTCACTATTCTGCATTAATGTTATACTTCTAAACTTTTCCAACAAATGACCCTAATTCATACGAAATACAATTAAACAGAATTTTAATTCAAATAAATATTATAGCGTATACAGGGCTTGAAGAGATGAAGCTGAATAAACATAAATGGCGTCGGGGATAATTCCGCTTCTGTAAGCCACAGGAAAATTCACCGGAGAATACAGTATTTGAATTTAGAACACGACGTCACATGGTCTCGTAATCGCGACGTTATAACGCGTTAGGAACAGAAACAGTGAGACTTGCAGAGAAGGAAATCGAATAAGGGATCGAGGGCAAGTCACCAGTTGCCGTTGGTATAAAAAAAAAAAAAAAGAACGGGGAAGGGAAGAAAGAAATTGGGGTAACAGAGCCGAGATTTCACGAAAGGTTAGCTCCTGCGGATGAGTCCCTTATTCTCCTGCTTTTCTTTCCTCCTAAGTTCTTTACGCTTGGCATCCTCATTTCTAGCGCATTTCCGCAAGGCTTTGTGAAATGACGAAGACAGCGCAAAGGGACGAGATTGAAAAATTCTAATAAAAACGATTTCGCCGGCGTCCGACTCAAGGAGATCGAAATCGATTTCGTTTACCCAGGCAGCGGAAATGGTTCCAAAGTTTGGTAATGGCAATGCTCGAATTTGTTTTCTATTTTCCGCTCTGTGCTCGACGATTTACATCAAAGCCGCGAAGTAGGGACACGATTCTTGAACGAAATACACATTTACTGTTTTGTCGGTTAAACTTTCAGGGTCTAAAAACTTAGTACTTGTTTAAGGGAATAAATATGTAATTTCTCATTCTTGGGAGAAGGACTCCTAACTTCTGATTTTTCGGATTCTTTTAATGAACAATTCTTTAATCTTTGGTATTTGAAAATTACTTTATGGAAGAAATTATTAATTTTTAAATTATTAATGATGGGCTATTTTAAGAGAGTCTCATAAAAACTCAAGGGTCTAAATATGTTAAAAGATGTAATAGATGTCATACTGAATGACACAATTTTTTACTAGGTCACTAAAAAATTTAACCAATAAGTGACCTAACTGGAATAACAAATGTAAACGTAGAATTATGATTTTCAAATGGAACACTTCAAAATTAAATCAAATAAGAATCTAATAAAAATACGCTAAACAAACCTAGAAGTATTATTCCAAATCAAACACTTAAGAATTAAGTAAAATAATAACCTGATGATAATACGTTATGTAACTCTAGACTTTGATTTCTAAATCGAGAGCATGTCTTACAAATACAGAAGTACGTTGAAACATTTATCTCGTTTCAATCAATTCTGACAGTTTTCATGAATACGACAGAAATTCATGCGCTACATCTGAAATATTCATCCAACCAAGGTAAATCTTCGAATCTTTTAAAAAGTTCCCCGCCGTAATCAATTCCTAAACGAAAAGTTGTGGACCAAAGTGGAGCACTGTTTCGTTACAGTAACCACGATGAAACGAAAACTATTCCTCCAAAGTAATCAGTGAATAAGTAATAGAGTTCACGTTGCGAGCACAAAAGTAAGAAACCGTAAAGATACACAAGAAGAGAAGTTCGAGGTACGAGGTCGTAAATTACAGCCACCGAGTTGAAGCATTAGTCAGAAAGATAACCGTCATAAAATACTCGTGTCGTAAAACACGTGCAAACGTCAAGCAACAACAAACGAGATAAGAACTCTCGCGAGACCATCGGATACAACAATTACGATAATTATCGTCAAGCTTTATATTTCTCTAATTCTATCGTTGCTCTGCTAACTTATAAATGATAATAAATAAACGAACAAAAGTTGTGTACATCTTCTTTTGCTCGACGATTCTTAAATGAAAAATAAGTCTGTACCTAAATAATTGAATACAAAAAATAAAGAGAACTGATGTATACGCAACAAAACCAGGCAAAATTGAACGACAATAAAGGATCAAGTCCAAATTCTGTTCACTTCGCTTAGTACGTAAATAAATAATAGTAAATAGTATGCAGTTCTCAGCAGTGCATATTATAAGTATAAATCACGTCCGACAATAAAAAATAAAAAAGATGGCACATATACGCATCTCTAAAATTCGAAATTGGAGAGTTTTGCAAAAGGAGCTTCAAAGCTTTGTTTTTTCATAACAAAATATCGCTGTCAACGTAGTCGTGCGGAATATTTAACATCCTTTTTCACGTTCAATTTTAATCACGTGTACTATCACTTAATATAAGAACATCGGGTGTACTTCGTACCATTAGCGTTTTATTAAAAAACAAAATCCTAAAGCACCTCTTGGAAAACCCTTTATAACATTGCACTTTGTGCTTCGAGATGCAAATTATAATTCGAGTACTGTTACACCAAAGGACGACGCAATTACTACCATAAATATTTACGAGCAACGACCCAGTGCTACATATTTAAATTTATAAGAGTTAACATTTTACTCCGGCACTGTGTCTAATCGTAAGCTAAAACTGACTTCGTCATTACTACATTCATGCACAAGTGTACGTACATTCTATCGCGTCTCATTGTAAGGTCTACACGGTAGCTTCGCACATTTTAGCGTACTCTTTCATAAGCTAATTTGCAATAGCGTAGTACTACGTTTCTTAACAAGCTAACTTCAGGAGGCTTTTGTGTAGTACTCTGTACAACTATAGTGCGAACTTTCGAATCCAAACACCTATTATCCGTACCTATAATCTAACGTTAATTCTATGCTCTGGAATCTGAACGTAATTTTATGTCGACAGTTTTATTTCGCCGTTGGTAAAACAAACGTGTCCCTCGATCCTGTTCTTATTGGGTCTTCTCAGCCTCGTCGTTTCTGGCCACGAAGAAACCGCTGCGATCACGACGCGAGTCGAAAGAAACGCACTCGCGTGCGCGCACAAATGTACCCATAATCATAAAATTGCGGGTGTGCGTTGTGGCACGTATAGAATGCGTATTAGCGGCATATCTGGAATAATCGATGAGTCGAGGCATTCCGTATTTAAAGGTATTTCGCGTATTATAAGGAGAGCCTCTATGCATTCCCTCCCTTTCAGACTCCGCTAGAGCAATCTATTGATAGCTACGGTCCTGTCTGCCGTCCTCATTTCTCTCCTTAAGCTGCCGCGTATAACCGAGCATCCTAATCGCTTTATCGCTCTTATGGAATATAATCAGTTGGCCGAGAGGGCCGCCACGGAGGGTGGCCGCCCGACCGTTCCCTGCTTCTTACTCCAGGAGCATCGAAGAATCGTCGCCGGAAGAAGGGAACCCGGGGATCCTGTTAACCTCCTGGATATACGGGATGGAATGCAAGGCATTCCAGGTATTTCTGCATCGGAAAGGTGCAACGGTCCCTTCGGTTTCATATCGACCGCCGGATACCCGCTACTTCTCTTCTGATGCACTTACAGTGTCTCGTTGTACGTGGAATCGCAAGAAAAAAAAAAAAAAGAGAGAGAGAAAATAAAAAGGTGGAGTTCATCTCCGTGAAGAAGGAGTCCGGTGAAATAGTATCTGCTTGCCCCTGGAGTTTAATAGCTTTCAGATACTTGAACGTCCCACGTGAATTAAGGAAGCAATAAATTTACCATGTAGCCGTATGAGAGCATATTAAGCTCTGTAATAATGTCTGGAAACGATTCGTGTACGTTTATGTAACGTTCCTCCTTTTCTTTCGCTCTGTTACGTGTATATGAAAGCACTTCAACGACTTGATGAAGAAGCTGAACACTTTGTCACTTGCACGCTCGTCGTGAATTTTATAGAATAAGGTGGTCTAATTTGAATCCCAAACACGATTTTATTTAAGAGAATGTTCCAAGAAACTTTACGACTTTGTACATGTAGTCCGCATCAGAAAGAAACGTAATACCTTTAACGTGCATTATGATGTTTTCGCTTTGTTTGTTTTCTGAAAATATGCAAACGTATTCGAAACGTTGATTACAACGTTCTCTTAAATAAAGACGTGATCCCACTAATCCAATTCGGCAAGAGGAAATTAGATTTCATATCTGATTGTTACAGATTATATTCTAATAAGCCGGCATGCACCAACGAGGAATTTATACTCCCTTTGAGACAAGCAAGCAGGTACCTCTTGCTGATCAGTAAGATTTCCGTGAACGCGTTATGAGGGATTCTGGAACAATTTGAAATGCTCCAGGTATTTTCAAATATGTTCATTAATTAGCGAAACGATGCTGCACAGTTTCCCTTCCTCATATTTCGAATAACTTTTGTATAACTAATAATTGCTTGTGCAGTGGCAGCACCAATGGAACAAAGATTAACGATAAACTCATAAACTCATGAACTCATGAACAGTTAAATAATTATATTCAATTAGTTGTATTCAATGACATTAAAGCGATCTACAATTTTAATAAACGCAATGGCGGATAATATTAACTGCATACAATATATTTGCATTTATTTTAATCGTATTTGATTGTTAATGTAATGTTTGATTCTGTTTTAATAAATTCATTTCAATGTTTTCTATTAATAATTCACATATGATCTGCTTTGTATGTTTTCTTAAAAGGGGCTCACCGATAGAATCAAAACATTGAAAGTAATCAAGTCTTCTGAAACACTATCATACAGATTACTTTAAACATTAAAATGAGAGGATTTTTAATGAATTTATTTAAAAGATAGCGAGATAATACAGCTGGTATATACAATTGAATTCCATTTACAGTTGCTTGAATACGGTAAGGAAATTCAAATGTTTGCTTCCTATACCTATTTCAGATACCTATTTCCCGCAGCTCTGAGCACAATACGCGTCTGACTATAGGTAATCCTCTATCACTTACTTACTCCGTCCCTCTCTTTCAATTTCTATTTCGAACTGATTTTCATGCACGCCATCTCACATCTTTCTTTAACATTTGATATGTGCATTATTTAAAAAAAAATAAACACTTCATGCATTTCATCAAGCTAAATAATGCTTTTGGTATCTATTGAAATATATATGTATTTTTTTTTCCTTTGTTTATTATAGCTTCGTAATTTGGAAATATTTCTAAAAGTAATTCAAGTACATGTTAACGAGGATTAAATTTAACATGAAAAAATTCTCTAAGCATTCTTTATATATTATTAGTCGAAATATTAACGTGAACGATTCCTCATAAATAATTTAGTGAAATATAAGGTGCGATTTGTTCTGAAATCACAGGATTCTAAAAGTGGCGTCAGTGATTCCAGGCTTCTGGAAAACATAGATTTGTGTACGGGCAGGTTGATGGTACTTACACACGATATAACTGTGACTAGTTCTTTCGTTCCCGTATCGGCAAATTGCCAGCGCATTTCCATATAATCCTAACGTAACGGGCAAAAGATTTCGCGATTCTCGTCGGGAATGGTAAAACAGCGAAGCAAGACGTTCCGTTGCCAGCCCAAACGACCGTAACAATAATGTTAACTAAGAACAGGGTGCACCGGTGAAAAATAACTCTCTGTGTAGCCAAACACAAACATAAAGCTATTATACGTGCATAATTTTCCACAGCAGCTCCGCGAACCCTTTCATTTAGTCTGATACTTTCCGAATGCTTGGCCACGCTCCTTTATCGATTTAATCCTAAAAAAAAATGTAAGTTGACATACATAGACTGTTCTTCCTATATTAATCACATCTGGGTTAAGGGAATAAATAAGTAATACGCTGCACGTTCTTTTCCCGTTGTAAGACAGCAGTTTTTAGCGTTCGTATCACGTTAATTAAGACACGGGAGCGCCAACGACGAAACCGGCGGAGCGGAAAATATTCTGACAACCATGTTCCATGGTACATGACGAGAATTCTCGGCTATTGTACACATTCCTCCTACGTTCAGCTGCTTCTTGCCTCGCAACCGTTGGTTGTTCTGCCTGAAAATAGGTTACCGTGTTCACGTTCGTCTCGATCCTCTCTTTAAAGTGAAACGCTAATGAGAACAGAATGCCTTCCGCACGGGACAAGTTTCTAGTGAAAACAATACAACGAAATACGATGTCGACTTAAGATCGTTTAATCTTGTAATTTAACTCGCTGACTATGTAATTATTCTCGAAGCCAAAACATGCACTATCGTTTTCTTCGAGAGAGATTCAAACTCCGTGCTTCTTAAGGGAGCACAATACTGTGACATTTAAACAAAAGTTTATTTTTATTTTGCATTTCTCGAAATATACATATTTGAAGATGACTTTGCTCAATTTTGCAAAAGAAATCTTTAGAATTCAATATGTAATCATAGATATCAAGTCTTTAAACATTTTTTTTTTTATTTCAAATATACCATGTGGTCACAAAGGTGTTAACCCATCATCAGTGTTTATCATCTTAATATTGTAGCATGTCAAAACATTAGCTAGCAGTACCAGGACTATTTGGGTTAATAATGAGATCAAAATACCAAGATGTAGACACACACCAAAATCATCACAGAGACACTCTCTTATGTAACAATTGGAAATTTCTCAAATTGTAGGTGTTAATATGTATACATATATACATACACAATACAGGCCCACAGTTCCTCAGAAACAGACCTGTGCTACTCTACTCTTGGTAATATGTAGCAACAGGGATCTACACTAATTAGTACAAAGTCTGTTTAAGCATCTATAGACTCTAGAATGTGGTGCTCGAGTTGATTAACCGCATCTAGCAACTCACTGGCTAAATCGAAACTGTACCCCGTGATATGCAACCACCAACTGCCAACAGGATGATCGAAAATCATCGACTTGGGACCGTGGATCGTGTCTCCCCTGCAGATTAGAAGAGACTGGAGAATGCCGAACCCCGTCAACCACTTCAGCCGGCCCTGTGGTGCTATTTAAGCCACGGCGAAGCCTTCCCAGCACCATCGGCACAACATCCACTAAACTTATCTCGCAGTTCTTAGTACTGGTCAACCAGAGCCTCGGGTACGCAGGGACTCTACCGCCCAACAGCCGCCAGCTTTCAAAATGGCCGCCCTGCGGGCACAAGGGATGATATGTAGCCTACAGAAATTCCCTTACAAGTAACATCCGCGGAGGGACATCTATCTTTGTTAGTCGGAGTAGCTCAAGCTTAACACATTCGGGACCGACATATTACTACAAGACTATCTCTAGGAACTGCCCACATCGTTGTAGTTACTTTGATATATAGATGATCCTTGCTGTGAATTAGCCATACACCTTGTTCTACAATTTGTCCCATGATTGGCATGACTTTTTCGATGGTTCTTAAGGAACTGACTACTACTAAGATCTGTACACAACTGACATACTGTATCATTATGTCAGTAATATTTAACGTGATTTGTGTAATGAGCCATCGGTTCTGAATTCATTAAGGGATGAAGTTATACTATAAAGTTCTTGGTAGTCTTTTGGAAATCGTTGGAAAAAGGATGAAGCCTTTAACATTTGTATATTGTGATTTTTAATGAAACGTAGTAAAATTTGGTATAATTATCATTTGAAATAACCAACGAGATATAAACGTTTCAAGCAAATACAGTCAGTCCAATAAATATTTGTATCCTCTATGTCTATTGAAGAAATTTATCCAAATTAAATGACAGGTTTGATATTACCAAATAAATTTTTATAAATACATATACGTGTAAGGTTTATTCATGTATATGCTTATAATTTATTTACAAACATAAAACCTATAATTTTAGTTAGGCAAATTTTTTCAATAGACATGGAGGGTACGAATACTTATGGAACTAGCTGTATGTGCCATTGATTGCCGTTGAAAAACTTTTAATAAGCACGAACGTTCTCGACCAATACGACGAACTATTAGTTTAATTAATTCCTTCGTCTGTTGCGCGAATTTTGTCGTGCCCTTAATTGTGCATCTTCGACGAATCTCTCTCTTCCAAATCTCTCACGTACCGTCAAAAGTACCTACAGCATGGCACGTGTAAACGCTGAAATTATTTTCCACGAAGACACTTGACTCCTGCTGGTAGCTCGAACTTGGACATGCCTCGAGTGTAATGGTGTACTTGCGTAAGAAAGTTTGGAGAATGAGAAACCGTAGTTCGGAGTTCTGTTACCAGTTCAACTACCGCTACATATATCAACCCTGCGAGTGTCACGGTAGGTGATCAGGCAACGTACAAAAAATAATAAAGGTAATCGTAAAGGAGCAACCAAACGCATCAATCTTTCGTATATTAGCCCGCCGCTGTACCTAGCGCGGAATCACAACAAGAAATATTTAATTAGAGTGGAAGCGCTGCAGCGAGTTTCGAATTGATTGAAAGTGAAACGCTTGCCACCGTGTACGTTGTAAATTGAGAAACTTTGGACGGATTGATATCTTTCTGTTACGTGGCTGACAAATGGTACGAATATTTGGCAAACTCTCGAAATTCTATCAAACTATAATTGATACTTTCGGATTAAACGTACCCTCGTGTACCGGGCTTGCAGAGGTATCTTTAATTTCCTTCGATATGCAAATCGAAGAGTTTATTTGATCTCGGAGAGTAATGTTGGGGTAGTTTAATTGCTTTTCAAATGAAAGATGAACAATGTTACATTTGTAAAAAAATTCATTTATTATTTGTAAGTATCAGTGGCTTTAAATTTCTATGACTGAGGAGAAATACAATGAATCCAAAATTTCTTCCAAAAAAGAAAACGAGGTGTAAGAAAAAAGACACTCGAGAATAGCGAACAAAGAAACTAGAAGTAAACGGAAATGTCGTAAAAAATTGCAAGTTCCACACGCATAACAGCCTAAAACATTGGGAAACATAAACAAAATTTCGTTTTCGTAATTCTCTTATTACCTCCTCTTTGTCCGCACCCTAAGTAATAAAATAATAAATTCTTATTTTCGAAGTCAATTAAGAGAACCAGTTGGCAAAGGGTTTCCAAAAACACCTCGGTGAAAGGTTTTCGAGAACGCCTTGTATAGACGTAGCCTGGGGTACTCGCGGATATATTCAAATATTTCGATAAAGAAGGAAAGTTCCTAGCACGCTATCGGAACGATATTCAAAAGCGATCTGCGAGCAGGGGCAAAAATACAAAAGGCGAGTGGCTATATAGAAAGTGGTTCCCATGGGGACAGCAAAAGTAGGTGGTAGGAGGCGAAAGACCAACCTTATTTTGAGATCGCGGGGACGCGGGTGTACGAGGGCCTTGGCTTTTTGCACGGGAAACAAAACGGGGCGAACGCACGAAGAAATATGCAGTTATACGACCCTTCTGAGAGGACACTTTATCGGTAGCCGCGTTTATATCGGCCAACCAATATTTCCTTGACAGAAATTGGAAGTTTAAACTGCCTGGGGTATTGGAGGCATGAAAGACAGGTGCTCGCGGGTCTGAAAGACGCGGCAAGGGAGCGCGGTGACGTGTTTGAAAACACGTACACCTGTATCCCATTATTTGCGCGACGCCGACGCGTACGCGCTTTTCACCACTTGTACGCACCTCATTGCTTCGCGCATTAGTGTGCGGCGCTCAGACGGTGGCTCTCGTACAGTTTCCCGTTGAAACGTACGTTTGACACGAAAGACTACGCAACGAATGTCTCGGGGGAAATTCTGAATTGTATGGTCTGGTTGTACGGTGAACGTACACCGGAGCGACTGAAAGGCGAACGTTTAGCGCGATTAATCTTTCAACACGGAGACTTTTACATGCTACCTTAATAATTCAACGTTTCAGGTCAAGAAACTAACGATTTCAAGTCGATTTTTACGAGATACGAGATACGTGATTCGAGGGCTTGTTCGCTACGATCGAAGTCGGGTACGATTAATTGCGGTTGTATTTGATTAGCGAATCGATCCATTTAATTTCGTTGGAAAGTATTTACTCGAAATCGTTACTTGCTGTTGAATGTAATTGCAGTTGTGAGTGCCACGTGTAATTTTAATTGATTACAAGTCTAATTTTATTTGTAATCATTGCATTTACCAATTTCAATTATGTACTGTCTATGCGATTGCATTTGTCAGTTCCAATTATGTGATTGTTCAGCAATTATATTTAACAAATACAATTGTATATATGGCTTACAAATTGAATTTGCTCAATTACAATTATAGTTAGGATATAAAATTTGAATTCTAGTCAGTTTCTATTATATTTGCCAAACATAATTACGATTACCAGGCGTAATTTATAAAACATTAATTATATCTATAATCTATAATATTTTATAATTTTATTTCAATACAGATATATGAAAATATCAATGACGTTAGTAAAATATTAGTTAGTTCAAATAACTTAATTTCGTTAACATCGATTATCCAATGATTATCTTCTATATTCAATAAATATAAGTAATTATTTCGGTACACATTACGCCAGTTTCTGGTAATCAGTGTACAACTATGACGCAGACACTGATATCGGCACGCCACGCAGCAGCTTGCGAGGCAAGCTGGCGAGAAATTCTCTCCATTTCGGTAGCGGATTGATGGTTTTCATTGTTCACCTTGATGGGCTGTTTTCGGCGAGGCGCAAGTAACACGGCACCGCCAAATGCGCTCCTAGCGTCGCACACAGAGACCCTTTGACCATCTTGTATTCAGAATTCCGGAATGGAGGAAGTGGAGCGACGTAATATTACAATACTGACAGCGCGTACAACCGTACACAGCCGTGATCGTCAACACAAAATAACGGGCGCATGCTTGCGCGCGCACCGCTTCGACCAAGAATTTTAATAGCCTCTTGACGGTATAATGTTGAACGCGGAACTTGAAACACGTGTTAAGTATTCGAAATTCGAGCACCGACGAGGAATTCTTCAACCCCCCCCCCCCCTCCCCATCGAAAGGGTAGCTTCCGAGAACTTCTATCGACGGTTGAGGGAGTAGTCTTTCATTTTTGGTCGAAAAATAGATTTTTCTTGTTCTTCTCAGAACTTTGAATACCATATTGTTGAACCTCATTGTCCTGCTTACTCCTATCTTCGTATGCTTTATTCCCCTTGTCATTTTTCATTCATTCTCCGGAAACTCTGCTTGGCCCACATTTTCTTAATCTCCCTCTTTGGTTACTGTGATAGTGTACACGCTCTATGGCTTCCACTCATCTCGTCTCCTGTGTACGACAAATCCGAAATTCCTGTTTCAGGTTCCCTCGCGAAGCATGGAAAAGTGAATTTATCGCTCTTTCTCAAAAAGAGTTGGTTCAAAATGACGCAAAGATAGCATTTCCACCATTGTTGCATCATCTGCAAGACGCTTTGCAGTGACTCTCCTTCGTACCTTGTCAATCTCATACATAGATACTGTTAGGATACTATTAGGATGCTCGTTCAATCCATTCAAAGTCATCCACTTGTATATACTCCATGTATAATTTTAAAGTCTCGTATGGGTACGTATGCTTTCATTATCAAGTATACTTCACACAATTGGTCTTGCGATCTGATTAGCTTCTAAACGCGTCACTAGATCTTACAATAAACAACGTATGGTGTAACTTCCGTTTTGTTTCATGTTTTATTTTCTGTGTAATATCTTCTTCAGATAAGGCTTAAAAGATTCATTCTCGGACTTCGGCAGGGTGTAGGGGTTATTTTAATATTTAATATTAATATTACTATTAATTTTAATAGCAATTGCTTTAATGCAGTTTCTGTTAGTATGTCTACTTCCCTCCCTTTGGCAGGATTATCGCCAGTAGATTATAACGAGCTGCAATTGGACGCAATTTAGAAAACATGAATTGTATCAAACTAAGAAGCATACCACTTTAATTAATTCGTTGAAACGAGATGTGTTCGAAATGTGATTCGTAGACGGGTTCGCGGATTTTTCTGCGTAAATTTCGTTAAGAAAAATTAAATTTTTTGAAAGGTCAAGTCATAAGTCTTCTGGAACCTCTTTGATGAAGAGGCTTCGATAAGATCGTCAGTTAAATTTTCCATTCTGTTCGAAAGTCTTCATTACTTCCAGCCGTGCTTCTCACCTTATTCAAATTCCAAAGACGTTCAATTCTCGAGAGCCCATCACAAACGGCGCGTCTCTTTATTAATTTAAAATGCATTCTCGCCGTGACTTGTAACCTTATTAATTCACAACGCGACAGATTTAAAGATCAGAAAACCCAGACGTTAATTTTTTCCTCGAACCATCGTTTACCTTGGAGTATTGTTAACTTCTTATGACTGCCTATAAGCATGATAAAATATAAAGAAACACATGAAGTTAAAACTTGAAAATTACAATTTCTCAGTGAAATTAAACAATTACATATTTGTTCATCATTTCCAACGTAAACACTGATCTACGTCTAGTCAAACAAGTTTCAGATTATCAATTAAAGATTCATATAAAGAATATATATATTACTTTATATTAATAATACCTAACAGAATTAACGATAAGAATATTATTTTAAAATACTCTTAGCATGCGATATTTACTATCTTCATACAAACCAGAAATAAATTGCAAGAATGTGGCAATTACTTCAGTCCTAAAGAGTTTTAACGTAGAAGAGAGTCAAAGGTACGCGATGAAAATTATTATCCAGCCTTCGAGTCCGTAAACGACGTAAACATAATTATAACAAAGGATCCGAAGAATTCCCCTGGATATAACAACGCAAGTCAGCGGAGCGAGCGAAAACTACCAACAAAACAGAATGCTTTCAAGGGGCACTTGAAGTTTTCGGAATGAAGCAGTTGATTTAATGAGAAATTGTGGAACACCTGACGCTGCGACATGTTCCGTCTGAAACCAATGCGTCCCTTGTCGTCTTCGGGAAGTCTACAGGCGCACAATTCCCTGGCGCGCTTATACGCCTACGTACACGAGCGCATACATCACGGTTCCACACATTTGCGCAATCTACATTCGCGTCTCCATAAAATAGGATTACAGCCATCCAAGATGGAAAACAACGAGTTTGCTAACGTTATTAGATCTCCGCTCATCCGTGAAGACGGAAGATGCAGGGTAACGATGAGCAAAGATGAAAATTCGAGAAGAAAGGAGTTGAAAAAGTGGCTGCGTTACGTTTTTGTGCGTAAGAGTCGCTTTCCTGAATTCTCCCCCACAAAATGCACTTTCGTAGTACCATAAAAGTACTTGCATCTTTTTTAGTAATCAGAGCAAGTGTACAGAACACGTATACACATACGCCCTCCAATTCATATGTTTAAAAACGAAAGCAAGAACATTTTTAAAAACAACAAATACAAAATCTCAAGTCTGATTCTATTGTTGAATTTTGAGCAGACTGAATTTTAATTGACCTGCATTTTATTGCCCTATAATACTAATTTTTGAATAACAGTTATTAAACCCTTGTGCATCAGTTTTCGACATTGAATTTTTTTAATTTAGTAACGAAAATTGTACAAAAAGAAAAATGAGTTAAAAATAAAAATTACTAAACCGATCATTGAGGAGTAAATGTCACCTCACAAATGTGTAACGATCAAACGTGATCGCAGAGGCAACACGAGGGTGATAATCGTCGCCCTCCCGTTCCTCGGCTATCGATCCGCAAAACGTAATCTGTACATCCCCTTGGCTCGAGAGTTAACCCCCTTGATATGTGACAGGCATTTGTTTCTGTTTGGAATACAGGCATAACAGTCTTAGAACGTCTTTACGAGGTGCTATAAATACTCGCGAAATTGTTGTTACGTGAGACGTTACACATCAAGGTATCTAGAGTTACACGGAGGGGAAAGAGTCACGTTTCTACTGGGACGAACAAATTTCAGCTCACGCTGTTCAAATTGATTTTCGTTTTCGGTTTCTCTTGATTTCAAATAAGACAAATCATAATTCGTTTCAAGCGGCAAAATGTGATCGGAAATGCAACAAGTTCGAACAAAATTCGGAGAATTAAATAAAGAAAATGAGATACGACAAATTGTCTTAAAAAATGATCAAAAGTATTGATGCTGTTTTTAGACGTAACTGTGGTATCACTTTTAGAAGAGGAAAGACAATTTAATTACAGAGTGATGTATACAAACTGACAAAAATATAATCTCAATTGATGTTTTGTTCTTCAACTTTGAAGAAATTATTGTACACTGTACCAGAAATTATGATATATAAAACTAACAAAACAGCTAATACTTTCTAGACGTACATATAACGTATACGACATCTCTATCATATTGCACAGTAATTATTAAGAAATGTTCACAAAGCCTCTAGAAATATTTCATAAGTTTAAAATCGAACTCGTCTGGCGACATACATCAGGACAGCAATCGAGTTGTATACGGAGCTGAGAAAGGTCGCAAACTTTAAATGTCATCGTTTCCGGAACGGGCAAGTTCGTTTAAATAGACGAACAATGATGGACCGCGTTCGGGGCCATTTCAAGAATTTATCTGGACGTTTTCCCGCCGTTATTAGCCAGTTACGAAGCCGGGCGACTTCGTAAACAAGATAAAATCGCGGAACGATCGTCGTCGACGAAAATTTTTCGGATAATCGTCGTGTTTATTCGCGAAAGTCGCGAAACTGGCCTGCGAGACGACGACGAAAAAGAACATCAACGGTAAAACCACTATAATTTCGGGGATGAACTCGCGAGCGAACCACTTACCCATTCGAATTACACTCCTCCAGCGATTTCAGGAATTTATCTCAACATTTTCCGCGGTTATAGAGCAGTTAAGAAACTAAACTATTCGGTAAACAGCATAACTACGTAACGATGTCCATTGAAAGCACTCGATTGATTGTCGAGGGAATGAATGTACACACGGAGAGCACTGTACTTTCATTCCAAGTGACTTTAAGGGTTGTTTTAAATACGTTTTGGACTTTTCCTTTCAACACTTTAACTACCGCCCTATTTAAGAAGAGTTTAGAACTTGGAAGAGAATTTTCAAAGATAGTAAATTAATTAGGTGAGCCATTGGGAGCATGAGAAATATTTGCAATTTGAATAAAGCTATACGATGTTATTTGACGATAAGTAAGTTATGCAAACACATGCAGATTGTGTTTCGTCCAAATGGGATTTTAACCGTCATAAAGCAATTCTTACAAAAATAGGTAGCCCTTCAGCTGAATTGGAATCGGGGTACGCGAGATAGAATTCGAATCCGCGCGGTAATTTCGATGGATCGTTATCTGCATTCGGATTCGTGGAACAATGTGGTCGTAAATCGCACCCATGAGAAATACTCTTGACGATCTACACGGCCAAATTCTGGAATTCGTTAGCGAAGCTAACTTCCCGCTGCAGTTTATACGAAAGAAAACACCATCCTCCAGAGAACGGTATGGTATTTGACCTGAAAACTCTATTTCATCGTTATCGTCGAAATTAAATATACCCAGAAAAGTTTTCGTGTAAAAGAAAGTCAAATATTAGAAATAATAAAGAAACAATTAGACTTTTATTCTTTTTATCAGCTAATGATAACCATGCGAGTGAACGGAGATAAATAAATCTCACAATCAGAAGGGAGCCAATATCTGAAACATTATATCTAAATATCTGCAATACTTAATATTAATATTAAATCAATTCACTTTAACATTTCTATTATAAAGAAACAATTAGTATTTTAAAACTTTCGCCAACCAATGACAGCCATGAGGAATGCCACAGAGATAAATGAAACTCAGAAGGGGGCCATTAGCTCAAAAATGTTGAGAAACGCTCATCTAACTTTACGAGGAGGATCATCAAAAAATGAACGGATTTACTCGCGAAATCAGCCAGCGGCCCGAACCGCGATGCCCGTACCTGAGTCCGCGGAATAAGAAAGTTAGGTAGTCGCGCGGTCCGAAAGGAGGATTCTAAGAATAGAAAGCGGATGAAGAAAAGGCAGAAGAGGAAGAGGCAGACGCAGAGAACGGAGGAGGAGGAACGACATTGCTTGGGCCGAACTTTTCCCAAAGCAATGAAGACTCGAGACCTGCCTGTAAATCGGACGATAAATTTCAAAGTTCGGCATCCGTGTGCGCTCAAAAAACCATCGAAATCGACGTTCTATGAACGGGTTTCGTAGGGATCGCCCCCTTCCAACTGTTGAGGGAGGAACGTGGCTCGTAGAGGGGCCGCGAGCTGGCTAGAGAAGCCTGGAATCAATATAAGAGTCGACAGGCCCTTCGTAACCAAGTATTTACGGCTGGTAAATACTAAAGGTTGCCCTCGCGAGTCTGTACCGTTCTTTCAACGCTGGATTCGCCGATCTGACAGAGGATGGAGACGCTTTCAAATGTAAATCCATCGAGATACCGCTAACCTCGGCGCCACCCTCTTCCGTTCCTTTCAAAAAATTTATGAATACCCGAATGGCCCGAGATCGTCTGAGCCGTCGATTTCAGATGAAACGCCTACTAAGGGTGAAATTGGACAAAGAACAATGCCGAAAAATTTCTACGTGGTACATAGAAATTGTGCTGTTGGCACGCGAGGAGAGTGAACCATCAATTATATTTATGGAGGCTTTATTGTCGCCTTTGATCCATGAAGAATGGTGTTTATTGGGAAATGTATAATGGTAGGTAGATGGTAATTTATATAGAATGCAATTAGCAAGTCAGAAAAATAAGATATGTCTTCTTGGGTTAGGACAACAGAACTTACCTAATTATATGTTTCGTCTTTGTGTTCTCTGTTAACCAACATGAATCAATTTAATTTCATTGAAAGGAGTGGAGTGGATTTATTAATAAGGCTCTTCTAGTAGATCGAGGCTTACATACATGTCATTTATAGATGAAAATCGTGTTCCATTAGTAGAATAGCTTTACGGTCAGAGAAACGAGGAAGACACGCCATCAATTAGCTAAAATAGCTAATAAGTTAGATTAAACTTCTTGATTCAGTTCACAATAACCAGTTACAGAACAGGTAAAAATAATTATTTTTAGAGTTACAGGCAAATAATCACTAAAATAACGAAACTAAATTTAATTAAATATGATTTATTTTGTCTATTCTTTAGAAAACGTAACCGAACATTGTTTTCAATGGAGAAAATCACATGACTTTCGTTCTTTCTTTAATTCCAAATATGATTACTTCTGAAACAAACGAATTAGGCGAGTCGTTCTCATGTTTATTCCAACCTTTCTACCATGCGTTGATTACGTAACCATCGATTCCTGATTTCCCTGGATGCATGTCGGTGGAAAGTTCTTTTTTTTTTTTTCAACGACTAGCAAAAGGTCGTTTTTTGACATTATCGCTTGGAACCAGCCATATTCGGGAGTTTTCGAAAGACAGGTTAAACGTGACCGGCCGTTGGCTAAACGGGGTTGATTCAATTATACCGGTTACCCTGTCGTTGCGAATGTCCCTGTAAATTTAAATAGGCACTCGCCTGCAGGAGAGTAGACAATTCATGGATGGTTCGCGTACACGCGTACACGTGAATTTTACAGCTGCGTAGCTTGGAAAACTGCAGCTTGGCCTCTGGTTCGCTATGAGGATAGAGCTTCGTTTGGAAATGCAAGACTAGAATTTTTCATGCACCAGGTATGAAATTTTGTTCGGCAAGAAATTGCTTGGAATAAATTCTTGACAAATTCGATATTTTGAAAAAGTATAAATCGTATAAATAAATCGCTGAATATGTGTGGCAATAATTCATTTGAGTGATACCTTATCAATAATTTAGGCGCTTTAGCTGTTTCAAAATTGACCACTTTTTAACATACTCCTTCATGAAATCTTGTTTCTTTTTCAGAATTAAATTCCCTGATAATTCCTGACATTCATGGTTTTCTCAGTACGTGACCAACTTGGATATCTACGTGACATCCGGAAAGACAGTACTACAGTTGTATCACTGATGTCCAATCAAACTTTTCAGACATTTACATCTTAAATAATCCTCAATACCAGACATTAATAGTTTTCGTTACTTTAAAATTCCAATTTCAAATAAATGAGAGTTAAATAATTCAAACAGGGGGTCTTTGATTTGCGAAATTTAATCGAAGATGAGTCTGTGTTAAGACGATGAAGTTTGTTTGCACAAGCTCTCGCTGCCTCGAACTCTAACAAAGCGAATCAGTGGCTGAAATATCTCCCGATGGACAGTTTCACCTCACCACACCGTAATCTCCTGGCTTGGACAACTTGTAGAAGGTTATACAAGTTTGCTATGTCGACGGTTGCAGGACAGAGATCAGAGATGTATATTTCTTAGCGCCATTGATTGCGAGTGCTGCACTATGGATAGAGAATGACAAGATATTTTCAGAAATTTTAAAAATAACAATTCAAAACTTGAATCTTCTTCTTGTTAAGCAATTAAAATGCAATTAAAATTAATATTTTCGAATTGATTAATATATACGTTTATGATATATACATTAACATTTAGTATTCTAAATCGTTAGTATATTTAACTGAGGAGTGTTGCACGGTGGACGCCACGCGAGATAACATTCATCCGAGTTCCATAAATAATTACTTCACTTGATAAATGACCCATACAAGCCGCGTCGGAAATCGTCAAGTTAATAATGCGACACATGGTCGCCGATGGCAGGTCGCAAATTCGTCATTTCTGGAGCGAATTAATCTTTCCTCGATCCGACATAATGCGAGAAAAATTTTCCATATTTTTATTTCCGTCGACTGCCATGCGTCGCTTATTTGTTTGAATAACCTAGCATTATATTACAAAATAAATATTTGCATATAATGCTCCCAACTTTGTAATATTTGTTAAAGACACGTATTAACATTGGCATTTGTTTAAAACAGAAAATTCTTATAGTTACTTTAAAAAACTGTAAGTAACTTCTAAATTTTGACATTACATCAACACAGTGATACAACACAGTATGATATTCTATAACATTTTGTATTCCAGAGTGTAAAAATTATTATCACCAGAGCAATAAATTTCTACATAAACTGACTCCAAGAATAGTGGTGATAAAATACCACATTGTCTACAAAAAAAGAAGAACTGCAAACATTGTAGAAATAAAAGAAGAAATAGAAGATTTTATGAAATGCAGAAATGGAGTGTCTCGTAAACCAGAACATACCTGTCTCGCTAAGCTTGTGTAATCAAGGATAAAGAAGGTTATTTAAGGTGCTACTCCATATTGACTCACCCTATATACATATAAGTTCTTGCATTGTGTACGTATGCTTGAGCTCGCAATATTGCAGTGCCAGTATGGCTATGGTATAAGCTGGATATTATGCACCAAAAGATTGCGAAAGACAAAAATATCTGAACAGGTATTACGATGAGTCACGAACGCGAAGTACGTTAATACAGAATTCGCAAAGTGAACCACCTGGAGCCAGCTTGATAAAAATAAAAGTTGATAGCAAGCAACTATTGTGACAGAAATAAATATAATTCCGAATATTGAGAATATTAAGACGTCAAGAAATGACAACCTTCTGCACATAAACTTAACTACAGGTGCACAAGAGTATCAAAGAGGTACAGAGGTGACGAGAACATAGCAATCCCTAAACGAGAGTGGTGTTCGAGACTCTTGTTATCGAGCGAATAGAAAACGTCTAGTTTAGATTGTCGAGTAAAATGCACGGGATAAAGAGAATTTGCATTAAAACTGTGAAATTTATCCTACATATGCGATGCACTTTGAGAAATAGTAAAGCATACAGAGTTTTCTAGGGATAATATAGAAAAATACCATTGTGGGAAAACAGGTCACGGAACAAACGGAAAAGTTATGGCGTCATATCACGACAGCACTGGGCAAAGCGACGGTAGGCAAACGTACACAGGTTGCCACACATCAGAAATCACTTTACCTTTGGCCAGCTGTGTGATGCTTTAATACTATGTCAGATCAAAGATTCAGTTTCAGTTTTACAGAAAGCTGACAGAATCTAACTTGTTTTGGCAGAAACAAAGAACCTCGAATATTTTGGATCTCTAAACTAGTCAGCCCTCTTAAGCTTACACCTAATTCTGAATAGTGCAATGTAAGATTAGGTAAACGATGCTTAAATTATTTGAGTTCGTTGGGAGTTATTAATATTTCATTTCAAATGATTGTCCACGATTGTGAAAATAAAACTGAATTCATTGTTTAAATATCTTCTTGATTTTTCTTATGTAAACGAGTTCCGCATTAATTTTCACAATGTTGAAATAAAATTGTTGCCTTACTCTTGGTCGTGGAATATGCCGACATAATTTGGTTGCAAAATCGTGGGACACTCGGTATTAATTAAAACTAGATATTCCTCTCTTGAATGTAATTATAACAGGAGTCTAAGTTAGATTGTGTAATGTAGGGTAGCTTACTAATAGCGTGTAGTTATAACTCGCTTTTGCATCGTAAACGGGTCCTAACATCTAACTATCATATTTTATATAATCCTACTCACGTAAATAATTTTCATGCAATAAAGACACATTATTATCGATAATATTATATCTCCTCTCTCTACCAAACAATAATTCTAGTTACTACTAACAACGTTAATTAATCCTACAAAGCATAAAGGGTCCAGATAAATCAGTATCGCTTGCATTCTAATATCGATGCATGCAAATCGATTTCCAGGCAGTTTGCTACCCGAGGAAATGTTTATTCATACGTGAAACGTGTTTAGGTTGCAATGAAATGATCTTACAAGGGAAGAAACGAGTACGAAAAGTAGATATCGAACTGCCATACTCAGGTTCGTGACTTTATTCAGCTCCCCGTCCTGAAACTCGGTTTTCGTTATCCACTGATTTCGTTTCCATACCAGGAACCCGCGAGCACTTCTCAAATGAGTTTGCTATCCAGCGTGTTCGGGCCAAGGCACTGCCGGGATTTGAATAATCCGTTTCCCCCCGGCTTTAAGTGTTTTTCAAGATTAGGCGGATATCGCCCTATAGGCAGCTTCAAGAGTCAGAAAGTAATTTATCTTCGTTCGAGTGTCCCGCGTGCTTGGAGGTATCAACGATCCAGAATGAAAGGCAATGTTAATGATTACCCGTTCCGCGTTATACTTTCGATCATTCGAATCGTAACATCAACGTCCTTCCACCGTCTTTAATGATTATAAATGGCTACGCTTCGAAAGTTTACGTGAGTCCATGCAGCGTTAATTAATATATATATATATATATATATATATATATATCAACTGCTTTTCTAGAAGAGAAGTTTTAATTGGACGATCTGTTCTATAAAGTAGTGAGATAATTAGTAAATAAATAAGGGGTGTTTCGAAAGCTTTCTTTGTTGATGTGATATAGAAATAAAAAGTAATATTGGGTTTCTATTATTATAATATATTCATATTAGAGGTGAATGAAATAAGTTGTTCATGCAATATTGTTTGAAATCTTGAAATAAACGTTACAAACTCAACAGGGAGTTCCATGCATGGAATAATAGGTGTAAAAACAATCTAGAGAACACCTCTAACCCAATTATGTCACATATCAGTTAAAAAACAGGCTGGACGACTTAAAGTTTAAAATTGCCTTCCGAGGTCTCAGCACTATTGTACCCACCACCTGTAGAGCCAGAATCAAAAGAACCAAAATCTGCATCTACAATCCCTGGATAAAGTGATACAGATGATTCAGAAGAAGATTAACTAAGGCATTACCTACATTTACCTAATTAGATGGAACAGAATTGTAACACAAGTTACAGCTAATTTATAATAAGTATGAATCCACATGCTATTTTTTGCAACGCTGGACAAAGACTAAGACTGTTCAACAGTCCTCTGACTTTAAAATGTGTCGCAGAACTCTCTCGAAACGTACACTAATAGCCTCTGTTAGCGCGTGATCCTTGGATCATTGTTCCTCGAACGGTATCCCCGCGAGTATCGCGATTGTTTTTCTCGATTTTTCTTCGATTCTTTTTCTCGCTTGTTCCCTTTAGCCGCAGATTCGTCGTTGCTCGGGGCTTCCGAAAGGTTACGCTTTAAACAGAAGGATTTACCTCGCAGTCAGAATCGATGGCAACCGACACGACGCCCGCATCCTCATCAATTCTGTCTCTCCACCCCCAACCCCTCTTTCTTTCGCTCGCGGCCGCGCCAATATCGCTTCCCTTTTTGCTCCTACGATTCAGCTCGCTGGCTCTTTATTTATCGTTGGAAAGACACTATCTGCCCCTCAGCATCGCGCGAATGGCAGACACCCGATATCGATACTCGCTGATCGAGGAATCTATGCGTCGTTCTTCTTCGTAATTCGGTGGACGCCGCGGAAGCCACGGGTTCATGGAGTTCTTAGAACGAATCGAATCGGTCCTCGTCATTGTTCACATTTTTCTGTTGGGCATCGTTCATTCTTAACTCTACTGTTTCCTTCGGATGCAGGTAAGGTCGTCGATCTATCATTTAGCTCTCTATCTTCGCTACTGGTAAAATGGCGGCCAATAGAATGAAGGGATGATACATTATATAAGTTCATTTTAGTAGAAAGTTAATTAGACTGAATTCCATTTTTTTATACACGTGTGATTTTCATAAAAATTCGTGAATTAAAAAATTTGTTTATACTAGAATTAATACTTGGATTCAAGAGACTGAGAAACATAACATTTTCAAATGAACCCTTTGCATTCAAAAGGTGGATCTCGGTCATTAGTAGGTTTGACGCAGTAAATCGACCAACAGTAATGTTTGTTTAGGTTTAATTTCGTTAGAACTCCTGACGTGATTAAACTTAGCATTCGTGGCAAAAGAATCCTAAGAAAGTATCTCGAGTTGCTAGTAGATACCAGAAAGAAAGGCCTCGAGTGGAAAGGGTTAAAATTTATAATTTTAGGTGGAACATTACAAAAGCTAGCTTAAGTGGAACAAGCTAGGTGATTGTGCATAGCAACTCTAGTGTTTATGTTATTATATATTAAAACTAACTCTCTTGTTATACGAAGTCTGTTCCAAAGGTATTCTGCGGATGTACCTTTTTATCTCGTTATGCTATTACGAAAATTAAGCTTTTACCATTTAGAGGCGAGCTTAATAAGCACCCCTGTCAAGTGATATAACCCTGTAGATACTTCGTAGACGACGATATCCACTTTAATTCTAATAGCTCCAAAATGTTTAAACATTTATACTAAGGTTGCAAAGTTAAAAAAATGAAGACTTCGATTAAGAAATACGACATTCCTATGTATTTCATTTTTATTAACACAAATTTGAAGAAAACAGCAGGGTTAAAGTTACGAATTAAATTTCAAATGATACTTTCCGCTGAATCGATTTGCAGTTAAAGCCGCGGTACTCCTCTAGCAGCAGCTTTGTAACTTTCTAAATTCCGAATCGGGTCAACGAGCTATTATCAAAATCTAGTTTCGTGCGTTCTATGCGAGGTACAGAATTTGTAACATGCCAGTATCGTAATGCACTATAGTTAGGAAACAATTTAGGCAGATTGAAACGGCTCCGGCTCTATAATTTTGTTCACAAACTGTTGATAACTTTTAAATTCGATTTTTACATTCATCTCTATATATTTTCATATTGCTTTGACACCATTATTGAAAACGTGTTAGCGATCACAATTTTCGAATATTATGCGAGGCAGTACTATACTCTTCCTTGTCTTCCTCTAATTAAGTTTTTAAGTTAAACGAGACAAGTTTTAATTAAGAGTACACAAAGGTCCAGTGCTCGTGACCTCAAGGTTATTTTCACAAATCACCGACGCATAAAATACGGGTCGAATACGAAGTTACACACTTCTCACGTTCTCGCGTTAACTGTTAGCAACTTTTGGTTTACTTTCTCAAACGATAATAATTACGTAACCTAAAAATAATGTGGTATTCTTTACATGTGGAAAAAGTAACAAATTAATTAGATCCGTGTATTCATATTATGTACTATATAATTAATACGTTTCATTTAAACACTTTTATTTACTGTACTTAATTTATACTCAAAATCATTTAATTTATACATTTTTACACACCTATATAATTTGACACTACTTTAGGATACACAATTACATAAAATTATTTAACAATGTTGAAGTACCCAATTAATCACTCAATGAGTTTTTATATATTTCAACCTCAACAGGAGCAAATAATTCACCGTTAGGTTGCCGAGAACAATTGAGTATTCTATTCTCAGCCATTCGGTCGGTTGGCTCGAAATTGATCATTCTGATCGTTTAAGTGCATTACAATCACCGCGTTATCAAACGATCCATAAATCAGCAAGAGCTACGAATGCTGGATTCGCTCTAGCACCGATGAAAAGACT
Source organism: Hylaeus volcanicus (assembly GCF_026283585.1). Lineage (NCBI taxonomy): Eukaryota > Metazoa > Arthropoda > Insecta > Hymenoptera > Colletidae > Hylaeus > Hylaeus volcanicus. The sequence continues at coordinate 23,470,053 of NC_071980.1, forward strand.
GAGCAACCGTAAATTTATCCGAGCCGATCCAGCCTTAACATTCATAGCCGCATTAATTGTTTAACTTCCGCTGTATATATCCAGTCTCTGATGGGTCTGTGCCCAGGTGAAAAGGACGAAAGGATACCCGACGCTTTCGATTTACGACCGCAAACTGGAAAAACCGTGTTCCGTAGTGGGCTGGCGTCGTCTATTCTCTCTCGTTTCAAAACGTCTCGAATCGAAAACCTGATGGAAGCCGTGATAGACGCCGTGGAAAAGTTATAATTCAATTCGAGACGCGAACGAGGACGGGTCATCGACAAATGACGCCTGCAGAAATCCAGTTTGAATGAGATTCATTTTATTCACTTGAATCTACACCTTTAGGCCCTGTTTCAATTGTACAGGAATTGACAGACGCTATATTCGCTACGTATTCTACGGTACTCGATAAATTAGTAATCGAGGAAAACGTGCAGTTGGTTAATTTTGTAGCTTAGTTGGTAAGTAAATGAACGGAAATATTTTTAATTGATGTGTTAAATAGTTTTCTGAAAACTGACGAATTCTAAATATTATGGGACATTAGAGTAGTTGGGTTCCTTAAGCTCATTCGTAATTCAAAAGAACGCACTTGGTTTACAAATTGGTTATAATTCTGTGCGATACCGTACGTTAATTAAGACTATCGATACCCTTCGATCGATACCATTGAGCGCTGACGTAGCCCGAGTTACACGAAAAAAGTACGATTGTTTGTCGGAAGAGAATGGCCACGGTAGCCATTTCTGGCGTGCCACATTGTCGACAATTTATGTCCTCTCATAGGACCGCCGGGGAGCTCTAACTTCTTCCAGGAAAATAGCGCGGGCTACTTCAGATAAGAATGCCGCTTATCAGGGGAGCCGAATTTCCTGTTGTTATTGTGGAAACAGCCACGGGTAATTCATGGAGGAAATTAAGCAAACGCTGCTCTGTCCAACTTTTGTCACAAATAAAAATTTTGCTGGATTTTCTAAACGTTTAAAATTGTTCTGCAAAAGTTGGTGTGTCATCTACTAAGACTTGATTATTTTGCTATACCCAGTAACAGTGTGTGTAGGAACAATTTATTCAAAGAAAAATCTTGTTTTTTCTTACATATATGATAATATCTCCTTAAGAAGATTTCAATGAATAGTGTCGATAACTGGACTGGTGCTTTCTATCACAAAGCTATTTTAAAGATTTAACGAGCCATTAATTTTTCAACTGGTGCACACATCCTGGCCGAATGTCATGCATTAACCGAACTTGACGACGTCCTAATTTAGTGTATGGAATACCTTAAAATCGTCACGCGACGAATTTATCGGATTTCATCGGTACGCGAAATTGCTGACTACCCACTGATCCCTATCGGGACGCGAGCGAACGAGCCCGTGTAACGCTTCATATCGATTACCGTATCCGTACTCGAAGTTTTATGGAAGCCAACATTGTCGCATGTTTGAAGATTGTATCTAGACCTAGCCAGCGAACGAAGGCTAGACCTTACGGTGCACACTATCTCTGGAAATCGAGAGCTATACCGTGACGGCGGCCAAGTTTACAGACGAAACTACGTCTTGTGCGTTGTTTACGAGTATCGATAGCCAGGAATTCTCGACGTACGAGGCAGCAAAGTGATTCACCTGGGCTGGGACGAGCAAAGTACCGCTTCCTCCGATCGAAACAACGAAGGTTTCCTAATGAAATTCTGACCTGCAGACTCGTGAAAGCGTTTCCACGATACAACGGATCCCCCTGTCATTTAAAACCGGTTGGGAATATTAGCTGACGTTTTAATTAACCGGCATCGTGCTGGGTTGCTTCGCGAAGAAAAATAAACAACTACGAGAATGTTCGTAAACAACGAATTTACGGAATTTCGTCTACTGTAATTGAATTACTTTAGATGTAACTATTAAGCAGTTTTTCTGGCGCGTTGACCGAAAAATGAAGAATACTTTTGAAATTTCTTTCGATGACAATAAAACATAGGATGACTCCAATGTTTTTTTTTTACTGATTATACTATTCAGATTATACTATTTAGAAAGACTATCAAAATATTTTTGTATGAACATTATAAAATTTATTTATTGATTTTTACGTTAAAATAGCTCCTGCCAATGTCGGTATCTTTATGGTGGTCAAGATATTCTTAAAAGGGTTTGTCTGAGACAAAAAATTCATGTAGTTTAGTAAATTATGAGCGTGGTAATCCTATTAAACAGAATAAATTGTATCGTCTACGAAGATGTGATGTGATTTACAAACTTAAATGAAGCAAAATGTCGTTTCTTAGTCGAATAACAGTGGGTTTTGCAATTAAGTCCAGAGCCAATGGCCGGAGACTGAAATATAAACCTTCCTTTAGTATATACATATTTATGAGCTAAAGCTAAGACCTGGCTTAGGTCTTAATTGAAAAACTGGATCTAATTGTGAGTAATGGTAACGTCGACGGGACTTTATTTCGGTGGGCTCATTGTCTGCGGAGTAGTTGAGGAAGGTTTTGGTCAGACGACTGGGCAGAATGAAGGAGAACGACATTGTAATGGAAAGAAGTGAAAATTTCAAGATCGTCGATAAAACGGAACTAACTGAAACACATTGCAATCTTTCGTTAATATTTAAGCATTTTTGAATTTGTGAAATTCTTAAAACAATCTGAATATGGCAAAGTATTTCTCAGAGTGCGGCAATTTTTAATTTCGAAGTTCCACCACTTTGTCTCTTGCCACTGACATTGGACAGCACTTGAAGAAGTTTCTGACATTTTCTATCTTTTAATGCGGTCACCATTAACGTTTCAAAATTCAATTTTCCAATAACCTCGTAAAGATCTAAACAAAACAAACAATAACGCTTTCCACGTTTCGAAACAGTGGATTCTTAGCTATTCGTCCTATTAGTCACCTGGGGGTCACAGATGGGGAAAGTTTCCCTCGCTGAGAATAAAGGAATAGAGAGAAAGAGAGTAAGCGCGGAGAGAACCAAAGGATTGCGGGATCGCTACGCGCTGGATCCTATATTGTTCATTGTTACGAAGCAGCGTTTCAATACCCAGGTGAACCCTTAATCCCCATGATAACGTCGGTCTAGGCCCTTCCTGGCCCCTCAGTCTCTCGGTGTTCATGGAGCGGAACATTGTCTATGGAGTTACTCAGCAACAACACAGCCCCGAAGTTCTCCATCCTTTCCCATCGTTGCTACTTGCCCCATCCTTTTGTGCTCGTCGCAGTTGGCCCACGCACCGCTCTCGAGTCACCTTCCGTTTATGAATTGGCGTACTTTCCCGCGGAAGACATGTTTTCCTCGTAAATTTCCAACTTTTCGACGCGGTATCGGCTGCCGGCGCGCAAGATGCCAGACTTATAGTAAATACGTCTCCGTGATCCTTCTGGCACACGTACCTTCATAAATTCGATCCCACGAGGCTGGTCCCCGCGTAACACGCCGCGTAGTTTCATGGTGTCCATTTGGGCACGCGAAACGACCTGGTTTCCGATAGGAACACCGACCAAAGCCCGCGTCGTAAAGTCCCGGAACGGGTAATTTAATAAATGCCGCATCCGACGGCCAGTTTAGGCTTTTTAGACGCTATCAGACGGAGACGTAAAGCCACGTGGACTCGCGCATCAAGAACGATGAGAAAGTTTACTGCTGGCATCCGTTACTCACGCGTCCTTTCAAACCTGACCTCGATCGAGTCGTTTGTAAATTTCTTGGAAGACTTCTCTTGTCGAAAGAATTTTATTTAAGAGACAAAATTGCGTGAAGGTGAATTAAGAGACTCCATGGGTATGCAACTTGCGCTCGCAACACGACGGAAGCTTTTTCTCATTAGGACAGATAACTAAATTAAAAGGTCGGATTTCGGGAGAAGCAATTAACTTCCCCGGTGTTTCTAAAGAATCTCCACAGAACTCGCTTTATAAAGAAACTTTTGGAGAAACGTGTAACGCTTTGCGTTGCATTAATTCTCTTGATGGATTAATTACAATCTCGCAACGATACACTTTCTCCATTTCCTGAATAAAAATCATGAAAATATAATAACGATAGGCAAGTATGTAAAACATTTGCTCATATGTAAAGAAATTCCACAACATATACAACAACAGCAAGCTTCATTTCGCTTTTTATGAGCTGAACAAACTCTGCGCAATCTTTCTGGATTTGCACGAAGGTTAGAATATGTATATAGAAAGAAAAAGGTTACCGCAAATTGTAAGGTTGTGGTAGCGACACATACTCCTCGTTTGTCAGTTCTTCTATAACGCCAAAACTACTAAGTTGGTAAATTCGTCATATGTACTGCAATCTTCTTTCTTAAAGTTACTCAATTTTTAAGGGCAATTATTGTGACAGAGAATTATTTTAATTGATAAATAATTTTCTGCTCCTCCTCTAATTATTAATTAATAGTTAACCTCGGTAATATTAGTGTTAATTATTTCCGAAGAAGACGAAGACAATAAAAATTCAAGAAATCTAATTCCACATTATTTTCTCTAGATTTTCTCCGAAATTTCATTTCACCAGATATCCCCACAACCAATTCCAGCAAGAAATATGAAACCTGAATTTAATCTACAGGCTAAAAAACGTAAATACGGTTAAACCGTAATTTTACCATGACGAATAACGTCAGTCCGAGCAAAGCGTAATTATGCACCACCGACTGACAATGTGTTAAATTATCTGTGCACGTGACGTGACGTACACGCGAGTCACCCGGAGCGTTTTAAGGGGAGCCCAGACGAAGGTGGCGTAATTTTTTCCATGGTCCATTGCATCCCCAAATTGATCGTTGGATTCACGACAAATTGCGCGTAGCTCCTAGCCCCGGCACCGATACCGTAACAACCGTTTTGAAACTCCACCAATTTCACGGTGTATGACAACCGCTTCCCGTAACTTTTATGGAACAGTTACGCGACACTTTTCAGGAAAATCGTAAAGCTGCAAAGGTAATGCGTTTTCCGCCAGGTAGCGTGTCTGTTGCACGGAACTGAATAATACTTTTGCATTTTATTTGCAAGACGTACAAACGTCAAGGATATATGAGGCCGCGGTGGTGTATCAGATGATATCGCAGCAGCTACGTTAAATTATTTCTCATCCTGAAATTCATGCCGCGTTGCGCTCATGTTGGTATCCTTACGTGGAAATATTTCGACTTCGCGCGCCGCTGAGAAAGAAACGTACGAAAGAACTTCCTAAAGGAATTGTAGCGACCGAAAGCTCTTCATTTCGTACGACTCGCGTACCTATTAAGGCGAGCAGATACTGCAACAAATAATTCCTGCCTGCCGCCTTCTGTAGGTATTGTTGATGGCGACATATTCGATTAATAGACTGTGGATACTGACGAAAAAGCATTTTTTGTGAACTCTTCTTGTTGCATATCGAGAATGAAGGGTAGGTAGAACTGTTTTTCTTATACTAAGATGTATGAATATTTGATTAATTCACTTGTTAAATGGATTATATATATCTGACTTGGATGTGTAGGTATCTTTCATTTCTGCAATTTTAATCGTATCTAGATTATGTTGTATATACTTTACATGAATTAGTTTTGAAGTAATTATCAGTGATGCATATGTTATTATTCATAAATTTATAATATTTGAACAGAAATAAACTTCATTGGTACATGTTTCCCAAAATTCAATTACATTGCACTTCAATCAGATTCTTAATTACAGTCATCATCAATTAAATTAATTGAAAAGTGTGAATCATGTAATTCAATAACAACGTAATTAAATAGCAACGTAGTCAGATTACGTAACCGAATTACAGCGTAATACAATTAGAACAACAGTGGTTTACAGCATGGTCGCCACATATCGGATAATGTAATGCAGTACATTTTTGTTTATGGATAATCAAAGCCCCATATATTAGGGGCTTTCACACATAGAGGAAGTCCCCTTAAATAATTTTCCAATGCATCTTTTTTGTATTCTGTGTCTCATTTTACATCAGGCGAACTCTTTCTAAAAAATCTGGTCTGTCAAACGTAGAGAGAGTCCCATTAAATAATTTTTTTCTTTGTGTTCTATGTCCCTTTTTAGATTTCATGCAAACTCTTTCCAAAAAGCTTCGAAACCACTCGTATAACAGAACACGTGCCCGTGGATTTCGGCAGATTATTCTGTTGAAATAAACAGAGTAGAACCTACAGTCCACGTTTCTTGTCCCAAAAATTAGTAAGGTGGCCTCGGCGATATGAAACTTGGACGGAACACCAGAGCACGTTTCGGTAATTCTTAAAAATCCCGAACAAATATCGTCGCTGAAAGGAGAATGCAGGTCTCCTCGTACCTGCGACGAACGGCGCGTGCTGCAAGAAAACAGCACGAGCTTTTCACTTAAAAGTTTCTCTTAAGCAGGGTCTAGGGACGTGGAAGGGGACGGGGGAGCCCGTCAGAATTAGATTTTCCATGAGACACCGTTTTCCTAAGGGAGGAAGCGACTTTCGAGAGAGTGAAATAGTGTTATCGAGGGCGAAGGTGGGGGAGTGTTTCTGAGGGATTTAGACGTACAAATAATGGCGCTCTGCTTGGACATACGCATGGTCACGTCGGATAAACCGGCTCCTACATGTACAAATACAAACAGCGATGCGTGGAAAACGCACGTACACAAAACACGAATGGACTAATGCCGCCCTATACAGGACGAGTTACTGTCCATTGGAACCTGAAGTAGTTTCACTGTCCAATACTTGCGAACCCCTTTTTCAAAGGGTATCAACGGAAGAACTTGAAAGCGTGAGAAATAAAGACCAATGCAGTTTCGACAATAAACACTAATTTCTTTTGAACGTTTCAGGACTTAAATTGAAGTCCTGCATTTGTAAATATTAATGTTACAAATCTTTTTCTTAATTTACCACGTTGGATGTGCTAAGTATTATATAGAGTGAGACCATAATAAAAGAATGAATTTATTTTTACGTTTGGTTTTGGTAAGTTTAAATTAACTTGTTAAGGAATAAACAATTAATTCCACTGTCTTTTCAGACAGAAGAAGAAGCAAATCAATTTATTATCATATAATCTGCATCCAATTTCAACAATTATCACCAATAATTCGTGCAAAAGCATTGGTAATGATTGAGTAACTTTAGAAATAAATCTGACAACATTGATAAAATTGACTTCCTTGGTAGTTCCAATGTTAAACATAAATATCAGCCGCTAAAAAACTACGTATCCACTATTTCTCGAAGATCTATCTGTGTGTAAAGTTACATCAAAAACGGTGTGCAAACTGCGATAAAGTTTCTTGTCGAAGAAAGTTAATTTAATCCGTCTCTTATATGTCCTATTCGAGCAAACATATTTCCCTTGGAACGCTCTTTGATAAGATTAAACGTACAGCAACTGTTTAAAGTGCCAATTGACGGTGACTTTCTCAGTACGGATACGGGAATACACACGCCGGCGATAAGGTCGCAGATGAATACATGAGAAGCAATTCGCACGCTCACAGATAGAAGGAATACGTACGAGTATAAGCATGAACGATATGAGCTCTGCCAAGTAAACAGAAATGCATTCATAGAAAAATACGGATAAACCAATACACCGTAGAAGTAGCAGCGCATATGGGAAAAACTCGGATGAAAGGAGGTTTTACGAAATATGCAAAGGCAGATGAAAACGCAGACCGAGCGACGTAAACACTTATAAATTGTTTCCGTCAAAATTATTAACGACAAATATTTTTTCTTGTTATTTTCGCATCGTGCCGGTGCTCTTTGACATAACAGGCGAGATATTACCGTTTAGACCAAACCAGGAAAGAAAAGGAAATACTGTTTTACCTTCATGCCACAAACCAAAGAACTTTTCAAGTTTTATGTTCCTTACGATGGACCACCCTTGAGCATACAACAAACATGAGATCGCCCTTATAAAAGGCAATCGTTCTCCACCTACCAGTTGACGCTTCGTACTCAATATTATCAACTCGAGAAACTTCCCCCGAGACGAAACCCCTAATTTTCTCTGGCAATAGATGTAATTGTAGTCCGTACGAAGGCACGCAAACCAGAGAGGCATAGAAGAGCGTTGCGTGTGCACAGTGTTCTGCAGTAGAATACGCGAGAGGATGTACGAGCAAACAGAGAATGTACAAGGTATCTCGTGGATGTACACGAGCACATACATAAACAAACACAGGCGAAGGATAAACTGATGGCGAAAACCTCGAGGTAGCTGTTAAGCTCCTGATCTCCTTTTCGCCCGACTAAGTGGATACACCTGCGCGAATGGGCTCGTTTCGGATACGGTGGACCTTTTAAGTTAAGCTCTACCTACAGTCCCGGATTCATTGTGCAGAGGAGCGGCTGAGATGAAACGCGGGGGCGGCGAAAAGGAGGCGAGGAAGGATACCGAAGGCGCGTTACACGGAAATCTACTATGTCGACAAAAAGCGGTGGCGGTCTTTCTGCAGTCGTGATAGTTCAAAGAGCCGGCCGTCGCGTCGGGTAGAGCTGAAATATTCAACAACAAAACACTTCTCCTGGGGACTGAGCTGTCGGCGCCCGAAACGCTCGAAATATCACTGACGATTATTTCGTTTGGAAGCTGCTGCACCATAAGAACTCAATTTTCTTTCCGCCGGCGAAAGAGGTCTTTGATTTCATTCTTTGACAACGCCTGGCCCCCAACGGTCTCTGAAAGCAAAACTTCACGGTGGGCTCTGAAAAAATGATTTCCTGGTTTTTTCTCTTCTTCGTCGTGCAAGAGAGACACGAGTTTTCCTTTGATGTTAACTGACGTGTCTCCCCTTTATTATAATAGAAAATGTTCTCTCTTATTGAATATAGGGGGTGTCGTGCCAGGAATACGTGGGAACAGTTTTCGACGATTTTAGTTTTTATGTGTATCCTGTGAATCTAATTTTATTAGGTTGTCTAGAAAGTTCGTGCTGATTTTTAAGAAAAACTCAAAAGTATATTTAAATTATACACAGTCAATCTCATAAATATTTATACCCTCTATATCTATTGGAGAAGTTTTACTAAATTAAATAATAGTTTTGATATTACCAAATGAATTTTTTGTTGTAAATATGTATATGAATAAGCTCGTACATGTACATATTTATGCAAACACACACTTGGAAACATCAAACCTACCATTTAATTTAAATAAATTTCTTGAATAGACATAGAGAGTACGAATATTTATGGGGTTGACTATATATCACATGGGTACCACCTTGTTCCTTGTTTATTTGTAAAAAAGAAAAAAAAAAACGATTGAAATACTAGCTAGAATATAGCTGATAAATTCAGCAATAAAACACTTTTCTCATGGTCTGTGCTTGAAACGCTCATATCACTGACGATTATTTCGTTTCAAAGCTGCTGTTCCATAAAAACTCAATTTTCCTTCCACCAGCGAAAGAAGTCTTTGATTTCATTCTTTGACAACGTCTGGCCCAGCGATCTCTTAAAGCGGAACTTAATGGTCGCGCTGAAAAAATGATTTCCTGGTTTTTCCTTCCTTTCTCTTCCGCGCAGGGAGACTCGCCCTTTCCTTTGATGTCGAATGATGTTTTTCCTTTTTCCTGTACAAAGTGCATTTCGTGATAAACTTTTCACGGACCTTACGGAATTCTGCGTTTGTCAGGCGGTCAAGAGGAAATTTATATTTTTAATTAAAGAACTCGTTTTCTTTTTTACGGGTTTCACGAGAAAAAGAGAAAATAAAGTGATGTAGCTCGATAGGACTGATTGGAGAAATTAACCTCGCGATGCGGATGTTCCGAGGCAGAACTTGGTTGCACCAAAGAAAAAGATACTTTTGGCTTTTTCCGTTTCTTTCTGTTGCTTTCGGGGCGAGTCACTAGCTCGCCTATATATGCAATATATGCAATATATCGTTTGTAACACATGAAGTTAATCGATATCTGTGCATGAATAAAATAAATTTCAAGTTTTTGTTTCTCTCCTCAGAGACTTATCGTTGTGTATAAGGCACACATATAAATTAATTTTAAACGTTATAGATAACATATTTCGTATACGTTTAAATAATGATAAAATTGTGCAAGATGACAATTGTACGCAACGATTGAGATCGATAATAGACGACTTTAGGTTCTAATAATTGTTTCGGTGAGAACCTTTAAATAACAGTTCGAAAGAGTTACTTTAGAAACGTTTTCAGTCACCGGTAGAAATTAAAGAAACCCTTCGCAGCTCTCTTCATTTCCCTCTGAATACGGCTCTACCAGATAAAACACTTTAAATTCACATCTAAACGCAGCCACATAGGCAAACGCGCACCGCTAAATGCCATCCACGATTAGAGAGCACTCCGATTGCCACAACCACGGCACTAGAAAAAAAAAAACAGAACGCATCGCGAGCGCGAAGCAAAGCGCATCCTATTTAGATGTGACCGCAGACGCCGGCAAGAGTCCGCCATAATGAAATTCCTGACTCGTTAATTAAACCGGACCGCAAATCAGTAATGCGATACACCAGAAGCAACGGCAGGAAAACCCACGACGGATATCCACGCAACGCGGCGCCGGGTTTATTTATGAAACGGGGATTTCATTGTTGCCCTGTCGAGGACCGTTCGCGCGAGTAGATGAAGTTGGTCTGCGTGAGGTACCGCGGTCGCGAACGGTGCCGCGTAAAACGGACGTACGCCCTGCAATTTCTTGCTCGTCGTTCCTGAAAAATGCACCCCGTAACCTCGTTGGCCACTTTCGCATTCCTTCAGCGATTCCGTTGCGCAAACTACGAGCGACTCTCGAGCGGATGTCCCCGGAATGAAAGATCGAAATTTGTCGGTGGTGTACGTGTCTTACATCGGGTACATCGGAAAAGCGTAATTTCGTCCGGGTGGTATGCCGTGGGAGGGTGGACAACGCCGTGTTCGGGGTGAGCTCTCTCGCTAAACAGTTCAGGCGTCAACACGCGTTGACGCGAAAGTAATGAAATCGCTATTCGCGGAGGGTGGAAAAATGTCTTCCCTCTGACTTATCGTTCGCTCGCAATTGGACCACTTGCTTGCTTGGTTTTCTTTCAACACTTTCAGACCTGGCGCTCACAATTGAGGACACATTACCAACACTATCGTTTAGGGCTAGTGTCCTTATTTGTGCACATGAAGAAAGAACAGTTTTCCTGGAAAACTACACCATTAGGTTTTTTTTTATTGCTTCCATATTAATTTTAGTCTAAGTTAATTTTTTTAAACTAACAAATTTAATATCACTTTTTATTATCAAGATAATAACCTAGATTACATATTTGTATTAAATTTTGGCGCCCAAGGCAAAACGCTTTAAATTTGCCTAGCAGTGAATGGGTTAAGGAATATATTTCGATATAAGCGGAAATCTTGTCTCGATATAGAATTTCGAATAACGAATGAAGGATCAACAACTTTCGACGTGTTATATGTCCAATATGAAGCACTATTCGAATCATAAAATTAAATTAAATTTGTTAATGTTTCCTAATCTTTGACCTCTACCACGAAGACCACTGGTCGAAGAAATTGCTCGAAATTTCCTTCTTTTTATTCAATACGTCCCCTTATTGACTTGACCTAAATTCATACCCAATGTACCGATTCTTTTTTATACATTCCAGCATCCAGCAAGGTTTGAGCCCAATAATTTAAAAATTGCCCGAGCAAGTTTACCGCGCGAACCATTATGCGCGTACACTCGGGCCGAATGTGACGAGATCGAATTTGGTACAAAATCAGGTAATTTACAATTCTATCCGTCCTAGGAGCGGGTCGCGTGTTTTTACAGAAACCTCGAGTTCTTCCGAGGCACGCCGATCTTAATGTCCGCCGCAGGGAACACCCTCTTTTGTTTTTACTTCTGTCGAGTTTCCATTTCCGCGGGTGGGATTGGTTCTTGGCCTTCTTTGTAAAATTTAATTTATATCCCTGCGGGAGGCTGCGTTGCGATCTACGACCATTTCAAGGGGAGAAAACGCCTTTTCCAACCGCGAATCCAATTCCTTTTCCTGAAATGGACTTAATAGATTGTACTCTTACGTGATATTCCGGCTATCGTTTTTACCGTTCTTTCCCAATAACACTAGGAGTTACGAGCCGACGACGCCAACCGCGGCGTCGAAGCGTTCGGTCAATAACAAACCTTTAATGCCCATGCAAACTTATTATATCCCCTTTTTTTGTTGTTGCATCGGCGACTGCTGTCGTGATTTATCGAACTGTTTTCTCGTTCATGGTTATTGTGAATGATATTCGAGCGTTGTTTATTCACTTCTTTGATTTCCTCTTTTGTGCTGCGCATGAGGCATTGATTCATATAAACAGCAACTGGTAAAACATATGGTATAACGTGTTTGCGTATCGGCATTTCACTGTTTTGGTTATTGTGCAGCGATTCCACGCGATTAATTTAACAAAGGATATTCCTTTCACAATTTCTAATATAATAGTTCATAAATGCAACGGCATATAAATCATCATTAGTATACACGTTAGTCGGAAGATTATTTTCATTGGAGGTCATGCGACGTTTCGCGACAAAATTCGTTGAACAAGTGCATCAGCGGTGATCCCAAGAATGAGGATAAATGAGCGAGTCACTCGGAGGTGCAATACCCTATGCATTCATACCCTTCCAAATGATGTACTCGCGAGGATGGTTATGCACAATGAAATCGTCTTGTCGAAGCTTGCAACGCGATCCCGCCGCCGGTTCATTAAACGCTTTATTGTTCGCCGAGATGTTCAAAAAAAGAACGTACCGAGAGATATTGCGCAGGTGGCTCCGGGACTCGGTTTACGTGAGCAGAAAATCAGGAACGGGACGTGACGTTAATGGATAGCGACGTGTCAGAATGTGACAGTTTTCAGCGCTTCACTTCTATGAAAAGATCGAGTTAAATCTCGACCAACGCGAACGCGTGCGTTTGCTTTGTTGATAAAGGCGTACCATGCGGAATATGAGAGCCATAATGGCCCAGATTGGCGGATTTTTTTACCTTTATAAGGAATGTATATATGGCAAATATTTAAATATTAAACATTCAGCGAAGAACATCGTAAAATGAAGGAAGAAAAATCGGAAAAAACGTTTGGTTCCCCTAAAAATTAACTTGAGTTAAACTATCCAAATAACATTGATATCCTAAGTAAAGAACAAGACAAATTTTCTGAATAGTATATAAAATTCAATCAAAAAACAAACTATTGCAAAACAGGTAAACCAAAAGAAAAGAAACGTAGAAATTTAATGGACAACCTAATATTAGACTTGAAATGAAGAACGAAGGAATGTTCATGAAACTAGCTTAATAATTTTCCAATGTCTATTTCCAAGCTTGGAATATACTTCAAATATTTCGAAAATTCTGAGATGATATAATAGTCTGAAATCGCTGGGATATTTCAGGGTGTATACTAATAATAACTCGCCAGGATCGAAGTACACTATTCGACATTGGGAAACGCGTTGCTTTGGTACGAAATTGTGGAAGGCTTATATCCCGAGTTATCCGTAAACGCTAATAACAATTTCGTAGGATCACATAACCGAACAGTCAACGTGGTCATTAGCTCCTGCATTATTCATTCACGCAACAACCTAGTTTCCGGAGCTTTCAATAAATATATCAGGGTTCACAGGGTGAATGTATACCGTGTGTATCTTGATTGTAAATTTTGATCATTACGGAAATGATCGTGGATTACTTACGGGGATTGAAGGCGACGATAGTACACGAATGGTCTCCATGAAATTTTAATTCGTTATCTAATTATTGTAGCCAACATTTATGAATTGTTTTTAGAAGCACAGAATTTTATATGTATATAAATTTTGTTGTTAGAATGCATCTCAAATTGTCCACAAATTCTTGGAGATTTACTGTATCTTGACTATTTTTAAATTTATATACCAAATTCAGTAATTGTACTGTAAAATGACGCTTTGCTTTTAATTAAAATATTTCTTTACATTTTGAAAACAAATCCTTGAATTTATTTCTTAGGGGATGGCATGAGTATACTTACTGCTTCTTTAAATATTTAAAATCAAATAATATTTAACATATAGGTGGAAAATGTTCCTTTAACAAATGTAAACGATTGAAGTTCAAATTAAATTTATTTCATTTATCTTGAATGTGTTTCATTTCAAAACACAGGCAAATTTTCAAGTATCAGAGAGACTCTACACAAACTAAATGCTTAAAAATCCCAAGCGTGTACGTACGCTGTTAAAAGTTATGGAAATCCTTATCAGAAGTAGAATTAGCAAAACCCTGTTGGCCACCAGGTGCTAGTAGACAATAATCTGACGGAAAGTATTCCCAATTATACCAATTCCAAAAATAACAAGACAAGCGTTCATAATTATACTATAAAAGAATTCAAGAATATATTTGCAATCTTTGTATAACAGAACCAGAATGGAAACCATTTACATTTCTTACCAACCATTTACTTTTACCATAAAAAGAGATAATCACATATCGAAATTCATTTTTACCCAAGCCTTCTAATTAATTCTACTAAATCGACTCCACGCGTAAAAGCGTTACTTCGGTAATAGAAATTTAATAAGGAATCTCCGTAAACCTAGCGTTAAAACTTTTTTTTCGCTTCCCCATACTGTATATTCCACGTGAGACGATGTCACCGGAAGTATACGAAGAGAAAAAAAAAACCCCGAGAGGAACATGATGATCCGGCTGCAGTACACCAGAGCAGTCCCGGCGTGGATTCATTAGAAGTCTCATTGTTCGTTGTAGACACTAAAAAACGAAGGCATAACGAGTGTCTGCGTAGACGTAGTGGCAAAAATGCGGTTGTGTTGGGGCCGCAGGACAATAGTAAAGCGATGCACCCGATATTCAGGGGTTGGAGTTCCGTCGCCCGAAGGTCGAAAGAGAATAGAAACGAATCGGCGGGTATTGCCGATATCGGGCGTGGCGTACGCATTGTCTGGCTGCTCCTGTCTGCGAGCTCATCCTATTACGCATCTGATGTCAGGACAAAGGCACTAACTGGAAAGCAGAAACTGCATACACGCCGAGGTTCAACCATCTCCATTTTCTGCTCGATCAGACCGTATTCCTAGCCAACACACCAGCGCTGCCGGCCTGTAAAAATATTGCTCGAGTGTCGCAGGGAATAACCCGCGTTTAATCCCTGGCGTTTCCCGTGGATTATTGCGATATCGCCAGACTTAGTAACATCGTGTAGAAGAATATTCTAGTTTAGCTTTTTGCATTCAAGTGTTCCCTCTGAGGGGATGTAAGTCTAGCAAACCACTCGGATGTCTCCCGAATGGAAACGGTTTTAAATACAAAATTTACGATCTTCTTTTACGATAATTAATGACTCAAAAGGCTATAAACGTATCCCTTGAGTAATTGCGATCAATTCGAACCACGAAACGTCTCGTAGTTGCCATTGAGTGGGTTAAGATTCATATGCTGCCTGTGACCTGCTTCTTCCCACTGATTTCCCAAAACAAATTGTTTCAAGTACAAACAAGGTATCAACAAACTTCCACGATTTCTGCTTTCTGAGACAACAGAAAAAAAAATGTCTGGTAGGAAGGGTCGAGCCTCTGGATGATAATTACCCAAGAAGCGACGGTCTAACTTTTACCGAATAATGGCACCCTGTATGCATCGACGGGTTCGTCGGTACGTGAGAATGTTTTAAGTGGGGCAATAAGCCGGAGCCAAGGATGTACCGTGGCGAGCGACGATAGCAGAAGAGAATGAATATGGATGGCGGGCCACAAATGAGTGCCGTTACTCGTGTACGATGGCGCGCAACTGGGGCGCAAAATGAATTAATTTCAACTTTGGACGCGCCCTAAGGACACCATCGGCTAGCTCGTTGAGTGTTAGGCGCTCAGACGGGCCCGTTATTTATGTATACCACTGCGTTAAGTGCCGGATGCTCCTTGGAACCATTTTGTGAGTGACGTTTACCTTTGGCTCGAGGTCGTGCGTGAACTTTCAGGGATTTGCACCAGGCGAACGCAAACCTCCTGTGATCCTCGCCGCTTTGCGGACTTTACGGCTTCGGCAAGGAACTTCGATGCTTTGAAATTATTGTAGTATCGGGAAAATACAGGACGACCGTTGGTGCAAATAAAGCGTTGCAATTCGCGTCCATTCGGTTTGAACTGTGTCGTTGACGCTATGTGTACTTCACACGCAGAACCATGTTTGTAAAAATAGTTGAATTGTATGCTACGATTTTGTATTCCATGAAATAACCAGCTGTTTTATAAAATATCGATAGACGATAGTCCTGTCTGATCCGATAGAATTTAAGTATCGTAGGTCGATATTATATGACATAGTTACTTATTTCATGGTACATATAAATTATACACGCTCACAGTGACATATGCAGTATATTGTATTCAATGTATACATCCTAAACTGTCGAATTAGAAATATTTTAAATAGACTTAAATAAAATGACAGTGCTCGTTTACAACTTCAAAAACGTTTGGTTACTTTTTCGGCAAACCATGATTAAACGTGAAATTTCACAATAATTTGTTTGCAAATCAGAGTTATCTTCGCCACGATAATTCCTGAACCACTATCTGAATCCATAGTTTGCAGATATCTTATATACATATCACCTTGACGCAAAACGGAAACTACGTATCAGGTATTCCATAGCATGAAAGATGAATTTCACTTCATGCGGTGGAATGCCTCGACGTAATTTCCCGCGGTAACGTTTGAACTGTTCCATGTTTTACAATTACTCTGAATTTTACGATTCAACTTCCCAGGTAACATCTAACAACACTTTTCTTCTTAATCATATATAATTTATATGACAACGACACGAGTAATGATAACGTAAACTATTTGAACAACCGTCGAGCGTGTCCTACGTTAGAGAATTTAATCTCTTCCGTAAATATGAATTTATCGCGAGAATAATCACGTTTTATTTATCCAGCGCGAATACCTTGTAGCGACAACGAAACACTGACGTTATTTCACGAATTAATACGTCTCTACGTCGAGCTTACATTCAAGTTCACATGTAAGCTCTCAGGGATTTGCATAAAGTCGATTGCGCTAAGCAGGAATTTTCGTTTGATCCCCGGTGTTTGTGAATTCTATGGCTTCCTCAAGGAATCCCGTCGCTCTAGCAGGTATCTGCCACCGTCTTTGAAATTATCTGCCGCATATCCGAATCCACGAAACGTGCTCGGTGTGCCGAGCGAATAAAAATTAACCCCCACGCTTCAGATTCCACGGAAATAACGTTCGAAGAGAAATTGAAGAGGGCACACAGCGAAGGAACTTTTTTGTGCTGAAGTCGATACCGAAATTGCACAATGACTGCTCCTATATTAGAGCAACATCTTTTGACCTTTCACATATGATGGTCTTGCCTCCTCTGAATAATTTCAACGCGTACAAAAATAATTCTTATAATTCGATCAAATTACTTCTTCAAATGACAAAACGAAATGGGACACCTACATTATTTAATTCTTAATTTTACTAATGCACTATTTTGTATTGTATTATGACAAAGCAGATTGAAAAAAAGTAGAAAAGAAAGTATATACAGTAAGTATTACAATGATTATGCCATCACGAAGAGGCAAAATTCAGCAACAACTGTTTTATAACTAAATCCTAAATTGTACCTAGAGATCTAAAACATTCGGGAGAAGAACGCATGAATAGTTTCTTCAACCGTTTGTTCTGTAAAATATTTGCAGATATTCTGCATGCAAGAGCATATTTGTATATAAGGTACGTATTCACATGAACATCCGCAGTCCAATCATGGCTAAATAACGCTGACGAAAGTTTGGAATTCAACTTTCAACAACAACAAGACACATTCTGCTGGACTCTGTCCTAATAAACATCGATTACAGTGCTGTTGTCCAGCCACACCTCGTCGACCATTAGATGGATACAAGCCTATCCAATTTCATTAATAACTGGGTTACAAGGATGCATATGGTGATTGAGTAAGTTTGAGTATATTTACCGGAAGTAGTGGAAACTAGGTTGGCAGCCACATAGGTAATAAACGAGCTTCTACCTGTGTAAACGGTCCAACTATCTAACCGTATGAAATTGTTATTATTGCCCAGGGACAATGGCAGCTAGAACTCAACCGATAGAGTAGCAATGCTCGAAAGTCGACGACATTAGCATGTCAAGAGAAATGCGACAACGTAAATCAATATCGTTCATCGTAGGCACAACGGATCCTGTAGGATGAATAGGATTTGTTTGATAAATAATATTCTTCAGACATGGGGAAATTTGGTAGATATCCCAAGATATAAGTATCACAAACAAACTTTCAGTTATCGTCAATCTTCGATAAAATTCTTAGTTGTAAAAACAGTTTAACGGTTTAACTCTTTCAGACCTGAATTCCTTTTGTTCTCGTACTAATGCTATTTAACTTTTAGGGACTTGGACTAAAATTATAATAGAGAAAGAAATCCTAATAGTGTAGTCTTGGAGGAAAACTGGTCTCTCTTCGCGTGTACGAATAAGTACATTTGCCCTAGACGATAGTGTTTGAAAGGATTAATATATAGAAAAGAAGGATGAAACAAAAGAAAAAAATATACAGTGAAATTTGTGGTATCTGAGAGTAATTCTGAAAGTGCAACATTAATCTTCACAGTCAAGAAACTGGGAAACCAACTTTCAGTAAATTATGATTAATTATTATCCACACGTCGCGGTAGTCAATGCTCGAAATGCAATTTGTCAAGACTGACGAGGAACGTGTATGAAACAAAAAGGTTCCAGCCATTTCGCCGAGTGCATTGAAATTTTTAATTAAAACTCTGATTCATCTGAATGACGAGGTACAAGGTTGGACGGAGTATCAGTATCTATTAATTACCAGCGGAACAGAAAAAAAAGCGTATGCATCGGACTTTGGTATCTTGGACAGGCCAAGGGGAAAACGTAATACATCACTAATCACTACCGATAGCTCAAAACTGACAGAAAGCAGCAAAACTGACTATGCGGACATTAATAATTGTCAAAACTTCATACTCCGGTCCGTACGATAGTATGTATAGCGACATCCGTGAAGCGAGTAGCGAGCTTTTCATCCTCCATCGTCATTTTTGTGGTAATCCCATCTATTTTCTACGTATACGGCGGTTATTCAAAGTATTGTACGAGTATTATTAAAAAATTATTCAAGAATTCAAAAAATAAATAACTTTTCGATTTATTTAAAAACAAAATTCCCAAATACCTACTTCAATTAATATCTTTAACAAAATTGTCATAAAACTCTACTTCTACTTCAGTTATCAAAAAATGGTTTGAAATACACTGATATTAATTAAGTTTAAATACGAATTCTCCTAAATAAAAAATTATTTTTAAACAAACTGGAGCATTTTTTCTCAAAGAATTGAATAATTATTTCTTAAGCACTACTTAAAAGTGGCTACAGTTGCGGAAAAATGCTGTGAAGAGATAATTATCCGCACGTTTGGTAACGTAACGGAAAATTCAGCTGAATTAAGCGCGTCTCGGATCGCTCGTTCGAAGCATGATCAATGCGCGCAAGATAGGGCGATGGTAGGATTACAATTACGAGTAAACCGCGTGTTACGACGCCTGGTAGCAGCATTCCGGACGTGAGCCGGGTTCACTATCTGTGCATTTCCGGCAAGCCACCGATAGCCCTTCCTCGCAACGCATTCCTCGGCAAACGCGGCCAAATGTTACATTTATGTTATAATTCCACGATCTTCCGTATGCCTGCGGCAGCGTAAGCCCGTTTCTGAAACTGATTGTACCGTTGTCTGCTGCCTAATAGCAGACGTGTGCTACGAACAGGAAAATCAGTTACAGAGACCCTTACACCAATCGCTGCATGTGTTTTGGTTAGTGTTGCGTGAGATTCGAATTTTCGAAGCTTTAAAGCTCAACCTTAAACGCTGACAAAGTGTCTCTGAATCTTGCAGTCTGTGAGGCAGCCTTCGGGCTCAGCTTGAAACGGCGAGGTCTCGAAGCTTAGAATAAGGTCAAAATATACATAATATACGGGAAATACTTGTGAATATTTTTATCTACTAATATTTTATCAAAAAATTAGTATAAAGTCCTTTCTAAAATCATGATGTATGATAAACTAATATAAATTAGTAGAAGGTATATTTTTGAAAATCGGATCATGGTTTTGTTTAAACGAAGATTATAAAAGATATTATAAAAATTCAGATATCTCTTTTTGAGACACAAATGCACGTACAATAGGTATTTGCACATTGAAAAGCATCCAGCTGTTAAAAATTTGTTATCAAATATCATTATCTTGTTAGTACGTAATGATGCTGTATAACGATTCTCGTTATTTCGCAGTATTCTGCCTTCTTTTTACATAATCGAAATACACACTTACTATTAAAATATAAAGAATGCACACTAGTAAGCTCGAGCTTTTATTCTGAATTTAAAATCTTTACTGGGCAATGCATCACTTTTTTAACTCCGGTCTATTCGATTGGATGCCATTTCCATTTACCTACAGACCCGACAAGAAAATAAAACACAATGCACCCATTGTTACCTGACATCCGATCGTTTTATTACTCGAACAGGGCAAATCCTCGTAGAGTATCCACTGTCCTATTGAAACGGTCTTTTGTATCGATAAAAACCGATCGTGGTTATGGGTGGAGCAAGTTTAGTACGAATTCGTAAATTTTATTCAATTCAAGTACTCGTGATTTAGTTTATAGCCTCGAATACTATTTATATAGAATAACGTTGCATTCGTTGTAATTATAAATGGATACTTGCAGGATAATGGAGGCCAGTTGCAAGCCTGAAGTGAACTGAAATCAGAGTTAAAAACGTTTCGAAATATAACTTGTCGAGACTATAATTAAGTTATATATAACAAAAATAACCGCTCAATGAAACATTGAAATAATTCCGAATGGTTTCACACGAGCCATTCGAATGGAGCTGCATGGAAACTTTGACAGTGTTGTCTGGAAAGAAAGGGAAATAGCAACCGCGAAATCGTTGCTATTCTCCATCCAATTATGCGTAATTAGAGCTTTTGCAACATTCGCTGACTGTCTGCGTATCGAATAATAATAGGGTGTTACTCGGTGTGACCCAGAGTTGATTGTCGACAAGTTTCCATACGACCGCAGATAACGCTTCGTCAAAGTACACCGAACGTGAACGCGGTTCAACCAATAAATGTTTGCATTTCGCCAAACGTTCCGTTTATGTTGTAATTTCTCTCGACCTGGCAAACGTATGCGTTGGCGGACGTCGCATTTCGATTCGCCGAAACGATTCGACCACGACGCGCGACACAACACAGTTCACATCGCTCGATAACGAGCGAATCCACGAAAACGCGTACGTAATTAGTTTCCAGAAAGGAATAACAGTGTCGGACTTGTTAAACTGTATGACAGTGGAAAATAAAATTGGCTGGCGAGTTCGTGGAAATAGTTTTCGCTTTAAAGGAGGCTTTAAACTGACTTTAGAGTCGACAGAAATGCAGATGAGGAACTTTTTCTGATAATAATAATTGCTACTGATACAAATATTTTAAAGTAGACACTATGAATAGTATATCTGTGAATTTTCATAAAAATATGGGAATGCTGAATAACACAGGAATTTTTAGAATTTAGATAAATGTAACCAAGCCTTTACATACATATTGTACACTGTAATTATCCTTTGAATTGTGAAAAATAAGTAAAAGTTCATAAAATTACATTGTTCGACAAGACGATATATTGACGCACATTTTTGAATAACTAAAAGGTGCGTCTACAAAATGTTAAAAAGTTGTGATGCATATTTATTAAATATCGAATATTAAGGATATTATTGTAATCAAACTACAGGGAAGACAGTATTTTCATTCATTTCCTGTACGTGATTTCAGATTATAGTTCAACTAACACAAATTCCCTCAGAAGTTTTGAAGTTGTAGCTGAAATGAACATCAATTGACTAGGAAACTTGTGAATGAAACTTAGTTAATAATGGTGTAGCTCGCCTCATTCCTTGTACGCCCAGTAGATTCTCAGGCATACACAAACTTCTTAAATGAATGTACATGATCATAGTTTACAAGCAATATCTCGATATCGAAAGGTGTTTACTGTAATTTCATTTGGAATAAGAAACAATTCTATGTGGTAAGTTTCATTTGCAGTAAGAGACAATTTTATTAAATAATTATAAATTAGGAATGTCACAGTCTTTATCGATGTGTAACATTATCACAACGAACTTTCAACAAATTAAAAATTACTGAAATCTCTGACGTTACCAATTTTCAATAAATCGTAACTGTTAAACTAGCAATTGGATAACAATGAGCTTCTAAATGCTTACAGTAACAATATAAAACTGCAAATAACAAATTATTGTAATTCATAGAACAGTATTCGTTAGTAACTGTAATTTCCATACAATCACGTGATTTGGTTACTGCATGAATCAAGAACCGCCTTTTGTCTACTCGAGCGAGAGAAACCATTCAAGCCTCGATAAATATTATGTTCACATTGTGCTAGTCTCTCTGTTTTTGCCTGATCGAGTCCAACTGACGCGTTACCACCCATTTCAATTTATTAAAACAATTGTTCAAAAGTCGTCGTTTGTCCATAACTCTGCTTCGTGAAAAAAAATATGCCGAAAAACGGCGATTCATCGCGGGAAAAAGCGACGAATCAACCTGAAACGTACAATTGCGAAGCAGAGAATTAAAGAGGGAGTCCGAAACATGACGGAGAAAAATATTTGTTCGTCCAGGGAGTAAGAATGATTAATCGGTGGTGGAGGGTAAGATAGCGACGAAGCTTCTAGGATCTGGTGAAATGATTCCGATGAATAACCAATGAACGGCCAACAATGAAAAAAGAACTTTCAGAACGTTTTCGTCAGCGAAATTACTTTGCAATTTGTGGCATCTTCATGTTTGCGAGAACAACGATTCTCGATATTCTTTCTATCTCTTGGAAGTAACGAAGTCATTCTCGACACCAAATATACCCTATTTTATTTGATTAATTAGTAAGAAATAATGCTACGCTATAGCTGCCCATTCACGGCAAATCATAGAATAAAAATAGAATGTATTATTAGATAAACTATTCTCACAGACTTCGAAACGTCACGTAATATTTACAATTAAATTTTTAAACGTATGTAATTTAATACGTTAACTCAATAGCTCATTAATTTGTAATCATTTCAAGTTAAATATAAAATGAAATTAGAAAAGAAAGCAGTTACTAGGATTAGTGTGTGTTTCAGCACGTGAGTGTATTGAGTAGTGATTGGAAAGTATTAATAGAGCTTCAACTGAAAATTAATGAATGATTTAGTCCGAAAATTTTTCAAAATGATTTGTTACCTTCTCATATTACTAATTTTACCTAATACACAGAGTGAGGTGAAAATTTTATTTGACCAAACTGTGGTCGATGAACTACATGTGGGATTACACCGTGGTCATGTCTGACCAATGCTCACTGTTTCTACCTGCCTCAGTGTTTCAAAGTATCGACTGTTGTATAGTAACGACGTGCGACGGTTTTCTACCAAACTTACCAACATCCTACTATTTAAAACGGGCCAAATTTTACCTATACAAGTACTCGTACACATACTAATACATATGCACGTAGTTATCTAATTTATCTTCTTAATTTTGTACATAATACAAGTTATAAATGTTTAATATGTTTGTCGATATTATATCCTTTTCAAATTTATACTACAGAACCATTTAATGCAAATTCGAGATTATGAATAGATCATATAAAGTTTTGGTGATCAAAGAAAATCTTTAGATTGGATAAAGTAACATGCTAGATCAACAATAACGGCGACGTATTATTAAGCCATAAAACTTGACGTTGCATATTAAACACACAAAAAGGCGCATTTATTTTAAAGATCGAATGCCGCTCCAAACTTCTGAGCGGCAGAGTATATAAAGATTCGTGAGTTTATACTTAAATCTAGCATGCCTGCGCCCCACATATCATCCAAATCGATTTCTCTGGAAACGAAGCTCCGTATAAGAAAATTTTAATCTTCGTTTTCTATTTATTTTCCCGTACAAAATCATTTTCCACTCGCTTGCACCGCCCACTGCGAAATATCCTGTCCAATACTTGGCAAAGCGTTCTTTTATTTTCTTCTCTCGGGCGTTACAAGAATCGCCAATTAAATTCTGCCCCATTTATTAATAATTTCATATCACGTTCGTTGCCTCGGAGCAAGATACACAAAATGTAAATTTCAGAGTCGAAAGGTACATACATGTTACGCTCGGAGGGAAGGCACAGTCAATAAATTTGGCACCCTATCAGCTCTCACCCAGCAACCTCTGATAAAAATTCTTAATTTCACTCTTTTTTGCTTCCGCAAGAAGTTGCCTCCTCCCTGTATAAACGCCGTATAAAAAGCAGAATGCCGCTACAACCCTTAAAGAACAGACATCAAAAACAAATTTATTCCAGCCGAGTCGTTAAGGCGAGTAAAAAATTCCGACCATCGTCGCGAGCATTACTTACAGGGGACACTCGATGCAGGAAGTCGCGTTCCTTTACCACCCCTGCGCCGATTTTTATTGGCAAGTAGGGTCTACGAAAGGTCAGCAATCGTGCGTGGAGAAAGTATGCTTGCGATGGCACTGAGCCAATACAAAAGAGCTCACGGAATATCCCGGTTGAAAAGGAATGAGGGACCGAATGAAAAAAAAAGCCGAGACGACGGGAAAGAATGCCCGTTTTCTGCGATCATGACGACGAGAGAAGGCGGGGCCAAGAGGTGGTTTCCTTTCCTGCTCGAGCTTTGTTCATGAGGAAAAGCCTCGAGTGTTACGCTTATTTCATGCGACCGTGGTTGCTTCAAAAGTTTTAACGGTTTCCTTTTTTCATTCTGCGGTTTTATTATTCAAGGACGAGACGCGCTCGGTTAAAAGAAATTTAACCCATTAAGTACCGGAATTATTTTCTTTCCTCGAAGTTTATCGATAAGTAGGTAAAGCGACAAGGCGCTTTAATTTGTTGTAGGTACGCAATTTATGTCCTTTATTTATTACAAATTAAAACGACATATCGGTCTTCGGTTTGAGGCTCTGTTCATGTTTTCAAACAAATTTTTTTATTCTGAAAAAACGTATACGTGTATGGAAATCGAGCAGAAATTTACGGTTATGAAGAAAACATAAAGAACAGAAATCTTTTATGAAGGTAAGGACATTATTTCCATTAATTTTTAAATGTATCAAACGAGCACTCCACGTGGTTTTATGTAATCAATCCCATTGATCAATTTTTAGCATTCATTCGAAGAGATGAAAAATGATACAATAACGAAAAATTAATTATTTTCCTCGTAAATCTATTAATGTCAGGTTTAACGATACGAAACTTGAACCGTATCGTTTAAAAAGAAGAAAATTTGATTTCAACAATAATAATAACTAGAATAAAAACAAATCAAACGAGGGATAATAATTCTTTCCAAACAAACGGTTAAATATTACTGAATTTATATTTCTAGTGACGTAACTTTACCAACAAGCCAAGTAACACGAACTTTTATCTTAAATCAATTTCAAGATCTACTATGAGTCTATTAATCCTTCACGGGGAGTCAAAGCTTTGACGTTTCGTACGGTAACAGCCAGCTTTCCAGCAAAACGATCGCCCCGGTTATACGAAAAAATTATACCGCTGCTTGTTTGCGCGATTGCTGTGCCCCGAAGCAGAGGAAGTGCGCGAAAGCGACGATACACGCGCGAACGCACACCAGAATCACCGAAAACGCGTCCCGAAAGATCCATCAAGTACCCAACGACCGCGAAATGGCCCTCGACCAATCTACCGCTAAAATCAGGAAATCGTGGAAGATGAGGTAACAAAGAAACAACACCTATCTCCGGTTATCCTCGAAACGAAGGTTCAACATATTAGGGTGGCAAACGATATAAACCGGGAGGGCTAGAAGTATGATCATGGTCTAAAGGGGATCTAACGTTAGAGAGATGAAATTTCACGTTTACTCGACTTGTCGAGCCAAGAGACGTCGCGAAACGGTTGAAAAATACGAACGAATGACGATTTTGCTGGGTTACTACTTAGCAGAGAAGAAGCACTAGAAGCATACAAATGATAGAGGAGAGTGCTCTGTACCTCTGAAAGGTTGTGTCTCTGAACGGAGTGTGTATTTTAATGGGTTTGAATGGCTTATAGCGGCAATTAGCGAGGCTGGTCACATATAACCAGAGAGGTGGTTTTAATCGATAATAATGTAGACACTGGAGTTGCTGTGCACAGTCAACTTGCCAGCTTTCGTAACTCCACGGGGCAAATCGTACATTTTAATTTGAAAACTTTGTGTCCATCATCCTTTTAAATGCAAGAATTGATTTTGAAACAGTTTTTTTTTTTAATTTGTGAATTTCTGTGAAAATCACGCGTGCGTAAAAACGGAATTGATCGTGATTAACATACTAATCAAATTAATTTATATAGTGTATTGTATGGATGGAACGTATGTCTAAATATTGACAATTTTATAAGTAAACATAATTTATATGATACTTTTTTCCCCACCTTAAATATATATAATTCTGATAAATAACTGTGTTGAGAAGTTATTTTTGGAAGTAGCTGTAGGTACGACTATGTTAAGTTTTCTTGACTTACCTGAAACAAAAAAGAAAAGAAAAATCAAGTTAGTGTAAATATCTTAAATATGGGTCTCTCCCGTTATTTCTTTGCTTCCACTTACATCATTTAATAAAAACCACTTAATTGTGAATGAATTGAACCAAACATAACAAAAATGTTTTCCCTTCAAATCTACATGTAATATCTATAACACAGAATTTATTTTTTTCGTTTTTAGAACAACGTGTTCCACTGGATCAAGGTGTCTTTTTCATGTAGAAACATATAATAGAAGTTTAATGGTCGCGATGGACAATTCCGTGCATGAGATTCTGGCGGTAAGGAACAAAGTATCTCAACCTGATAGGAAATGTGTGCTCAATTCCAACGAGAAAATAGATTCGAGGCGTATTTGGAACGAAAATGGAGACCAGTTCCAATATGTAAGTATCTCCCCTCGTTACGATTTTGTATTCCATAAACAAAAAAAATATTCCCCCGGCAGCAAATATGCATACCGCTGGCACGAGGAAATAATGCCGAGCTCGGGGAATTCGATACGAGCCGCATGGCCATATTCAATAGCACGATTCACTTGCGGTGCTCACAATTCTGTGGATTCCTACGTTGGTTGCGTCAGGATGCAAAACTGCAAAATACCGGAAGCTACAGTATCCGCAGAAACCCGGAAAAGAGGAAAATCGCGGAGCGAGCCAAGAAAAAGGGCGCACCGTGAAATTCCGCTCGAAAACGTTCGCACACGATGTCTCCTATATCATACACATGAAATCACAGTCCTTCCAAACCAAGCATTCGAATGGTTTCGAAAACTAATCTTTGCAATGGGAGAAATTTGTTTTCCGGGGCATCGGCGAACCAATTTTCGCATTCGAGTTCTCGGCAATATTTGTGATGAACGCGGATCAAAGCTGGCATTCCGTGTTTCACATATTATCAGGTATTAACAAATGCGTACAATTAATATGTAAACAAGAGTTGGACTTGAAAAATGAATTTCACAAGTAAAATTCGCTGCGTTAATCCTTCTATGACTTTTAAGTTTTCACCTTTGGAAGGATACTGATACATCGGAAAAGTGAACAAAATAATTTGGGCATCGTTAAGTTATACTGCTTGCATTGGACTTCGAGAAACATCAAATTTTAAAAATGACCGACGCTATCGTTTAGGGCGAATGAATATTAGGATTTCTTTTTCTATACTAATTTTAGTCCAAGTTAACCCTAAGGATTAAATTACATTAGTACCAGAAAAAAAAAAGTAATTCTGGTCTGAAAGGTTTATGGGATTTATGAATGATCTATGGTGTATGATAAATTATTTTTAAACATATATGCATAAAAATCTCAATGAAGGACATATGCGGCATCTGAAACCAAAGTGTTAAATAATATCTGTCCATGTCATTGGATTACAAGCGGTTCTGTCTTTGGAAACAATAGGGTTGCAGCAGAATACCAATACTTCCGTGCACGGAAAAAGCCATGTATTGTTCCGTAGTCAAGACGTTTGTGAGGTACAGCTCGTGTGCGCACGCCAATTTCGATGCACCGTTGTACCTCTTGAATCGCGGAACAATACTACCGTAAACCGTTGCCCCTAACAACCGGCATTGTCATTTCCCAGAAACAGGCTCTTTCAATTGGCAAAAACTTTCGCATACGCTTCGTCCTGGTGGAGAAGACATCGCCATCCTGTTCCAGGAAATAACCAGCCAATCGAGATCGAGAAATCTCTGAAAATTCATAGCAAAGCCGTGACAGGAACGACATTAAGAATTCAATAAACCAGTTCCTTGATCCTTTGTACTTGTTAAAAAAATAACTCTGACAATTGCTCTACGAAACTTTAGATTTTGAATGTTGAGTTAGCGTAGAAGCAGTAGACATTTACTTTAATATCTATACACAAAACATTGTACAGAGTTCGTTTAAAGAAGTATTTTTATTCGTGTAAATGGTAAAAAGGTATAAGTAAAGAAATTTGCACCAAATCAAGAATTATTTGATGTAAGTAGTTTTGTTAAAAAATCCACATTTTTGTTTTGTTTGAAAATTTGCAAGCAAAAGAATAACTTATATCAAAGTTATATTATTCAAAACTCCACATTCTTGTCTTGTCAAAAAATGTACAAGCAAAAGAATTGAAATCCTGTCACCAATAATAGAATATCAAACAGAAATACATAAGACAATTATTCTGTGTCTTTTTTTACAATAACCAGGTTAAGAAGTATCAAATGACCTTCAAACTTAACCCAGAAACCTTTGTAAGCCCTTACTCATTTCTGGGAGCATTTGTACCCGTCTTCATCCTCACTGGCCAGAACCTTCTGCGAGGCTTTACTTCCTCTTTACGCCTTTGCTTGAAAAAACAAGAAGCATGAGCGCACCTCCAGTCGACCAAGCACTAAAATATGTTCATTAGAAGTTGCAACGTTGTAACTGCGCGACCATTTAAATGATTAATATCAGGCCATATGGCTGAGAAATTAAATCCTTTATAAACAGTCGCACTGGCTTGTGACTTTCGTTTATCGTTGTGAACACGTGTACTCCAGCTCGCGTAATTTATTTTTACAGTTACATTTCTCGAAACAAATGGCTACACATGAATTTCAATGTACATTCATATTTTATATCGACCAACTTAATAATAGATAGAGTAGATCAACAATGATTGATGATTTACCATGTCGTTGCTGCGAAGTAATAATGATATATTTAAAAATACGTTGTTTCGAGTTAGAGCACTTTGAAGTTTCCAAAAATTTTGGAGAAATCTACTTCATTAGCAAAAATCGATTAAAAGACAAATAGTCTAAAGAAGGGTCCATAATGCCATCTAATATTTTTCAGTAACCTTCTTTCTGAAATATCCTATTAGTGCATTCTCAGGAATATTGAAAGGCCAAAAGAAACACATTTTAGTTTCGATAGCCTATTGCAAAATTTACAAATTTACTGTCACTTGATTTTACTCCCAATTTGAATCAAGACTGAGAATTTGATGACATATACCATGTAGTCACTTTCTGCATTTGAATAGTTATCACACGTCGTAGACTCGGATTAATACTGAACTTAGGATAGACACGACTAAGAAGATTGCGAACTATGGTATCCTCAGAATCAAGTACGTGTGAGCCGCCCCTGTATTGCATACTTGCATGCCCGTTGCTGCGGGCTTCTGGGATCGTATGCAGGATTCACGAAACCACCGAAAAGGTTCTCATTAGCATACTTGCGTCCCCGTCTCGACCTACAATCCACTAAGATAGTCAAGAAAGGAAGCATTAGAAGCTCTTCCATAAAAGAACGTTAACCCTTGAATTTTAAAACCCTCCTCCGTATCGAATCTTTTTCTTTGCATAAAAGAAATCTTCTCATTCAAATCATTTGGAGTTCGTATTCTAATTAAATCAAACGATTACTTTATTCGTTTCCTCGCTAAATAATTTACAGCGCAAGCTTTGCGAGAGATAACAAATTCGAAAGAGATAAAATTTCGGTTCACCAAATCCACTGGAATCCCGTCTCTTTGAACGTCGTATTTGCGTCTAAGCAACGCCGCAGCCTGGATTCTAAAACTTGCGGAATTCGAGCTGCGAGTTGGCTTACAATCACGGACACACGATCCATTTGCAACCTTTTGATCTTTGGTTACATGGATCATTATAGCCGGGGACCTGTTTTTCCAAAAGATGCGCATTAAAATCTATCACGGAGTCGACCGTTATTCGAGTACGAACCATTGGCCGAACGAGGTCGAGGTATCTTCAAAAACGATATTAAAATCTGTATATTCTTTTATTGCGAGGGATTGATGCATTTCATTATTACAAGGATAAGAGAAATCTCGGCGCATGAAAATTCAGTTCGTTTATCCTTCATGCCGCTTGAATGGAATTCAATAGCGAATATTATTTGCATTCATTTTTGCTGAATCGTTACTTCAAAGAGTTCTGCGGTAATATAATAATTTAATAGTTCCCTTTTAACCCCATGGGTGGATTACTCCCACAAAGGTTCATTCAAATGTTAGTTTGATTCATTTGTAAATTATCCAAGACATTAATCTGTCAAATTTTGTTTAATCTTCATTTGTGATACAATCGTCAAAGAGATGTTTCCAGTGTAAAATCGAAGCGAAAGTCTGGAAACAATTGTTTAAAACGAGGTTTCGTCTCCCACATGATCGATACTGATAATTCTTGGTGTATGTATCCATTCGAGTATGACACGGCGAACGTGTCTGACCATTACTCGTTACTTCCACTCGTGTTGGTGTATGTAAACATTGACGGTAGAACGGTGTCATCTGTTTTCCGTCTGTTACTATATTCGAGCTGTTCAGAACCACTTCAAACAAATAATAACAAACAACCGTCCACATTTACAAACACTAACACAAATGGAAATAATGAGCTAACAACGAAAGGATTAGTAAACCTATACCGAGTAGTAATTAGGCGCGTATTTTGACTTCGTTCTTCTTGATAAAAAAGCACGGTATGAAAATATTTTACAAGACATTTCAGACTCACTTTTATAGAAAGAACATGTCCTTTTTCTGAATGTATTACGAAAGAAAAAGACATTTCTTTAACAATGCCGGCGTGGGACTACATTTTAATTTCGAACGCAGCACTTACTATGGGATTTCTATTATGCGCATGCTTACTATCTAAACCACCACGACCAGATCACGTCCAATCGATAAATTACTCTGTGACCAATCGAGCTAACAA
The DNA here is from genome assembly GCF_026283585.1 of Hylaeus volcanicus. Lineage (NCBI taxonomy): Eukaryota > Metazoa > Arthropoda > Insecta > Hymenoptera > Colletidae > Hylaeus > Hylaeus volcanicus. Next base: position 23,501,545 of record NC_071980.1, read on the forward strand.
ATTATAAGTCCACCATTCGATAAACTTTATCACTTTCCTAACTCGCTATCTGCAATCCTTCTTTCCTGCTTCGAACTAGCCAACTTTACTCGTTCAATTTGTTTTGTCGATAATGACCAGAAGTTCCACTGTCAAAGTCAAAATGAATGAAGTATATTTTCAGTACACAAGGAACTTTCGATGGATTGCATCCTCTCTTAAATAAATAAAAGCAAGAACTAGGCACTTTAAGGATAACAGAATAAACTACGTAGTTACCAGCCCAGTCTCTCGTACGAATCAGCATAAATAATTAAAATTTCCTAAGGAAACCTAAGGCAAAACTACGTTAAACCAGTAAGTGCTCGAGTTTATGTACTGCGGTGGCGCGTTCATCACGGTCCGACTGTAATAGACAATCTTTTCTTCACAAATCTTTGAGGCTATGAATTCCCACGACAGCGCAGAGATAAAATGTTACCCTAGCCGCAGAATGAACATTAAACGGAATAGAACGTAGACGCGACTATAAGACTCCGGTGCACGCGTAGCACCGGAACGAAATGGAGGCTGTTTCAAAGAAGTATACGCGAATGTATCCATTTCCAGCGTGGAAAGGAGCAGCCAGTCCCATCCGCCCCGACTCTCAACAACGATCGAGTGCCTCGTTTCGTCCGAGACGCCGAAAAATGTACAGACGGATATACAGACGAAATCACGAATAACGAACGAGTCTCACGGCCGAGAAATTTAGGCGTCTGCGTTTCATCCTTCATGCCTCTACCCTCGAACGCAATAAAAACGCGAGGGGTGAATTCTTTCGTCTTTAAATCTGTTTGTTATTGTAATATGCACAACTTAGCAAGAGTGCACGCGATTCGACGTAAGAATAACAAGACTGACACTATTTTTTTTAAATATAAGTTTAGAGTCACGATGGTTATTAGTGACTTAATAGTAAATAGTAATAGTAAATTAATCGTAAATTATGCGTTACTATTACGTGGCTTCGTAAGTTTTGCTGAAGCTAATGGAAACTGACACACGTGTATTTGTTTCTGATATAAAAATCAATTTAGAAAACTATCCAAGAACTCGTGAGATCAATTCACCGTTAACCTTTTAGTTAATTGCATCGACGTGAAGAAGTACTCTTGAAGAGAATTTCAAGCTTCGATGACAATTTTCTATAACATATATGTGAATTCTAGAAATTTGAAAGGAAGCGAGATTTAAAAGGACCATCACTTTTATAACTCAATTCAATTTTGCTTACCTTGAGTACGATGGCAAATCTTAAAACTATCTGGCTTTAAAGATGAATTTCAGTGACCAACTATAGTATATACGGTAGTAAAAAGATAATATAATTTGTTCCACTTGATCTAACCACCGCGAGGAATAAATTATATTATCTTTTTACTACAGCATATTCTACATATAACTGGTTACTCAGATTCATCTCTAAAACTACACATTTGCCATCGAAATAAAACTAAGCAATATTGAATTATGTTAAAAAAAGTGATGGTCCTTCTAAATATCATGTGTTATTCAGATTGTAAATATGATATTTCAGTTATATAAAGTGGTCGAACCACTAATTTATGTCTTGTACAAAATTTAACGTCCTAAAAATCTAAATAAAATGTATTACTACATTCATTGCAGCCAATTCACAAAATGATATAACCTACATTTTTCATAAGTACTTGGAAACTCGATAATTTGGGTCACATAATTCTGTGATCATTTTTAAAGCATGAAACCAACACCTAGGTTCAAAACAGGTATCGATTAATTATTAATTACAAATTTAACTCATATTAAAAAGCAAAGATCAAAGCAATATTCGAGTCAACAGTTTGCAGCTGAAAGCTATGCGGCGATCAATTTAAAAGAAAAGTTAGGATCTAGCGACTGATGCAATTCGATTCACGGTATAAGTCTGTGGATTTTTTATACCGGAGCACTATCATCGTTCAGTATCGCGTATTGCCCTGCTGCACTCCTGCCGCGATAGCACTTGACACGAATTTTCAAAAATTGTACTGTGCATCTAGCTCGCCTCGTACGCCCTACTTTCGTGTTAAAAGGCTTACTTCATCGGGTCGCGTGAACATCGAGGAAGACTATTAAAACGCCATCGATGCGCATTAGACAACTTTCAAATGAAATTGCCAATTTAACATCCGATTAACCAGATTAGAACCGTTCGAATTAATCGAGGCAAAGATGTGTTTAATTTTGTTTAAAAAATTCCACTCTATCGTGTACTATCGTGAACTCGTAGAAAATTATTTAACGAGGAGATGAGAGTTCTCAAGGTTCCGTCAAACGGACGGCAAAGTCGTGAAATCTAAAATATTTGCCTGCCCTGGAAAAGTCAGTATATTGAGTTGCTCGCAAATTAAGTGCCGGTGAAAAACAACAATTAGCTTTCTCTACATGAACTACTTCTACGTACTACGAAATACTAGAGTTTGGTAGCGCGTACTCTCTCGGCGAGTGTCGTGACGTTTAAGTATTCGAACGTTAAGTGACTCGTACAGTATTAAATGACTCGCACATTTTTCAAAGCATTACTTCAACGACATTAAAGAGGCTAAACGATTCGAGTAAATATGGAGCTTTTTCAAAGTAAATGTTTCGCTCTTCTCTTGAGCACCCTTTAGGTACTATACGAGTACAAAAATATGAAAACTTATGAAATTAATAAATCAGATACAGGGAGAATGTAGAAAATTGTTGGAACGTAAAATGAATAGAAAAAATAATATTGCACATGTGAGAAGATGATAAATAAATGAATAACTAAATCACTAATTCAGATCGAAAACATGAAACAGTCATTTCTAAAAATATTATTAATATTCGGTATTCGATTTTTTTTTTTAAACTTAAGTGAGAATATCACAATTATTTAGATGTTAAATTTTTAAATAATGAACCTCCATTTGAGTAATGATGGGGCATTTTTATAGATGGATTGTATGCGTGTACCTATAGCAATGATATTATTATGGCATAAGCGTGGAAAGTAAGCAAACGACGCGCTTCGGGCCCACCTGATACGAGGCGCAACAAAACTCCGTAGCAAAGCCCGGGAAAGTTCCGATTGGCCGACGGTGCCTATCGAAAGTCCTATAAATGGACAGCTTTTTATTATTTTTTGCCAACAAGTCAGTCGGCTACGACTGTTCGACGAAGCAAACTTTGCACCAATACCCATAATACGCGAAAACTTTTCTTGCTTAACTAAATCCCTCGACCACGGACGTCGGGTCATTTATGACCCACTTCTGAGGATTATTTTATTTCGGAGTTGGATCACGTGTTTACACCTTAGCCGAACCACGCGTCACTCCATTCTCCTCTATAAGAGAAGAGAATAAATAAAACATAAAAAAATAAGTGTAACAGATTCATTGATAAATACTGAAAAGTCTTTTAGTTGAGACGATGTTTCGAAACGTTATAATTTATATTAATGATATTGAAAATTGAATTCGCAAAAAGATTATTATTTCCCCGTTGGTTCGGATTTTATATCGCGTAAACTGAGAACTAATGAGATTGCTATCATAAAAACGCAATTTATGAACGAAAAGACAAATTTCTCTCACATCGTGATCATCCCTCAGGGAGATTCTTTATAGTTCCTCGCAGTGGATACAGGAACTTTCCTTGCATATCTTGAGCTGACGTCGACTCTTCTCAGAATCCAGGTCACTGTTGGGCAAATTTTATTCTGAATAAAGAATAAAAATTCCAGATTTATTCATAAGGACAAAAACGAATGAATCCTTCAACTGTTCACCCTGGAGCTAGCGACGTTGAACTGTGCGAAGGAAAAGGGTTTTATATTTTATTCTTACGAATAATCTGACATTTTCATGCTTTATTCGTAATAAAAGTTGCTCCACTTTAATGTAGGTCCATGTGGTCAAGGTATTTTCCTTGTCAAGTATAATAAAAGTCCACGAGGACTACGCATATAGAGGAATGGAAGGTCCAAAGGTCGATAGTTTAAAACCAAGCTTATATAACATTGGTAATAACATGTTGAAACTTTTATAGGGTATATGAACCTAATCTCAAGAGGTACAAGTTCTCGGTACGAATTGGTGGCCAACATGGACGCCCAAAAGAGAAATTCATGTTATAAGGTCAAACTTATATGGTTGGTTGTAGAGTTTGGAGCTGATCGCGAGATTAAAATTCTTCGAAACCTATCGAACGATTCCTCATCAATATTCAAGATCCCCTATCCTAAAAACAATCCTAAAATTAACAACCTTTTAACATCGTCGTTTCTGGAGGCACCTTACAAGGGTGTCCCAAATTCGACATCATTTGAATTTAGCCAGTATATTTCACCACGAAAGCCATTGTCCTCGTTTCAATATTTACCAGCGAAGAAGCGTCGTTGCACGCGCGTTGACCTGTATGCTGATCAGGACCACGGTACATGCAAACAGAGACAAAGAAATATATCGGTTGATGCCAACAGCTGCGGCATCATGGAAAGTAACGATCACAGAGGGAGCCCGTGACAAGAAGGAAAGACGATGAATCCATGTGCCTCTCTTGTTCGGTGTCTTCTCGAATACCGTTTCCCCGTCCCTTCAAGTTCCTCTGGCGTCTCCACTCTCTAGCAAGAAGAGACATTTGGTGCAGACCATTACCCCAGTCCCGGGTGCCATCGACCATCAGCAGCGCGTTAAAGCCACTGCAATTACAAACTCCGACGGTCTCATCCCCTTTACTTCCACCTCTTCCTTTCCCCCCTCCACGCCGAACCGTTTCTCGCCCCCGTACCCTGCTGTCTCTCGCTCTTTCGTGCCACGTTTCCTTTCACTCTTTCCCTCTTTCAACGTTTTCCCGACACCGAACAACCACTCTCTCTTTCCGTCGTTCCGGTTTTCTCCTTCAGTCTTTCTGACGCCATTCCCATTTACATTCGGCCAGGCACTATCGTAAAAGTAACTTCGTAACCGGTACGACCGGTACCCGGCCAGGATCCCATCCTCTATTTCGGGGAAATTACACGTCGGTTGGCACCGCAAGCTCGGAAAGATTTCCCTTATCAACCGACGCTCCCGAAATCCTGTTTCTTTTTCCATTTCCATCTCTGTCCCACACCTCTGTCTATTCGTCCGGTCGTCCGTGTCCCGTGGCTCCAGCAGTTCCAACTAACCCCCATTACCTATCTCCTCCTTGCCTCCGTAAGGGTGCAACGGACCCGCGGAACTCCCGAGTTCGTTGCTACGAAATTGTTAATTTTATACACCGGCGTCGTTGGCGCCCACCTGCACAGGGGGTTGTTTTGCCTGAGAGTTGCAGCTCGCTTGTCTCCGAGGAAGGTTTTTGAGCGACGCTGTTGATGTTGCGGCTGATGAACCCCGGTTAATTGGCTACGACCCCGTGGGGACGAAACCCTGGCTACGCGAATTGTTACTAATTTGTATTAATTTCTAGAGAAATTCGGCCGCACAGTGAAATGCGTTTATCGAGAAGTTGCGATGCCGGATCCCGGAGCAAGGTGTGCTCGTAAGGAACATCACACGTGGACTGTAACAGAATGATTTCGATGAAACTTTGTACAGTTTTACGAATGGAGTACCTTTTGATTCGGTTAAATTAAATTTACTTATTAATTTAATTCGATTCGATGTTTCATAACTTAAGTGTCTCGACAACTCACAGAGATAGAAAGAAGTTAAATATTTAAAAATTTGTATTTATATATCTATTTATATACTACTTTAGTCTCATAATTAGTATTAATACGATAGCATGTATCATGGAGAATTTTCAATGAAATATTCTATCATTATTTAATTAATGTTCGAAATCAATAAACGCAATTCATAGTGCAGTAACAAATACTGTTAAATTTCAGTAAAAATGAACGGGCTGCAAATTTGAGTAAAATAAGGGAAAAATCGATTTTTATGTAAGTTGAGCAATCCCATGTAAGCGGTGTTCGTTCAAGCTGTGGAATTAGACCTGTAATAGAATTCGGCCATAATTTCCACTTTGAAATATATTTCAGAAAATGCATCAACGACACGAACGCTACCATCGTGTGTAAAATGTCATCCATAAAACGTGTCCATCAGAGATTAATCCTCGAAGTAGATGGACAAAAAAAAAGCATTGTTGACGATACTTGAAACGTTCGAAAGACTGATCCTCCTTTTGTACATTGGATGCATTTTCGAATTCGTTTCGAACATTTCCCCAGCGCATCGAGTGGTCGAATGCTTCGAGTAATGGAGAAATTGTCGCATCAAAAATGTCGGTGTATGACCATTTCGAGCGATTAAATCATCGCTCGCTACTGCAGGCTCGAAAGTGCCGTGGATTTTCAGGTCGATTTACAGAGCTCTTAATCGAACGGATGTGTTTGAAAACGATGTTTGCGCTCATCATCGAACCGTTTGTTTCGAGCGAAACGGTAATACCAGGATATATCTTGATTTATTCTATAGTTACGACTTATGTTTCGCAGCGTAATCAATTCCGAGCGTAAGTCAAACAGGAAAACTATCGATAGAGTGGGCACTGTAGTTGGCGCATTGCAAAAAGGAATGAGAATTAAATTAATGAAAATACTGATTACGAGAATTTTAATTATAAATCCATTTATCGCTTCTCTAGATCTTGTTGTTCTGGATATACTGTGGAAAGGAGAAAATAAAAGTCACCGGTAAAAGCTAAATTTTTAAGTAAACATGGTTCATTGCGCTTGGCAAGCTTTCACGAGATAATCGCACATAATAAGGCAGTAATGTATTCCCGGAGTGAATTAACCCCTGTTCTGGAGCGTCGATATATTTATTGCTGACGTGCAGGCAATCGAGTAAAACGTGTATAAGGGGGAATAAACAAGTATTTACTGATGTCGACGCTTTCAGGAGACAAACTTTTAAGTTTCAAACTACACACGAGTGCAAAATCATTGTCCTATATTTAATGAAGCTTGATTCGTGTCGCAAGCAGGATATAAAACACATACTTAGGGTGTAATCATTAAAACACCGCTAAAATATGTAGATTAATAGGATTCATCTGTAATATTAAAATTATGTTCTAAAAACAATATTATAATTATTAAAGTGAAGAATATTTATTTTCTGCGTTTTGTAAATAAAAAGCTTAGGATTGAAATAATGGCATTATCCTTGAAATATAACCGTAAAAATGTGCTTAATTGGAAAGTAACATTTGATATTATCTAATTAAATGAATTTACTGTTTTCTTCTCGCGTTTGTATTTCATTTATTAAATCTATTTTTGAAACGAACTATTCCAATTAGATTTATGAAGAAATATTTGTTAGCAATTATGTTAAAAGCGACATTAAGGTTTCGAAATGTAACATGAAACAATAAATCAAAATCGTTTCATACTGTATGCGTTCGTTCAGTTTCAAGAGCGCCGCTACCAAACAATTAACGTATCACGGAAATAATAATTTATAATTCTCGATTGTATAAACTTATATATTGCAGAACGTTCTTCGCATTCTCATTTAAATTCACAGACTCTGCCTTGCAATGATCCATAGAAAAAACAACCACAGTTCTCTAAGCTAGGCTTTGTTTCTAGGAATAATCTCACCGAGAACAGCAAGCTCCTCTATAACAAAAATTCCTTGTTTGTAACAAAATAAATCCCATTATAATGAAAGTTTTAATACAGCCAGTAGGTTCAGAATCGCTCTGACAACGATTCATATGGAAATTTCGCGAAATTGGCTAATAAAGTTGCGCGTATAACTCCTGTTTCTGCGGATGGTTGCTACATCTGCATGGAGCAGACTGTTAGAGTGGGCAGCAAATAGAACTATAAAAGCTCCCCTTGTTTCCAATCATTTTATTTGTAGAGAAACATGCATACTCGATAGAAGGGATATTGTGAGGGCGTAGAGAATGGCAGTGATCTTGAATTTCAGAAATAACTTTTGTATATATTTAAAACCACAGTACTTCAAATGTGGAAGTAACGTTTTAATCAGTGACTGAACTCTATTTACGAGTTACTTTGTACCAGACAAAATTGTGCATAGTATAAATGTAAATTGCATTGGAGAAATGACTGCTTATCCATAAATCGTGATGATATGTTCTCCAAAAAATAACAATATATTTTGTAAGGAAAAAGGCATCATTTCAAGCATGCTTTCAGTTCTATTCCTACCAAACTTCAAATAAGCAGCAATTTTAAAGTTTTCGTAATAATTTGATCACCTACTGTATTTTACTGGCGCTGGGAATCGTTTGGAAGATATCCAGAATGATATAAAATATCACAATATTTTTGAGAAAGTGTTTTCACACTCGAAATCATTTTAGCCGTGAAACAAAAATAGTTACCTTATCAGGATTACACGCTTCCTCGAAATTTCAAATTTTGTTATCTGCATGCTTCGTCAAATCCACGTACTAGGTTTATCTAAGGGTAGCCTCTCGGATCGAAACGATCTACAACGGAGTCTTCAAAGGATCACTTTGGCCTTATTAAACTGACTACTTTCAACGATTTAAAACAGTGACCGTCAACCGTTCCAATCCCTCGCAAACCAATTTGCGTGTTCCACTTTAGCAGTGCGCCCTACTCCAGAGCTTTCAGAATTAGTTGCAGTTCAATTTTCAATTCCGTCAGTAGCTGCATTCTCGACCTTAAACTGGTCACATTTACTTCTACTTCACACGTCAAACGTATAACCGAACGGTCGTAGTGAAATCTAAGCAGCTTCTCGCGTCAACTACGATACACATTCGCTTAACCCGTCGTCTCTGCGACAGCCTTTTTTCAGTATGCGGTGTTCTCAGAGCTGACTTCCAAACCCTCAGTTGCATATATTTCACTTTGTCTTTCGAAGAAGAACTTATTCCTTGGGTGTGCAACGTTTGGAATAATTTTATATCAACTTTATTTTTTCTTTTAAGTATCTGAACTTTAAAAAATGCTGTCCTCTTTTATTATAGCTCTGTTTATTTAGTGTATGTCGATGTAAAAAGAAAACTCCAATTTTTTAAACACCTCTGAACACTCTATTCCATACATTTTGTTTCATCTTTTCAAGAAGAAATTATCCAATTATCGTGATCGTGGGAAAAACATAACTGATACTAATGCTGCGTCTAAATTGGGCTTAAGGAACTTTATCTCAAGATTCCTGCGCGTCAAACTACAATACAATAGATAAACTATCGTTAGAGACCAAGCACATGCTGTGTGTATCCAAGAATTCCACATCATAACGATTCCAAATCAATAAATCTGAACCTTGAAACGCAAGAACTGTCGAGACCACTCCCTGCATAATTAGTCTCCTAATATCCAGTTATATAAATAAAACGATTCGTAAATAAACTTCCACTCCAGAGGAGTCGTGGTTGGAAATGGAAAATCGATGTCGGTGGATCCTTTCGTTGCGGAAGGATTGTAGAGTTTTGAAGCACTCAGCCAGCGAGCGGAAACGTCATTTAGCCAAGTCGGGGGTTTTCCTTTAATCAACGCTATATTTATTTCCAGTGATTGACAACCTCGGTCTCGTTTAAGTTGGAAGTCCTCGGTCCGATATCTGCCGAAGTCAGCGAGGAAACGGCTCGCTAACGAAGTCCCCGAGCCAAGGAAATCTACCCTGTAAGTCCGATGGCTCAAGTATTTAACCGCGACTGGCGCTAACTTCGCCGTCGATCGTTTGTCCTAATCGGATAGAAATATTGGGTGTACTGGAGCTGTTCTAAGATCACGTTCGATCGTCCGGCAAGTCCGGCAAGTTGCGCAGTAATTCGCAGTAAATTAGAGACGCAGAGAAACTAATTTATGGGGATCGAAATTCTGCTTGCTAGCAACCTGAATATATGTATATAGGGATGAACATGTACGCCTACGTGGTACGAATGTAGAAAATGTACATATAAACCTGCTGATATGTACATAACGCTGACTTATTAGGAACGTTGTTTTCGAGTGCTTTGGCTGACCATGAGTGAAGTCTCTATCGAGAGGAAAGTTACAGTGCAATACGTTCCATGTTATAGATGTTAACTAGACTGTTTCATTCCTAATTATTCGTACGCGTATTCTACTACTTCAATTCAAAGCAATAATATTATTTGCTGCGTTTCCTACACGTTGAATATAGAATCTATTTATATTTGTGTTTATAATTTAAATTATATATTGAAATCGTATCTCACGTGAAATAAACTGGGGGTTGTTCGAATAAATCGATGAGACGAACGTTGTATATAAGTTGCAATATGATGTTCTAATTCCATATTCATCGTTCGAATAAAATGTTTGTTACTTCTACTAAACGTAGAAGTTTTTTATCTCTAACTCACGCGCATCGGCCATCAACATCTATGGAACCTCCTCGCGATATTAATCTAATGCTCCGACTCACACTGTCACAACAGAGTATTCGAACAGTCAAACACAAGTATTCGGAGTCAATTAGAACTCGTAGAGAACTCAATTAAAACTGAACTGGTACTTGCAGAGAACACAATCAGAACTGAGACAGAACACACGGAGAATTTAATTCGAATTGAATTAAAGTACAGAGAGAACTCGAACAGGGCTTAATTAGAACTCATGGACAACTCACTTGTACTCGATCAGAATTTACAATTCATCTATCGTAAGAACTCTGTACATAGAATCTGTTCAATATTTTGTTCAATTTTACGAGCAAGATCTGTATATGAGCAACATTAAGTTGTTAGAGATATTTATATGTTGAAGATATATATTTATGAAGAATGAAATATTGATATTATTATATTAATTTATGTTTCTCATATTATATTTTACTCATACTTAGTGACGCCAGTATATTTAACAACAGTGTTACAGAATTAAAAAATGCACATGTAATGAATAATTTCATTTCGCAAGAAGTTAAGAATTAATTAATATCCCAGCAACCAGTGAATGTAAAGTATCAGACACGTCAGACAACGTGAAATTCGATGTCAGTAAATCTCCTTGTCGCGTTCCAAGTACTCTATTCAGTCGTTCTATTTCAAACAGGATTAAACCAGCACAGCCTGAGACAAAGACGTCTTAGGCGTACAGATTGGGCTAAAGTGGCTCCAGTTTTCCTTACGTAAGTGAAATACAGTTCCCACTAAACACATCTACTTACTCAAAGTCGGGTTAAATACTTTATACACATCACATTGAAACTTCTGTTTTAACTGAAACTAATCGGTCGAATAAAACATTAAGAAACGAAAACGACGTTAATTTCAGCCCTAGTATGGAGTTTGCAGCGCAAACTATTGTTAATACTATTAAAAGGATATCGGTAAGCTGCTTGAATACAATAAAACTATCGAAAATACGTAAGCGGTGATAAAAGAAATCAAGAATATAACAGGGTTTATTTAACGTGTTACAGACAGCTTTCTATAAAAATAATCGTATTAGAGGGAATGCCTTAACAAGATAGAAAGCGTGCGTGCCGAGAAAGTAACTAACCTCTCGCCTTATTTCGTGAGAACTGCACCTCAGCTCCTTTGTAATCCCAGCACGCGAATCGAATTTAAGAAAGCCAATGGCGGGAAGTTCGCGAAGTTGCTGATAAAGTTTCAGTCGGATTAGCGATACACTATGTGATTATTGCTCGAACAAATCGTTGCAAAAGTATTACCATGCTATTTAATAAGTAATTATTTTTGTGTCACAATTATATGTCAGCTAGCTAGCTCTCCTGTTCGCTGGACCACAGTGCATCTTGTTACGTTTATATCATTCTATAAACAGCGATCTCTGCCAGAAAAATGTTCACGACGTCCATGATCGAAGAGAACACGGTTTTAATGTCAGAGAAATCCAGATAGTGATTTCATGAAATTTTAATCCGGCGGGTTAGACTTCGGTGTGTAATTTGCAACTGCATAATCTAACATTTGAGTTAGTACTTAGTTTTGCAACCCGATCAGAATTCACGGATCCTATCCAAACTTGTTTTTCTTTAACACACGACCTTCAGACTAAATTTATTAATTCCTTAGAGAAAATCTCTGTCACCCATACGTGGGTGACGTGGCGATAAACGTGTTAAAAAACAACCTTTGAAGAAAAACCGTACCGTGAGTATCGTAACAATGTAAATTGCCTGAACCTGTGACCAATACAAAAAACGAAAAATAGTAACGTTATTAGCAACCCTCGAGGCGCGTATCAAGATTTCCTCGCAAGTTCGCGTTCGGCTCGGTAAATGGTTCTCCCTCGATGAAAAAAAGGGTCCGACCGCTCGCAGAATGGCTAACCGAGAAGCGCAATGACGATTCCAGCCTACATCGCCCGCATTTGATTCCCCGATCTCGTAAGAAGAGTACGTCGGTAAGTGGAAATAGGGGCATCGGAGAAGAGGAGCCGGTCCGTTTCTCGAGGCGGATTTCGGAAGGGCCGTCAATGGTTTCCTCGCGCCTCGGAAATCCCAGCACGCGAGTCGAGTTTAAGAAGGCTGAGGCGAGTCAGCCAGTCAGTCAACCATGCAGTCAGTCAGCCAGTCGTCAACGGCAGCAGTTCGTGAAATCGCAGGATACTGGCACTACGCGTTACTACCCCGTCTGAGGACGCAAGCGCACTTGCCCCCCTTATCGAGTTCGAGAGCAAAAGCAACGGCTGCCGGCGGTAGCGGAGGTACACATCTATAGACCGTGCATAGGAATGGTGGGGAGGGAGAGATGATAAGGGAGAAAGAGAGAGAAAGGACACGAGCTGCGAGGGTGGAGGGTTGTACGAGACGACGACTTGGGGGTTGGCTACAGCGAAAGAGAAACGGACAGGCGTGGAGGACAGAGGATCGCGAGGAGGGAGGCGGGTGCAGCTACGAGTCGGGCGCCGCAGTGTTTGTCAGTCCTTCGTATGGACATCACGTCTGACGCGGCTGATAGTCTTAACCGCGCGCACTGGCATTCGCGTATACGCGTAAGTTTTGGCGGCATCTATCATACCAGGGCCAGCAACGTGCCGTGCATCGAGTCCACCGTCGATGAGCCACCGGACGCGCTTAGGCTCGCTTACGATGCAGACGTCTCGGCCTATCGTCATCTTGGCGAGTTATTCGAGGATTATCCAGCCGCTGGAGATGTGAAAAGATCGCGTTGGAAGCGATGTGGCTTCCGGTGATACTGCTCGCCTTGATGGCGAGCGGTTCCGCGTGTCCAGAATCGTGCGAGTGCCATCAGAGTGCCGTCGAACGAGACTTGCCGGCTCTTGTGCATGTGAAGTGCCGCGGCCGTGTGCCAGAATTGTCGGAATTGTCGGTTAAAACGAAAAGTCTCTCGGTGGACGGGGTCGAGGAGTACGCAGTGATCAGTTTCTTCGACGAACTGGAAGTGACCGATACGCTGAACGATTTCGAGATGATTAGTGCATTGAACGAATTCGAGGAGAACGATACGATCGTCCACGATTCGATGAACAATTCGATCAACTTTCCCTACCTCGACGAGTTGTCCGTGACGAACTGTTCGTTGGTGTACTTGAACGTGTCGTGGCACGGCATCGAGCGCGTGAGAACACTGAACCTGTCGTGCAACAATCTGGCGCACCTTGACAGCGTGCTGGTAGGCCGTATGACGAATATGAGCGAGGTGACGCGTTTCGACTTGTCCGATAACTCGCTGACGGACGTGAGTGCCGGAGCTTTTAGGACGCTTGCGAAATTGGTGAGATTGAGTTTGAGTAGAAACGCGATATCCGACGTCCACGAGGATGCCTTTCGGGGATTGGATCGGTTGGAGTTCCTCGATTTGTCGGATAACAGGCTGGCTAAGCTGCCAGACAACGCGTTGACGCCGCTCTATTCGTTGCAAAAGTTGGACCTGAGTGGAAATCAACTGCAAGTTCTGGGCGCCAGGTGGTTCGAGAATCTCTACAGATTGAGGGAACTTGATGTTTCGAGGAACGGTTTAGCACGGGCGGCATCAGGAACTTTGCAACCGCTTCCGGGATTGTCGGTGCTAAAACTCTCCGAGAACCCTCTCGAAGAAAGAGATGTTTCGCTGCTGCTGGGTACCGGCAGACGTTTAGAAACAGTGGACGCATCGCGAACAGGCTTGGCGAGAGTGCCAGCCGCGCTAACGAGATCCGTGAGAGCGCTCAGACTGGCCGGAAATAAGTTAACCACCATTCGTGGCGGAGATTTGGATAGTTATCCACTGTTACGGATATTGGACATCTCGGAGAACCGACTGACAGACATCGAAGACGATGCCCTTGGGCGCTTGGAAGTTCTCGAGGAATTGGATATTTCTGGCAACGTTCTCGTCCAAGTACCTGGAAGTCTACCGAGCAGCCTGACGAGTTTGGACCTCCAGCGAAACGCGATAACGTCTTTGAATGTAAACGATTTTCAAGGGCTGTTCAACCTAAAATCCCTAACCTTGAACGATAACGACATCAACGAGATCGAAGTCGGAGCACTCGGTCAATTACCGTTGCTAGAAGAACTAGATCTGTCCGATAATCCCATTAAAACGCTACCAGCTAATACTCTAAGTGGACCAAGTAATCTCGCCAAGCTTCGTATGTCGGGATTAACTTCGCTACAGCGGAAGCAAGAGGAACAAAGTGACATGGCGTTTCCAGTACCTACTCCCGAAAGACTCGTATTTCTCGACGTATCGAAGAGTCCGATCCTGGCCAGGCAGCTTTTAGCAGATGACGCCGCTCTGTCCGCCTGCAAAAGCTTGATCGAATTGAATCTGTCCGAGACAAACATTACCAAACTCAGATTCGATCTACCGTACATGCTTCCACAATTGCGTATTTTGAACCTGAGTAGAAATTATTGGAATTGCACGGAGGACCTCTACTGGCTCGGCGAATGGCTGTTGCAGCACGAGCAACTGAATAAAAACACCGAACCGGGACAATGCGCTACTCCACGGGAATGGTCAGGTTCGTTTTTGTACGAATTGCCTTCGCCGCCGAGTCCTCTACCTACGATCGTGCCAATTGCGGAAACAACCATTTTTGTTACGTCGTCGATTCTACTCGCGACGAAACGCGTATCTCATTTCGATAAGCCAAACCTGTCTTCCAACGTTACCGATATCAACGCATCCAAAGTAGCCGATAATCTCTCGAATGAGTCCAATAACATGGACGACGCAGGACATCCAGCTAACACGGAGCCCGGTCACGAAACGAACAATCTTCGCAACGTCTTTAACAATCCTCGAAATATTCGAAGGAAAACAGTGTCCACGCTGTCCGGCGCGTCGGTAGCAGTCTCGAGTAACGAGACGCGTTTCTACGAGGCACCTACGTCGTTCAGGAACGTCACGTCATCGATCAGGAAACAGAAAGCACGAAAAATGACGAGACTCGATCCGAAATCGACAGAGTCTGAAAATTCAATTACGGATGTCGCTGGCACGTCGTACCGGAACCCGAGCGAGGGAAAATCGTCAACTATCGAGGCGCACGGTGATCCAAATCCGCAAACTTTTGATAACAGTGTAGACGGAAAAAGTCAGAAGAGCAGAAGACTGAACAAACTTACCGTATCGTCGGGCAAGATCACCTCCTCGATGCTATCGAAACTTGCGCTGCAGAAGGAGGACGGGAAGAAGAAGACGGTCGAGAAGTACTCGAAGAGACTGAACAATCTGACGAAAGAAAACTTGGTACTACGAAACACTCTCGATCCAAACACGATAGCGGAGGAATTGGATGGCCGCGCTACTAATTCTGACGCGAGGATCTCCGAGGCTTTGTCAGCTGGTGCTCATCCTGGAATGCTGGTCCTGGCTGGCGCTGTTCTCGGTGCCGTGGCTGCCCTGACCGTAGTGTTGTCGCGACGAGCCACGTTGCGCCGGAGGGATAGGTATCATCGTCACGAGAACATTGAAGTTCATACGCTCACCCCGACCGCTGAACTTTGGTGACCAGAGTCTGAATACGCTAGATTATTCGAGAGAGATAAGCGACTAGACGCCGAAGATTGCGGGAAACTTGTCCAAATTTCGTCGACATCGTCTAAACGATCGTGGGGGACGCGGCTGCTGAACGCGTACTTCGAGAGGACACCGAAGTAGTCTGGTATTTCTTGCCGAAACATGAAAACGCGTATCGAGGAATTCCGACGCAACGGAAGCGACCAGAAGCTCGACCGTGCACGGTTCGTCGCGCGACAAACGGACACTCGATATCCGAAGCTTCGCGGAGCATAAATCCCGACCGGTAACTTCGAAATGCCAAGTATCGATTAGCGGCGAATCGCGTTGCATTAATCGTCGCGAAGAACGGGTTTCGACGCAGCCAACACCTTTCGGCGAGAAATCGTTCGGCAATAACATAGTACAAACTCGACTCGAGTGAACAGCGACGAACAATGAGAAGTTGCGATGTACACTGCTCGAACAGATTACCTTACTTTTCCGTGAGATACCCGAAGTAGTTCCCGTATAACCATCAGGCTCAGCTTTGTCCGTCGGGAAATACCGAGCACAGGAGAAAGTTCAGTCAAGGAAGCTGTTGGGAGAAACCCCGCGGAGTCTGCAGAACATCCCTTGATGCGAATCTCGACTGAACGGTGAACTTCGAGTTGGAGTTCGGTTACATTACAAAAAAAAAGAAAAGAAGAAAAAAAAACATGGACGTCGAATTTGTTTGATCGAGGACTCGAGGAACCGATATTTACATAGAAGTACTCGAAACGGAACGCGTCGAATCGATCTTCGAGCATCCCTTCGTCCGGTTTTCCGTGCGCAGTTTCTTTCTCGCGTAGGACGAAGGACGGCAAGAGGAAAATACAAACTGCAGGTGGCAATAATTAAGAAGCAGTCGCTCGTACTGGCTCGATGTCGGGCGATCAAACCGTTAAATAGCGCATAGTGACAATAATGATTGTAAACGTGCCGCGTCTCCGCATCGGACTTTTCATCGCACGTTTCGGACGCTTTCGTGACTGGGTGTAGAAGTGCAGGTGCGACGAAAATACGGCGAGAAAGGGCGCCGGGAAGAAGGCTGGGAAAAAGGGGAAAGACGGAGGAACGAAATTGGAGAAACGAAGGGAACGTGATGGCGTGAAATTCGCGGTGGCGAATTGTACGTTTGAATGACAGTGCGAGACGGGAAACGAGAGCGATTGCTGGCCGAACTTTTATCGAACGCTGCGAAGATCGAGTGAGAGAAGAAAGCGTGAGTGTACGAAAGAGTAAGTGAATGAGGATGTGAGATAGCATGAGAGAAACGAGCAAAGAGAGCGAGAGAGAGAGAGAGAGAGAGAGAGAGAGAGAGAGAGAGAGAGAGAGGGAGAGGGAGAGAGTGTAAGAGAGAAATGATCGCGAGGTGAAAACCGTTTTTAAAGACGGCCGACACCGAGTGTACAGAAACATAGCTTCCGAACTTAATTCTAGCGACTTGGCGAGTCGCTAAGACTCCTCGACAAACGGAACAAAAACGGAGGATAAGAGCGGGAGAGAACAGATAAGAAATAACGAAGAGGCTAGACATTATCTTTCTTAAAATAACCAGTGTCAAAGTACCGCTATGATAATAAACCGACGTACAAAGATGCAATTTTATGGATTATTCCTTTCGATCGCCTTCCACTGTTCAATCATCCCATTTTGCCGAGTATCTAGCCGTTCATTCTAGGTTGCCACGCTCGCGAGAGGTCCACGAGCCCGCTCGCTTTGATGTAGAGAAATCTTATTAGAATATTAGAGAGTTAATCACGCCTTAGCCTTATCATTTTGTAATCAAAGGCACGATTATTATAGTTTCGAAGAAAGATTATTCTGTCCGGAGAATAATTACATGGATACCCGCGGAAAATAGGAAGCAAAGGTAAGTGAATCATAGTTTACTAACGAATTATATCGGCCTTTCATACGTTCGTCGGTGTGTCATATTTCGAATAAATATTTTGTTGTCAGAAATTTCACTACAATGCCTGACACGATGAAAAATTTCCATTTTGCTTTACGACAGCGCATGGACCGTATCACGGGTTGCAGCAGATTGTTAATATTTTTTAATTTCACATTGATTTGTAGAGAATTAATTGCATGCTTCGTTATTCGATGTCACTGTTCTTTATCGATCTTGAATTAATATGAATTTTCACTTCATGTAGATTAACGCTTTTCCATATCAGTCTTCTTTTTTATTTTTCATTTTTTTTTCCTCTGCTGCAAATATGAATTTAAATTAGTTGGGTACACTTGCTCAAATACTGACAGATAATGGATATTCGTGTTTTCATTGAAGTACAAACATTGAGAATAGACTGATTACGTTCGCAAATCTGATTTCGTTAAAAATACTTTTCACATGATTTTCGATTTCGCAAACAATTGAAATTCCTGTAGTTCTGAAATAGTCTTCGTAACAATACAACATTCATGCTTGTTTATTAGAGGAATATCGAGATATCGCAATCATTTATTTCATAATAGTACATCTTCATTTATTCACTTCACTTTCAGCGATACAAGACGTATTTATACTTCTTTATCAGTGGACATAACAGTGAAACGATAAAAACATGAAATAGAACTCGGATATCGGTAAGTTATGATCCAGAAGAATGCAATTGATTCTCATCAAAAACATTGTGATTAGATCAATTTTGAAAACAAGCCAGTGAAATACACTATTTATTACGCCTCGATAAAAACGAACCATACTCCCACAAAAAAAACAAACTGTCGAAGTTTTGGCTATATTTATCCCAATAATAAAGTAATCACTTGTCAGAAGCTTGAATTGAACATTCAGAAAAAATTTCCGATTGCAAACAGATTCTCTAGCTGTGCCAATGCGTTAGTAAATCTAGGTGCGAAACAACATGACGAGAGGGGAAAAGATATCAGAACTGTCGGAAAAAAAGTCCGACAGCTGTCGAGAAAACTCGAGCCTTTCCAGATAAGACGGTGTCTGCTCCGATTCGAGATACAACGATTTCACGCTCCCAGTCATTTATTGAACAAACAGATTTCCCACATCCGCTGAGCATGTTCTGTGCAGTTTTATTTTCTTGGCGTATAATCAAATCGAAGCACGAATTCGAAATTGAAAATATTGTAGAACATAATACTGACATCTCCTTTGAAAGCTAATACTGCGCGCTGTAAGAAAATATAGTACCTATTCAAATTTTCACTGTTACTTATTCCGTAGTCTTAAACAAATTATAATTTCTTTGAACGAGTGTTTCGAAGAAAACTTGATATTGATTTAACTTAAACTTCATTTCCGAATATTAAGCGTTAAAATTAGAATACCATTATTCTAAAGTAATTTAGCGAAGTCGCAATGTTTATAAGCCTATAACAAAGTGTTGATAATAAAATTGACTCGACCATGGTGAATATACAACGAATCAAATTTACAGAGAGTGCACAATTTTCATGAATATATAACTGATGTTCGAAACATAATTTGTTCATTAAAGCCGACTAGTATCTTTCACACGAACGAAAATTCATTTCCTACAATTCACTGAAAATTGAACGTGACATAAATCACATAAGAATTATTTATAACATCGAAACGTTCACGTACACCCGTGACAATAAATTCCTTGTTCATTATCGGATGAATGCATATTGCAATATGCAATTTGAACTTGGGTAAACAATAACTTGACGCGAATGCATTACTAGAGATTGTTATCGTCAAAGTAAATTAGCAGATCTCTATAACATTTTCTGAACGTTCAAATATTTTACACGGCAAACTCAAAACTTGTTTACTTGACTTGTATTACCGCAGAAATCAATTTCCTAGAATGCATTATCATTTTGATATGGAGAAGAGTGCTTTTCAATCGAAAGCTTCACTTTTAATTAAAAGTGTAACGTGCACTCCAGAAAAACTAGCGAAGCAGCTTTGCGTGAATCAAAAAACTATTTCTAGTTATTTGCGTGAAATGGGAAAAATTCGGAACGAATACAGGTGAATATAGCGCGAATCCGCCACGGATAACAAAAATGGATGATTAAACACGTGCCTGCATTCAATAAGTAAATATTGAAAGAAGAATTATCTGCAATAAAATCATCAGAGATGAGAAATGGATAATTCATGAAAATTTTAAACGTATTTACGCATAACACGACCAAAATATTTTTCGTGTTGTAATAAGCAAGATGTAAATATTTTAAAAATAAAGACTGAATTTTATTGGAAAAAGCACAGAACTTTTTCCAACGGTGAATAATTGTATTCAATGCAACGACACCGCGAGTAATTGAATTTACAAATTGTGTACCCTACTTTGCATTATAATGCAATTTTCACTTACTGAATTATCGAACCCTCGTGGAATCACTATATATGGGTAAATGCATTACACTCATTATCTTAAATGGCGCGTAAAAATAATACGAAACGTATCATTATTCGAGCGAAAATAATAGTATGGTTATCTGATACGATGCCAATAATTAAAACAGTTTTTCACGCGTTTCATAAAATACATGAATTACGCAAATGAGTACAGGCTATAGGAACTGATAAATTATGGAAATAATACGTGTCAAGAAAGAATAAAAGATAATGATGTCAACGTCAGACATGCAATTACTAAAAATTTGCTTCTCCCTTATCAATTAGTCATATTTCATTCCCACACGACTATGTTCTACACACTGTTATAGAGAACATGTGTAGAAGTACTACGGCACAGCTATTTGTATCGCCACTAATAGAAATGACTATCTCTCTGTACCATCTGGCTGCACTTCCAACATAACCGGCTACCCATGTTTTCTACCTCTCATTTTTCACTTTTATCATCTGTACGAACATTTTCATTTCTCACAGTTATTTTCTAGATGAAAATGAAAGTTTTACGGTTGATAAAAATCCATCACACAGTATTTGATTCAGGTTGATTACAATTCCATGTAAACTATACCTATACGTATTCCAAGGGCCCTTTTGTTTACCTGAAATTAGGAGAGAAATGGTTCATGGAACGAAATGTTTGTTAATGTAACGTAAAAAATTGAATCAAGTGCAACTCGATATTGTTATTTCTCTGATTTGAAAAATTGCGCACTGTAGGGTTAATACACTCAAATCCGCAATTACATAGCTGCCAATCCAATACATGGAATAACGATCAACGCCGATGCTTCGGCGCTCTGATCGTCGCAATAGGACTGAATACGCGGAAGAACGTTAGACACATTCAATTTACCGTCCCAACATTCCTACGCTGTCCACGGGTCCATAAATTTCGATTTGCAAGAAATTACAAGGGGAAAGCACGGCAAAGCGAGACGAAGGAAAAGTTTAATTTTCCTTGTCTTAATCTCAGTAATTTCATCCCGTTGCCTCAGAAGTTTCGTCCCGCAACGAATGTTAATCGGGTTATTCGCGGCTCCGTCTACAAAAGCGATAAGCAGAAAACATGCTTAGGACCGCCGCCCTCCGCCCCCATTTCGCCCGCCAAAGAATCAGATAACGTCACCGACGAATATTAAAGGCCGTCGGAAGGACGAGTGCGGAGGGGCTGGGGCCCGGCTGAGTTATAAAATCACGAGACTTTGAAGCAACGTAAATATTACTACATGAATAATTCGCGGCGAGCGTTTCCCGGTCTCGTAGCCCGCGGCTGAATTTCCTGGAACATGGTAACGAGACCGCAACGGGGAAAAACGATATTTAGGAGGGCAGGAAAAGCGAGCGGCACGGAACCGTAGCGATCCAACGGGAAACGGAGGGGACCAGCGAGAAACGGTTCCTTAAGCCCTTGTTTAAATTTCCTATGGAATAATCCTTCGACGGAGTGCAACTAGGAAATTTAATCACCGTATAGCAGCACTTAGTTCACCCCGGGCTATGGAACTAGCAAATTCAGTAACATCTTGCAGAAGTTCGTTATCCTTGCCCCTGGCCCTGGTTCGACTCCGGTTCACGCCAGACGTCGATGCCATTTTGTAATATTGACTTCGTCGATGAAAAACAGAAACCGGTTTCGAGTTTATCCGCATCCTCCGGATCGCCCCGTTCGCAATTGCTCTTATCACGGTCCAATATTGAGATAGCGGATTGAATTCAGTTGTCCCGCAGACACCCGATACACATGGTTAAGTGGAAACACTACCTTCACCGTTTAAGAGAAAAAGATTTTTCGTTTTACATGATATTTGAATTCAACGTTTTGACAATGAATTCTATGATTCTTGAGACTGAATTTGAAACAACAGGGAAGATATTTTTATTGTCTGATTAATGGACAAGGTATCTACTGAAGTTGAGCGATTGTTTCTTTTTGGATAGCCTTGCGATTATACATATATTTTTTTTAATTATTTTATTTAATTATTTTGTAGCAATGAGTCAGATTTGTGTGGTCAAGCATGCTTCATCTCAAAATTTTATGGATATTTTTATATTCAATAATGATTTTAATAGATAATGAAAATTCATCTATTTCCTACATACGACTATTATATTGAAAGCAGTCTATCAGGAGTAGGAGAAACACACACTCAGTATATAGCTTTAGGAAATTCGTTTAAGGTTTTATTTTCGACACATTTTATATCAATTATTAAAATGTCCATATCAAGATTTCAAACAAATTTCGTTGCAGCTGTTTGCGATATTTCATGAACGTCTCTGAAAATGACATTTGAGCTAATTGCTTTCGTATACATATTTTCTGAGTTTAGCAAGTTCAGGAATCCAATATTTTCTCTAGTAGAATCTGAAGATACTGAAATGTTACTTCGAAATTAATTACAATAAATATTGTAAAGTGCTTTCTATAATATATTATGCATCTATAGTACTCTCATCTAGTATCCTAGAATACCCTAACGTTAATAAATTACCAAGAAACGAATAGCGTGATATGTTGGAGCTAAAAGGTAGCGTGTCAATCGTCTATAGCAGGGTTAATCTCGTCTTTTATTAGAGTTGTTGGCCATCAATTATTTCAGAACATCCCAGACCAAAGTCCATCGACACTTTCCCGTGAAACAGAAACACTACTGGTCGCTACTCCCACAAGGACTTAAGGGAAACGTAAATCCGCGCTGTGAACCGAGCCACGATGACATTGATCGGGAAACAATCTCCATGATACCCTCTTCAACAGTCGCCAGTGCTGCTGTTACGGACACCAAAGCCGAGGTGAACTAGGTTCACACAGTAGAAGAGAGGCGAGATCCTCTTCATCTCATCTCCAATGTCCGCAAACCACCTTCGTCGGCGGCGGCTGCTTTTCAAGCAGTTTCACAGGCTTGACAATCTTTTTATTTGCTTTCCCCATATAATCGGAAAATCTAACACACTAACTCGTCGAATCGATCGTCCCACGGTCTCTTATAAAAATTTAATTTCTGACATATTGCACAGATTCACCGAATACCACACGAACGCGAAAGGAGCGCCGGTTTTACCTAGGTTTTAATAATTACAGAATCACTGGAGGAGAGCTACCTCCTTTTTTATTTCGGTTCACTTTCGAGAACTTATTACGTTGTCGCTGTTGTTGAACTTTATTGGAATTAATTTTGTACGGCTTGTATATCAATTTGTTAAGTTGACATCTTCAGCGTTATGTTTAGGGTAACTCTTTTTAACCGACTTCGAAAAGAAGGAGGTTACTTAATTCGACATGGTTTTTTTTTTTTTGAATGTCTGTTCACCCATTACGCCGGGATGGCTTGACCAATCAGAATGAATCGTGTTGCATCTTGTAGAGCATACCCACCCGGTGGTCCCATTCTCACGACTTTTTGCGATTTGTCATTTTTTACCCGTTTTTTTTTTTAAACAGAAACATTTTGTCTTGCTTCTTACTCCGAGACGGGTGGTCCAATCAGATTGAAACTTCTTGCATCTGGAAGAGCATTTTTTTCGCAATGATCACAGATGCAAAAATTTATGAATTTCTGTATTGTTTATAACTATTGTTATCGCAAAATTCCTATTATATGATGTAATTCCGTGAGGAAATTACCGAACGCGATGGAACCTTCCGCATTTCATAATAGATGAATTCGTGATGTTCCCATTTGCAAAAATTTATGGACACTTTTATTGTTTCAAATCATTGTTGGTGCAAACAACAATGCCGCAAGAGCAATCTACGTTTCCGACCGAGCACCCCACATTACCGACCGACCGATCTGCATTACCGACAGAGCGCTCTACATTATCGACATAGCAATCTGCATTACCGACCGGGCAATCTGCATTACCGACCGGGCAATCTGCATTACCGGTCGAGCACTCTACATTACCGACCGAGTACCCCACATTACCGACCAAGCACTCCACATTACCGACCGAGCGCGCTACATTACCGACCGAGCACTCCACATTACCGATCGAGCACTCTACATTTTTGACCGAGTACCAGACATTACCGACACAGCAATCTACATTGCCGACAGAACAGTCTGCATT
>NC_071980.1:23530950-23565570 GCF_026283585.1 Hylaeus volcanicus
ATTCTATTAACAATCGTAAAACGGACGATCAACAAAACCGACCTGGAACACACCCAGTTTTCTGATCGTTCAGTTGCACGATTTGAAGATCTATGATGGCGGCCAACGATCCGTAACATGAGCATTGAGCGCAGTAGAACTTCGATTATCGAAGGACAACGGGGCTGAAAATTTCTGCGACGATCGAGGTTAATACAATTATCGAGGTAACCAATCGAATGAGGAGCCCCACTGACACGGTACATCTTCACTACCTATGGTCACTGCTACTTCCCCCTGCAACTTCGCTTGTTGCTAAGTGACCATCCCTCCCACTTGTCATCGTAATGCAACGAACGAGGCTCTCACGCAATAATCGAGGTTTCACTGCACCTTAAATTGACGAGACACTTAAAACGTTACTGGACTGCGGATTTTATGAGTTTACTGCGGATTATATGAGGGACATATGATAAACATGCACAGAAAGTATACATAAATTCATGCAAAATAAAAAAGTCATGCTACTTTATTCTAAATAATAGAATAATGATTATTTATAATCGTTTAGATTTATTTGCGATCTCCAGGGAACAAAATTTGAACCTCAAAGAGATTTTTCCAAATATTAGTCTGGCAGCGAACGTGTTAAAAGAGGCTTGCACATTTTGGCCATATTTTGGAAAGTTGAATCTATTGTACGTAACATACTCAACGTGTCAATATTTCTACGGAATTTCACATTTCTGCACGATAAAAGTGGTCAATACGACATACTTGGAAACTGCATTATAAGAAAATCCTCGCAATAGATGGCGCGGAATCTATACGAAACTACTTGCGCAAGTACATTGTTCAGGAAACTCATAGGTACATACGCGCCTTTGAAATAAAGTACGACGCAGACAGGAAAGGAGAAAAAGGATCGAGGCACGGATTCCTCCGCGACTCTTGTAAGAAATTCGTAGCGTAAAACACTCGAACTTTACCAGTTTTACCATTATAGCTCTACAGGCACAAAACCTTTTACGGTCCGACAATTGCAACTGAAAAATTTACAATGGCCAACCGTATTTCATGAATTCCCCTGAGAATTCCTAAATTTGAGTGATTTTAGTAATTTAAACGATAGGAATATATTACTTCCATTTTTGTGATCTGCTATTTCATACCACATGTTTTGCCTTGTATCATCTGGTAAACACAATTTATTTAATTTGGAATTTTCTTTGAATATTTTAGTATATTTGATGAATATAAATATCAATCGACCGGAATAAATTAAAATAACTCTACCTAAAAATTTTGACTACAGAAATATTTCTTATTAAAATTACTCCTTAATTTCTTATTCTTTCTCATTACGAAAACGTTGCTGAAAAAGTTTAAAAAACACCAACTTGGTGGCTATTACTTTGTTGAATTCGACACAAGATTTATATTAAATGCTATCAATTATAAATGTAACTCACAGCACTCGCTAATGGCTTTTAATCAGCTGCGACGTTAAATAAATAATTACTAAAATATGCCACAATCCAGTACGAATAACAAGCTATAACCTCTGCGTCCTGAATTTCACTCCACGTCGACCTGGCCGCATTATTATTCGCGAATTTCGATGACCAAGTGTACCTATTTAACAGAATCCGTGTCGTCGCTCGTCTGTCAAAGCTAAATCGCGTGTAACGCTTTCGGCTAACAAGTAAATGTAAATTCTTCAATCGTGAATATGGAACGTTGAAAATCCCCTGACAGGCAACAACGTTCATCCCCGCGGCCCTTATTCAGAGATGATTGACGTCTCTGAGCGACGGCCCCTGAAAAATAATTAGCCTCGCTAATAGGCTCCATTGTTCACGCGGATATAATTTTAACCAGCAGTTCGAGCGAATCAAGTCCGAATTATCAAAAGTATACGTATCAATCCCACGCAGAATAAGACATTTCAATATTTCAGGGATACCTGGCCGCGGCTATAATTGAAACCGATATCGCCATAAAATTCTGATCTTTCACGAAATCCTAGTGCAGGGGTTTCGGCTCTCTAAGCGTTAAGCTTCGAAGATCGATGGAGATTATATGGGGACACGAACGCCGAGAGGATGGTATTAACTACTGCCAGAGAAATTCAGGCGAATGGGAGACTGAGGATCATTCCGCGAGAGCAAATCGTTAAGAGTTAAAAACAATGCCACGTCGCTTGTGAATGAAACGCCGATGCTTGCTCCATTCGGATACCAAACGATCTTTTAATCCGTCTATTGATATGAAATTAGAGATAAATATTGGAACAATCCTACAGAATGCAGTGGAAATTAAAATGAGGTATTCAATTGTTTTCATCCACTTCGAACTTTTAATGATATCAAAGAGTAATTTCAGTCCAAGTGTTGAGTAATACAATTTTATGGAAGTTGTTGCCCATATTGTATTGTACTTTCGATGCAGTGAAGACATAATGACAATAGAATTATACAGATTTATAGAACTTTTGTTACGGAGAACTTCATAATCTAAAAATTTAATTACTATCTTGGAAAGTACCTTTACTCGCTTAGTATTTACATCGAAATATTCTAAAAGGTAGATTCTTTGAATTTAATTTCATCAATGAATTATCATACATACATTTTTCAGTTGGATAAATGTCAAAATTTGGAAAAGTCTAATTAAGAAAAATCATCTGAATTAAAAATCAAGTCAATTTTTGTCAGAAATTAAACAAGATAAGTGCACAACTTAAAATGATATTGGAAGAAACTGACAAAATTATTAATGTTTTCACATTGTATAAGTACTTTATAAGTAATGGAACTGGAATGTACCAAGTTGTTTAATTTAACAAGAACAACCATTGCACGAGTGCGAAATTTATTGTAAACTTTTACGGTAGCTAAACGTAGGTCAACAAATTCTCATTATTCCATTAGCATCGCCACATAAACATAAAAAACAAGACACGAAACAATTTGCCAACTATTTCTACGATTCTGCACATACCACCGATTTAAACAGCAACCACGCTTACAACGGTGATTCCGTTCACCGCAGATTTACTGTCACGCAAACTATTGTTTCCGTCTGGCCGAGTATCTAAAACCACCTATTTGGTTTCGCGAAATACTTTTCCCTCTTATTTACGCGCGCGGATTTATTGTTTAGCACGAACCGTGCATTTTAATGCGTGGACTATTTACTGTTGGAATTGCGAAAAATTCAAACAGGTTCCGTAAATAAAAAATAAAGTGCTCCGAAACAGGAATAATAGCTTGAAAATATCGAGTATCATACACCTGACTATTTACACAAGTTTGAATAAAAAAAACTAAAATGATTCTAAACAGTGACAACGGTTTAAAAATATCGAATAACATGTATTTACCTATATCAGTAGTTGAGATTTTCATATCGAATTGTATTTTGTACGTCCTGATATCTGTATAAACAATATTCTAAAAGAGAAAGAAATTATCGTCTCAATTTAGTTACCAAGTCGAAATTTTTGTTCCCTATTTTAAAATGCTAATTATACTCTTTAATTTAAATTTCATTTAGTTGCAGTAAAAACGAAAGAACTTTCAATATTATTATACGTAACATTGAAAATTCCAGGAATATAATACGAAAGGTTTCATTTAAAGATAACAAAGTGCACCGGAAAATTTAACAGGAAAAAAAGGATAGCATTTTCCTGCGCGTACAGTAATTATCAACCGACCAGAAATTGTTTCTTCGGCACTGTATCAATTGTAGATTATCCCTGCATGCTGACGAAGATGTACTTTCAATTCCAGACGTTTAATTCAATGGTTTTTTTCATAGTAAACGGTACTCGGCTACTGCTGAGTCGCAGAGAACCACCAAAAATACGCACGGCCAATCGATTTATTCCCTCGTATATTTCAGGATTACCAAAGTCCGAGGTCGAAATCTCCAGGAATATTTACGGCTTGACGTACGATACATCAAGTGATAAAACCGGACGAATCGATCTCTTTTAATATCGCGAGCCATCCTCGTATGCAAATAAAGATTTTGGTCGGATGAATCATCACGTTTTAGGTATGGCCTATGTGTTTGCGGGTAGTTTAAACAAAGGAAGATAGAAAAGGTGAGAAACTAACGCAACCATGAAAAATTTATAGAAATTTCAACAATTTTATGTATGTAGCCAACCAATTAGACAAACATACGCATGAAAAAGTTAACGTTCATCGGTTGTAACAATAAGTCAGGCATTTGAGGATCATTATTTATTTATATATATAATAGAAAAATAGATAAAGGTGTGAAGATTATTTTTGATACAAACTACACAATACAACAAATAAACTAGAGTTTACCAAACTTGCTTCTAACATCATCATTGTATTTCTAATGAAATATTAACTAACCAAAACATCTTTTTCAAAAACTGTATAGTATATACGTTCTTCAAAGGCCAAGGATATCTCAAAAGTATTAATATAGTCAAAAAATTAATGTATAGATCACGAGATATCACACGACATCTCCGTGTGTAAACGTGGCCGTCGAAATCCATCGCATAAAATTTGATGTTCGCGAAGCCATTTTCGAAGAATTCCTCGACACATTGAAATGGTAATTTCAAAGATGCAAACTGGATGCAAACGAGAAGTAACGCGCATACAAGGATCTTCGAAAAGCCCAGTGGATTTCACACTTTACGCTATTACCCGACCAATAGGAACGATGGAGTTTCAATTATTGCTATAACATTATAGCCACGAAACTCCGTTGGTAAAGCTGGGAGTACTTTCCCGATATAAGTGTCTAAGATTACGCGAACGACTTTTATTGCGGCCGTAACCGCATACCGAAGCTGGATTTGCATTCGAGAAAATCTCTCATTTATTCGCCCAGTAAAACGGGAAAAGATCATGCAAATTACCCTGGGAAAAAGGTACAAGAACCGAGACAGAAATAAACTTGATGAAACGAAATTTCGTTAATTAAAATTTTCATCCTTGAACGCCGCCGACCGAGAACCGACGTTTAAAGCAGCCGTGGTGAAATCATTTCATTCTTGTGAACTAATGCTATTTGCATTTGGTTTTCAATGTTTCTTTCGAGGCATATATGCATGTTAAATTCGAAAGAAATTGGATTAAAAATTCCCCAAGGATAGGATACATTAATATATCTTCTCATGTTTTATGTTGGTAATTCTCGTTATAAATTGATGAAAATAAACAAATTAGCAATAGGTAAATCTTTCATTCCTGTTCAATAAAATCTACTAAGATACTAAATTCGTTTATTGAATAACAATAAAAAAATTCTTGTTCCTTATCTTCCACGTAAGACTACTTTATAGTGAATACAAAATCCAATATTTTCTGTCTTTAAAAAGCACCAGAAATGTTACGTTCTTATTACTAATAATAATGAAAATAAGTGCTTTATTTGAATGCTGACCTCGAACATTCAACGAATCCAGAAATATAATACAAATCTTTATTCGCAGCAGGAAAATATCATAGGGAACTTAACAATGGCGCCTGTCTCGACACTCAACGTATTATAAAGTATAATTAAAAACAATTCGAATGCATTTGCATTTAGACTCATTTTTATTCAGAGAACCTCACCTGGCAATTAGTGAAACTCAAAAGAACATACATCAAAAGCTAGGACATTTTTATTTCATTAGTGGATGGGCTCATTTTGCGCGCAGGTCTAGTCACTCTCAGTCGCGAGTCATCCGACGTTGGAAATCCGAAACTCGCTCACTTTCAGTGAACCGCGAGATTCAGTCTCTTTGTCGAGCGACACGTGCGAAGCTCGGGCTTCCACCCGAGATAAAAATGGTCGATTTGTGGAGTAGAAGCGCTACCATCCCGCGTTATATGAAATCACGCAAATCCGATTCAATTTCGTCTAACGTCTAAATTTCGTCTGAGGATTCTTACGACTAGGATTGCTAGATCAAAAATTTGGATTGAAGTATGGCACTGTCCAAACATAAGACAAAATTTTTTTATCGCCTTATTTCGTTATCATAACGACTTTTACGTAGACAAAAGAAAGACTAATTATGCGTTTACTCGAAAAACGAAATGAATATCAATTCTAATATTTCGGAATATTGATCGAGTAGTGCGTTTAATATTTAGTTGTAGCCAGTACACGAATTATATCTTTGTTAATTTTTTCACATGTTTATATTACTGTATAAAATGTTTCTAATTTGTGGTCCTTAATTTGTATCACCTAATTTAAATAACTGAAATACCTCGGATGCTGTCGATAACAACAAAGATTCAGGTGATGAATTTAACTTCTAGCGTATTTAAATTTTTCTATATTTCGTATCAAAAATCCAAATTAACTTACCACTTAAAGCTACATCAGGATGCTGTACGAAATTGAACAAAATTGTAATCAGAAGATAGACAACGAATAAAAATAACTCATAACAATGTAATTTCAACGTTTGTTAAACTAGAAAATTAAAGTTTAAATTGTTCATTCAATAATTGAAACCCGAATCTCCATTTAACCAGTAATGGATAACAACCTGATTTCTGAGTCCTCATTCAACAGTTTTATCTAGACAGAATCTTGCCAATCTCCCAGCAAAAGTTTCCAGCGATAAATCAAAGCGCTGGTGCGTATCAAAGGAACAATTACGAATGCAAAAGAAATACTCCTCTCTCGATTTTACATTCATCGAATCGTTGTTGCCCAGAAGGCGTCCCGAGATTTGCATAATTAATCGTGCGAGACAATGAGCGACCGAGGCCCAGGAGAGCCTTTGAAATATCTAGCAACTTGTCGTTGGAGAAGCGAGCAAATATTAATGCAGCTTATTATTCCGAGTAAAGAGTTCGCCCCTTGTTTGCTACGCACTTCATCCTAGGGATAAAGGGAAAGTGAAAGTGTTTCGAAATCAGACAATGCTAACTGGGCACACAATCCGTTAGACTTCGTCGACAGAGACTAATTGTAAGTGATTAACTGCACATTAATATATGATGATTAATTAACCACGGCCATTGTCCCTGCGAAGAGTGTTTCAAGCGTTTCAATTTTACGGACGCACACACAATTGGTTCTGTTTCAATCTGACATTCCTTACGATAATAGACCTCTACAATACGAACTAATTAATTAGTTATTTCAGGTTTAGTTGTTATTAGTTACATAGACGTTGACACGAAGGAGGTACATGCAGTTGTGATAGCCAATATTCAAGAAGATAATTTCTAGATTTGAATACATATTTTAAGCCAAACAAAATTAATTTACAAAACCAATTTGATAGATCGAATCGCGACTTCAAATGAATCTCTTGAAAGATGTACTAAAAAAAAAAAAATCTCGCCTATTACTAGTGTTTATCCATGATCGAAGCCGAGAACTTTACAGACGACCCTCGTATGTACAGAACAATGACTCCGAAAAAGAAACGGACGCTTTAAATCAAATAATTGATTTCATCGCGTGCACGCAATACGGAAATTACTTCGATTAATTTGTACCGCACCCCTATTCTCTCTTTTCCGTTCGCGGTGGAACGTACCGCGTGGAAAATCCTGGAATCTTCCTGTCATTACCTTCCGTCCTCCTTTCCCTTCGATGCTTTATATTTTCCGGGAATTCATTGCAAATGTCGCGCGAAATTTATTAATATTCCGCCAGGAAACGGGAAGAAGTGCGAGAAAGGGGGAGTTGGGAATGGAAAACGAGCGGCGTCAATTAAATTTACGGGACGTGGGCGAGATATGCAACTTTCGGAACACTTTTCAGTGTTAAAGGGACGAACCACCGCCGGCGTCGTTCGTGAAATTTTACGTTCATTTTATTATACAGCCCGTTTCGCCGCGGTTCGAGCGTTATTGTCGCCGCGGCGCTCAATTATGGCTACTTAACTTCTGTAATCCGTCGCGCGAAATGCCATTTGAACGAACCACTGCCAACTGCGCCGTGAATGTGCACTTTACGAGGCGAGAAAAATCAGTTTGAACTTGGTAACGGGTTTCGGCCAGCAACTCGTGCATGGCGAGTCGCATCCACGAAACTGCCTTTCGAATAAACAAAATCTATCCAGAGGAACGAAATTTGGAATCAATTGTGGCTGCGCGAATGTCCAGCCGCGCGCTGCATCGAGTGTTTAAAATCGACTGCCAAATATGCAAATCCGAGCACGAAATTCTAGTTAACGTTTAATGACAACACTTTAGGTCCACCGTGTCCCTTGCATGTTCGCGTAACTGCTGTTTCATTTATTTCTATGCCATCGGCTTGTGCGTCACAGCTTGCGTGACAAAGACGTTAAATAAACGAACAAAGTAAATGAATCTGTAGAAATGACAATAATACAACGAAAATGCACTTGGCGACTAGAATTAAATCATATACAATGATATGCTTTGAACTTTAAATACAAATGTAATTGTAGATCAACTATACAATGCCATAAGCCACCACTCCTGGGCTCTAATTATTATTAACCCATTCACTGTTAAGCAAATTTGAAGCGTTTCGCCTAAGTTATTATTTTGATAATAAAAAGTGATAATAATGATTTACGATCTTCTTTTACAATAATTCGCGACTCCAGCGATACGATACCAAACGTGCGACAGATGCAACAAATTCTTATAAAGCACGAGATAAAATTAAAGTGAATTCCTTTCGAAGGTTTCCCCTACTTCGCTTCATAGCTATTCGCACATTCACGTATGCACGCCGCACCTTCAGAATTCACGACTGATGAAGAATGAGAAATATCCGTAAAAATTGAGAAATACGAGATGGAATCTTGTCAAGAAGAATTTTCCGCGAAGGTTGCTGCCGAAAAGCTGCAGAGTCTCATCCGGAGCTTTGTAACTCTCTCACGTCCCTGTTTTAAGCCATCTTCGTGGCGAACGGTCTTTACGATTTTTCGAAGCACGGATCAGATTAAAGGAGAGCCTTGCAACAGTTTTGCAGGGTTTCGTCCCTTCGACCGCTCTTTCCTCTCTCCAGCACCCTCGCCATTAGTTCTACCGATAACGCGCATAACCAGTTTATTCGTACAGAGGATACGATTCGTCGTCAACGAATGAACGTGCGCTATGAAAGCGGTTTAAGCCCAATTCTACAGAAGGAATAGAATTTTGCAAATAATTTTAGTAAGAGTTCCCTTGAGATTGAAATATAGTACTGGAGGGTGTTATAATACATAGGTAGAGAAAAAGAGGTGGTTACTCTCACGAAAATGGAATTTAATAAAAATGAAAAAATAGGTGAACATATACTTTTCCCTTGAATTTTAAGATCAATTATGAATTACACAGAGGGTAGAGAAGTATTTACATGGGAGGTTTACTCGCGAATAAAATTCGATGAAACGAACTATCAAGTTTCTCTTGTCATTTTTTTGATATCCCCTGCCAATGCACTGTCTTGAGATTTTTATCTATAATTACTATCAATAACTTGCCAGGTCAAGGCTAATTTTAAGTTGCTGAAAAAGGTGGCTCGTCCAGTAACTGATAATCTGTTTGGACATAAATCTGGATGAAGTTTGCGTGATGGACAAGTTCTACCGGCGGTGAAGAATGTACGCGTCAGTAGAATGGCCATAAAATGGCGTTTAGAAGACAATAATGCTTCCTGGCGGAGTACTTTACTAAAACCTCTGCTGTCGAGACAGCACGTCGAAAAACGAAAGACAAGGGTTCAGGATAATATTGATTCGACCGGGACCAGAGTGAAGACGTTTTTACGGATTTAAGGTTCCAGCAAACTCTCTAACACCTAATAAAAGTTCAAAAGGTACGCGAGGTTAAAGAACCTTCCCTTAATTCTCAAGGCGTTGACGTCACCTTGAACCTCAACCTTCACAAGGCTAACCTCTTCAGGTACACTCGCAAATACATATACTAGCTTTCAATTTATTTAAAATATTTTGACATAAACGTTGTCAAAATCGTCAGAAGATTAACTCTGCAATGCTGCAGTGAAATACTACATTCCTCACTTACTATTGTTCCAGCTATTTCTTTGTTCGCTAAAACTGTGAATAAATATTCATCATTTTTGTCAACGATATAACCATTCGAAATCGTAACTAGTATTTACCTCAAATAAAATAATCCTTCCTAGAAAACATTAAAGCAGCGATCGATTTCCCAGTTCGATCCAAAGTTAACGTTCCCCATACTCGTAGAGAAACGAAACGGAAGAAATAATTTCTGTTTCTCTTTCATATTTATTTAGTAGACTCTACCGAAGCGTTCGTTTCCATTAATTCATCCTTCCGTGCAAACATTTCCGAAAGGTATTACCCCGTGTAATTGAAAACGTTTGCTAATTTCCGTAGACAGGGAAAATTTCAGTTTGAGAGCGACTCTTTGTAGACGGGTTTGCTTATGGTTCTTTGAAAAGCAAGATCTATTCAAGGCTCGTGCTTCGTATCCAGCCATCGAAGAAAATAACGAAGCTACGGGGAGAGAAGGAACGCAGTCCTCCTGTATTTGCAGAAAGACCCTTTGTCGGCGAGGCTTTTGTTGTTTACAGTGAACACCTACGGAAGGTAGGAAACATCAAAGGTAACACAGATAATTGGGTCAAACGATACCGGTGCTGCGCCAGGCGACAGGTGAAGATTGCTGGATCACGGAAGCTGACTAGCGAACGCAATCACGAAGGAGGAATTTGGTGACATAAGTTCGCTACACGTCACGTGCTCACGATCAGAGGGTGTAGGCCTTAGAGGCGGAATACAGCTGGATCTACGTGACTTTAGACAGGATGAAAAGTAATTACGAGGGATAAGCGAAGGTAAAAATTCAATTTTGTCCTTCTATCCTGTTGTAAAGCTATCGATAAGAGTTACCCATTATCCGCTGGAAATACTTAAAAATTGAAGGAATACAAAGCAAAATATGAAATGTTGAAACTATAAATTGCTACTAACCCATTCACTGGCAACTACGAGATGTCTCGTAGTTCAAATTGATTGCAATTGCTCGAGGGATAAGTTTATAGCCTTCTGAGTCATGAATTATTGCAAAAGATCGTAAATTTTCTTTTTAGAAAAACAAATTTAATATCACTTTTTATTATCAAAATAATAACCTAGATGACCTGGGCAACTAAAATTAGGAGTGAATCATTTGTGTGCACGGATTTACCGAGTCTGACTACGAATGGAAAATTATTATTCTTGAGAATGGTAGTCACAGACAGACCGAGTCCGCCCAAGCAAGTAAGGACGGATTATCTGACCAAATCTAACCGAAACGAGTCGCTGTTCTTTCGCTCCACGCCATTCTTGACTCCTAACAAAATCCCTTAGTCGCTCGTTCAATCTCGAGAGCCCACCGTCAATTCTTCTCGACTCACCCCTCGAAACCGCAATAACATTCTCCATAGGAATCTCCCCTTTTTCTTTTAATTTACATATGGTTTCACCATGGTTCGCTTGAAAACAGAATAGAAACGTTGATACCGACTTTTACAAGCAATCACCTTTTCCAAAGACACTTAAGTCGAGACAGAAATGCTGCCAAAAATAATTATTTTTAATGTACATTGAGATTTAATCGAAGCACGATCAATTTTTTAATTTAATTTCATTTCGTATTCTGCACATAAAACATCTTTATTTTCATTATGTATTCTTTGTGTACAAAAATAGAATGCATCCTAGTATGCAGTGATTCAAAGATTAATTATTACAAAATTCACAAAGAATTCCTTAAAAGAAACTGATTATTTTGTTACTCTAGAAGTTAAGACTCGTGATTCATAAAGTACAGACTGCTAAAAGGTGTGGACTACAAAGCTTGGAGAAATGCGGTTGTCGCCGAAAGAATATCAATATCGAGAAAGTGCTTGTCGGAAGAAACGAAAGTACGTCTCTTCAAGAGTTCCAGGAAACGTAGGCAATAAATCTTTCGTAAAGAAAACACTTTTGTTAGGAACCGTCATAAAACGATATAAAGTCACACGGAAAAAGAAAACTGGATGACATAGAAACCACGTGGAAATCAATTCAGAATCATTCTCGGTGACTTTCGTTGACTTATTTGATAGCCATTACTTTTCGGTACACGTGTCAGTGTCTTGTGTCGTACTCTGTTTGAATTTCGCGGAGATTTTACATTTTTCACGCCAGCCACCCTGCGAATATCCACCAAGAAAATATCGAACGAGTAATTTTTCAACGGAATTTCTTCTGATATCGAATGCATTTAATCAAAGCGATAAAGATATCATCCCGACCAGTGAAATGTAGCAAGGAGAAGAAAACGAAAGCCTATCAGAGATTTCTTACTTTATGGATCAGATCGCGTCCTTTGCGGAAATTTATTCGAGGCAGTAAAACCACCCTCTGCTACTAAGCCGAGCCACGCTATGGCAAGTATCCAAGATCAGAAAGTCGTTACTCAGCCCATAAATTAACATCAGCGGTCACTTACATCCACCGTACACTGGTCCGTTGAAAATCAAATTTTCCACCAAATATTCTCGATATATACTTAAAAATAAAGTGTAGAAAAATACAGTTTCGTAATAAACTTATTCTCTGAGAAAATGGAATTTTACAATTCACCTCGTGCGTATAAAATTACTACTAACGATAAGATATGTTTCGACAGTGGATAACATACTTGACGCTTTGTAAAAGTAAGTGAAATAGTCGTCTGGGCGGAAGTGGATGCAACCGAAAAATTAATTAACGCAGAGTTCGACCCAGATTCGAGATAGGAATTTTTTGAACGTCCCCGTGAAACATTACAGGTTTAAGGGCAGCAATAAAAGGCAGGTTTGTTGGCCTGAATGAGATTCCACCGCGATGACATTAACTGTGCAAATGTCTTTCGAAAGTGACGTTGGGGGCGGCTCCGTGCTCGAGAGGCGTGCATTATCTCTCTGCAACGTAATTTCGTTTCAATGTAGATGATCGAGGACGCCGCTCGTGCCGCTCACTCACCTATCTACCCTTACCCTTTGCTTTTATTACGGGACGGTAGATCGTGATAAAAAAAAAAAAAATGTGAAGAGCTATTTCGTGCTCGTATCAAAAGAGATCTTCCTGCCCGCCCTTGGTTTCCGGTAACTTTCCGCGTAGTCTCGCCCCGGCAACGCGGGTACGCATTTAAATTTATCTCGCGTCGTTTCGCGAGAACCTAATTCTGTCGTCAAGAAGTCATTAAGGCGTGTTTGTCAGGTGTGGATCCTTTCAACTGTTGGTTGTAATGACGATACTGGTTCAAACAATGCGAATATAATTCCCAGCTCGTGAAGTAAATTTCTTGCGAAACATGCGTCACGCGTGAAGCAACATTAAAAATAAAATGTATAAGTAACGGTGGCGCTTCAATATCGACAACGGCACTGAAACATTTTATACGAAATTTGAATGAACATGCCTCCTTATCTGTAACTTCGGTGCGTTTAATTAAAAACTGTTGATATAGCCCTTACAATAATCTCGCTCGAAGTCTCGTCCCCTTGGAACGAAGTTTAAGAAAATTTGCATACCACAGGTCGTTTATTCGAAACCGAATATTCCAGCAACGAACGTAGGGAAAATCTCGATACGCAGGCGTGCTGAAAGTGGCACGGTAGACACATAACGAGAAGATGTAACCGAATTTTCAGTCGTATTTTACAGTTCACCGCCTCCTTGAGGGCCCCGATGGCAATTTGCATAAATATAGTAACGCATCTCAGGATCCGCAATAAAACGCTACCTCCCCGAGGCCGTAAGAAACGGTTAAATTGGTTATTGAGTCATCGAATACGGAGAATGAAATCCTCTCACCGGTGATCTCAATCCTGACGTTTCTTTATCCCCGCTTAAGTCAGGTGTGAAATAAATAACCAGAGGCGCGTTCGATTCGGCACGGCGTCGATTCTTATTCAATTTTCCATCGAATGTCTCACGCAGAAACGACGCAGAAGCCAAGATTTCGTAGAGAAAATACCGATAACGTATTCTAGTTTTTCTTTCATGTTTGACGTCGCATCGAGCTTTGGTCATTAACGATTATACCTCGTATGCTTTATTCCGTTCCAAGTATTCTTGTTCAAAAAACCATGTTCGAGTACCTAGACGGGTACATTTTTAGTGGTTATTAAAATAACCACAGAGGTCACCATTAAATTTTAGGCAACTACGAGAAAGAAAATCGTGCACAGTGAAATTACGCGTTAAAGTTATTTCAGTTGTTCGCCGGGGAGCGCGAAATTCGATTTAAATAGGTAAACAGGAACACACTGAATGGATTGCTCTTTCGTTTCACCTCGAAGGCACGTCAGGAAGCTGCCGCCTGTCTCATTCGTGGCGGTTCGAGCGCACTAACTTCGTTTCACGGAACAGGACATCTTCGGTACTTAATTCAAGGAAACGTATTCGTCTTGCTGATAGCTATCATTATGATTGAGAGACCGAGCGAAATGGTCGAATTTACGAAAGGTTCTATGTCTTAAATTAATATAGGAATGGTGGTTTTGTATCTCGAATCGCTGGAGAGTAAATAAACAGGCATAAAGAACAAACATATAAGTAATATGTAATAATAATTCTTTTTACGTTTCACTACGAGCAAGTTACAGTAAACACTAGTGTGAAATTATGGACGTGGTACTAGTAATGACATAATAATATGACAAATGTACACTATAATAATTATACTTTCATACACGCTTTACCAAATAATTCAGACAAAATTGTAACAAATTCAGATTCAAACTGTAATGTCGAAAATTAAAATGTGTATGTAAAAACTAGGCCTTCGTTTAATATTGATTAACATAACACATAAAAAAAAAAAATAATTACTTGAAGAAATACCACCACTGTATTTGGAAGCGAAACTATTAATAGGGTGGACGAAATGAAGATACGTGCTGGAATCCAGTTTCCTACATAGCAACTTCTATTATCGAAGCGAAAGGTTGGTACACGGGAGAGTCGGTAAATCTCTATTATCCGAACTAACCTAGTATTTGAACCATCTTATTGACCTGTCGTATTTAGACAAATGGAGTTCTACTGTGCACGGATGCTCGTAATTTCTATTAAATTCCAATGGACTTACATTTGAACGAGTTAGATCTGAACTTTAAATCGTTGCATTCGACTCCTTAAAAATCCCAAAGAATTGTTTACTAACTATTAAATTATATAGAAGAACATTTAAATAATAATGCTTCATGAAAGAGACGAGCACGAAAGGAGCAATACGATAAGGTGAAGGTGAAAACGACAAGGGTAACGAGAATCTGGGGATGCAAAAAGAAACAAAGTAATTCCCTAGTTGTATATTTATATATTTGTATATCGTGTAATTTTGTATAGCACCTTTGTATTAAAATCTATACTTCTTAAAAATCAGGTGTCTAATATTTATTTGGTTGACGTCAGCTGTAGATCATTCTCTAGCATCCCTAATGAGGAGTCTAGTCTATTGGGGGGTCCACTGGCCCCGTCTATAATAGCTCGGGTACCTCGAGATTGCTAAGCTCGTACTGTAGCTACAATCAAGCAAAGCTACAGCCCCCAAAGACGACAGATATATGCTAGGCGTGGAAAGACAGAACGAACGAATGCGTAAAGACGGAATTACAAAGGAACACAAGAAAAGGAAGCTAGGTTCGAAAACGATGTAGGTGGAAACAGGAAAAGACGATGGCTCGAATACAATATAAATTTTAAGCCAAGCGAACCTTCATTTACATATCTGTATTATTCAAGCATGACTGTTATTCAATTCCTACGAAACTCGCAAATGCATTATTATTTTAGCCGGCGCGCCGCCGGCCAGGCAGAGACGTCAGCCACGCAGGAGAAAAGATGTAGGGAAAAGTAACGCCGTGCAAAAGCAGAAACGCGAAGATGCGAGTACTATCGAAATTGTTTAACCTTGGACTCAGAAAGACTTCTGTTATTTACACGAGCGACGTCGATCCCTCTTTTCTCGCTTCCCTTCGCTAAAATCTAGAATTTCGCTTGCGCAATTGCGTGGTGCCCGGAAAAAATATATTTCAACTCTGAAAGGAATTCACGGCCATTCAATCCCGATGAAGAATTCGTTGACGCGCCGGCATCGCTAATTCGTTGCCTTGTGTTAAATGATGCCACGCTTCGGAACGTATCCGCTCGCTTGACGTGCTACACGCACGTCATGTTTCTTCTTCTGATGTAAATACAACCCCTGAAAGCTCGCATATTTACTTACAGAAAGGAGATGTTTGCTTTGGCATCGTGCGTGAAATATACGTTTTATTGATTTTGAAACCCAAATTCTGCAACGGATATGCGAATGAGAATATTCATATTGAGGTTGTCTAAAATTTCCGACTGAACCATAATTATGTTCTATTACATTCTTCGATGTGTAATGTGTTGAAGCTTCATTTTTTAGTCGAACACATTCGTCGCTTTCTTTCTCTGTTCGAATTATACGTCAATAAAACACTTTCTATAAATTTGCGAAAGCATTGGGCGCTACAATTTACTAGTCCGAGTATGAAGATGGAATTTACATAAACAACTAGACGCTTTGCCGAATGTGGTCGCTAATAACCTAGACGCTGATGCGACCTTAAACAAATCATACAAGAAAGAAACACTTGTAACACACCAGGTAACTAAGTTATAATGTACCTTCGTTTCCAAGGACTCTTTATCCGAGCAATATAATTAAATTACCCTTTGGTCAGAAACACTTGTCAACCACGGTACGTCCGGCACAATAACGTAAAGCTGCGTTGCGGTAATGCACAATTCCGTAACAGCCTCGTAAATTACGGAACAAACAATTTCTAATTGTATTTCACTCGTTTTCGATACAGGTTAATAGCTTCTTACGTCATTATCGCGTCGGTGTTAATTACCGCAGAGCTTTCGCAAATATTAATCAAAATTTTCCACGGTTTAATTGCGTCCAGCGTTCCCAAAGGTGCGGTAAAAAAATCGTTATTTCGGTGTAAAACTCTCACCGTGGTCCCGCCGAATTTTTAACACTGATTTGCATTCATGGCGGGACGCGTAACCATTAACCGAGGCAATTTCATGGAATTTAACCTTCAATCATAACTTCATTAACTAGCTGCGAGAGAAACCGCCGCGTTGCAGCTTACGTGGGGTTGATGTACTCTTGGTGCACCCCTTGCATACCATTTGTACAGCACATAACAGCTTCAGATTTCGACGAATGCACACTTAAGTATTGATTGGCCTTCTCGCTTTCTTCTGGTTCTTAAGTGTCCCAATTTAACATCAACAAGCTTCGTAGCAAGTCGTATGTATTAAATGTGATCACTTTGTACTTGTTTTTTTTTTTATGTTACGGTAAAGTACAAGGTAGCTCAAAGGGTGATAATTTTTCTAAATTTCCAACTGCTTATTTTCAGAATCCTAATTGTTACGTCCAAAATGAAAGGTGGTGCAGTTGAATTACATACTTCGTGCAAAGGGAGCTTCATAACCTAGGTTTTATAAATCAAGCTATTCTAATTCGATGTTAGTAAACAAATTCTTAATTAATGGACATGCGTGCATAACATGAGAAGAGTCTTCTGATGAGTAGAATCAACGAGTCTTTTGTTTGTTTTGTAATAATTTTACAATGTTTCGTATACAATAAATTAATTCCACCCTGCTTGTATACTGCAATATTTACTCTGTTGTGAGTGCAAATAGAATTATTTAAATAGAAACAGTAGTCAACGCGTGATAATTTACTACAGTATGTAAACATGAATGTTGCACTCCTGTTACGCTTTCTTTATTTTCAAGAATAAATTTCACTATGCCTATATTACCGTGAATTCCGTTAAGCCTTACTGAAGGGGGAATCTACATAAAGTGTGAAAACACGGAAAAAAGCCGTGGGGAGCGAGAAAAAGGAAACTGACGACGGAGTATTGCTCGAGTGGCCATCGTCACGTTAATGGTTATAGATCGTTACCGAAAGACTTGTCGTGCCATTCACGTGAGAGGAAGTGGCTGGAAAAGAACCATTAATGCTACGATTGTCTCCTCGATACCTGAACATCGGTAAATATCGATTCGAAGAGTGCTTTGAACACGTTATCCTTGCTTCATGAGATGGC
Organism: Hylaeus volcanicus; assembly: GCF_026283585.1. NCBI lineage: Eukaryota > Metazoa > Arthropoda > Insecta > Hymenoptera > Colletidae > Hylaeus > Hylaeus volcanicus. The sequence continues at coordinate 23,549,017 of NC_071980.1, forward strand.
ACTCAGCTTTGATACACCGCGATTATTCTAGAAAGAGCTGATAAATCTTGATAACCATCTGCAATTAATTATGCGTTCAAACGGCAATGAAATTCAAGTGAGAGGAAATTGAAATATGATATAAAAAGAGGAATACTTTTGCTTAAATAGCAGTCATGGTTTAATTTAATTATATACACTGAAGAGATACTTGAAACCGTTAAAATTATTTAATACAGGAAAGATTAAAAATGTTTAAATTATATACACAAATGAAAGATTAATATTCAGATTTTTAAAAAATGATGAAATTATAATTGAAGGAGGTTCGTTCAAAGAATTTGTAGGTTCTTATATATTTATACATTTCGTGTAAATATTAATAAGGAAGATTGTAATAATAACACACATATAACACACATACGTGGCGAATTAAAAAAAAACGGATCTGACAAAGTGGGCGTTTACACCGAAAAGGTTGAGAAACACTAGCATAGCGAAACATACAACTCCGAAAGTACCGTGGTTTCCATCGAAAAACAGATGCGCGAAATCGAATGTTCATACACTAGCAGCATTTAACGATAAATGCGCTGCGACGGGTGTGGATGATAGATCACATTGTATCGGAAATGTGACAGATCGTCGATACTGATTTTCAAAGTGAAAAAGAGAATGAACTAACGTCGAGCCGTCGCCATAAATAATGGCATAATAAATAAAGCGAAACAAACTATGGCAATAAATAACACGAGACAGGGGAATAAAAACTACGCGAGAAATTACATCAGATGTTGCGAAACGTTTTTTTCCATTCGACCCGTAAACAATGTATCCATTGTGCCCGCATAAACTAGGAATAGCGAAAGTAAATTATTGAAAATCCAGACCCTCGTATCGCGTACTTTCTAAGCAACTGGAGAAAACCTTTTACGATTTTATATTGCTTGAAAGCACTTTTGAAATCACTTTTCCACCTCGCTAACGTACCATCCTGATATCGTCTCTTCAGAATTTCTTACTCTCGAAGAAAATCTTGTACATATATATATATATTAGTTTATATATATATATATATATATATATGTATATATATATGTATATATAAACTTACGAAATTTTAAAATTTATTTTAAGTCCTTTAAAGAATACGCCCTCAAATGAAAATACAAATGAACGTTACAATGTTTTCGTTTCAATTTACACTTTTCAAGGCACACTATTCTCTCGTGTTCTTTAGAATCTACATCGGCCAACGCGTAATCAGTCTGAGAGCACTAATTAGATCGTAGTACAGTGAATCTTAACGTGATGTGCAAATCCCTTGGAATATCCTCGATAAATATTACAAGAATTTTGGTCACTCATTTCAGTTCCATATCGGATACTGATTATGCATTATGGGATTAATTTGTGGTATTGGTACTGTAACCATGATTCGTAGTTAGACTGTAGAAGAGACTGACCAAGATATTGGTCAGGTTTCGTCGACGATACCGCAACAATGGCATCCCACAAAGACCGTAATGAAGCACCGGTCAAGTTGCAACATACCATAGACAATTAACGATCGAGAGACTTGAATGTCTTTTCATACAAAAACCGCTAAGAGTAAAAAATTAATATGATAACAATATTTTACTTCAAATATTTTAATATTACATACAGCATTCGACATTTTGAACGATGAAAACCGAAGTCGATAACCCATCGGCATGTGTACACATTTCAGCACGTGTCTTACAAAAAGATCAACAATTTTTATCAATATCCCCAACGTGTCGTCATCAAAAATCGTTACTCTGCACACGTAGAAGCCCTAGCCGGAAGCGCTGACCAAAGAAGATTTCGAAGGAATAAAAGTCCGATAAAAGAAGAAACAGGTAAGCAAGCTTATCTCTATAGCAGAACTGCATTCCCCTTATCCCTTGCATGCCCTGAAAACCTACATCAAACAGTTAAACGTTGAAGGTGTATTTTTCCGTAGCAACGCAAAGAACGAAACGTACGAAACGATCAGAAAATATCTCGTCAGAAGACGCCAAGTTCCAGATCATGAAACCTACCAAGAATGGAAACAGTGTTCGTAGGAAATAGCGAGCACTATGGCAAGGATAGTTCCTAACGTAGCACGATGTAAATTTTACGTTCCTTCATCCTAAAGGCACGGGACGAGACTTTCAATTCGATTTTCATTCATCAAACCTTCGACCTCGAGCGGAGAAAAACTTATGGCCTCTCTATTCTGACACATCCATCAAGTATTCAGTCCAACAAGTCGGATTCGTATGAGAGCAAGAGAAAAATTGAACTGCAGAATGGCGCATATTCCTTTCTTGTAGCCCCATACTTCACGCAAAAGCAGCAGCCGATGAAATATATACCCAGTACGGATAACCGAGCATCGCTACATCACCAAAAGGACATGTATAAATAAAACCCTCTCGAACGAATCGAAGACATTTGGTGCCATCGATCACTGATTATTAATAAATAGGTCTGGCAAGATTTCAATGGCTACCTGCAGAACGAACGCATTCAAACGGTGAATCTTTAGGAAAATCTGAATAAAACCCGATTGTTTAACCGCGAACGAATCGGACCATTTCTGTTTCTTTCAATGATTAAACTCCATTCATTTAATATCTATATTAATTATATTCGAAGTACGATTGTGCACCCGGAATTATTGACAAGAATTTCAGACATATTCATAATTCTAATATAAAGTAATAAATTAGAATAGAATACAGATACATGTTTATTTGATCTGTACTCGTATCCGAAACTAGCTAACAATTTAAAAAATAAGAATAACAAAAACTATTAATTTTTACGAACGTATGTTTAATAAAGCATTTTTAATTCCCTTTTGAGAGTTCAATTAATCACTTCAGTTTGTAGCTATGGCTTTAAGTAACATATTTTAAAACATCCTGTATACGGAAGCGCACGAATAACATGTATTGATATTTTCTATGCGAGAATCAGTCTCCTATAGAATATTTAACGTTCCTATAAATTTATATTATGACCTTGTATCATAATTCAATACTTACTCGTCACCTATTTTCAGTTATTAAATACATTTTTCTAATATTGTGACATCCTACTATTACAGCATATCTAAATCAGCGAAATAAAAGTAACCTGCACAATTCATAGCAGAGACACAAGCGTATTTAGTTTCATTTTAGTTTCAGCTAAAAATCCTGAAACTTTAAAACCTATTTCACAATGCGTGGGCACACGTATAGTATAACGTACGAGTATTACCCACCTCGTAGGTAAAATGGCAAAACAACGACTAACTTTTCTCGACGTAAGCGGAACATTTATCCCGGTAAAAAAGGTAAAAAAAGAAAAGAATGGCGAGTCTATCTTATGAAATATTCTGCGATTTTTGCCGCATGTTTTATCAACGCGGAACAGACGTTCCATTATGCGCGTCGGATGCAAAGCTAAGTCAGGACATACAACTGGCGGCGTTCATAAATTTCCAAAAACGTGGACGAAAAGAAAAAATAGCGGCTGCATCACGCGAACTCATCGCAGAATTAGCTGATCTCGTTTCAATTCGTTAAAAGCGCGGCGCAGCTTACGATGCATATGTGGAATCGCAGCTCCGACGTCGCCTGTTGCTGTTTCTCTTACTGCTCCATACGCTCGATTCGTTTTTCCAGCTTTTTATCACAGACGCGTCAAGAACAGCAACCCACGTAATATACGGGATAAGATAAGAGAAAGACGATGTAACCGTGTCCGCCGAAAGTATTTCTGACATTTCTGACGTTACAGGAAAGTGGTTCGCGCAAAAATAATTTGAAATTAAACAGAACGTCACCGGTTGGAAAAAGTTTCTCTACGGACAAACCCGCAAGTAGAGTAATAATTGTAACCGAAATACTGACGGATAAATATTAATATCCCTTAATTTCGAAAAAAATTATTTATTATTTACGAAAAAAACCAATGTTGATCTCGTTCAACATAAAAAAAAAGTTAGAAATTAATTTCCGCTAGGACGCGGTATCAGCGACGCACGTGACACGATGGACAAAGCCGAAATCAAATGTCCCGACACGGCATTGAAGCGTTCACAACGCTGTAGCCATTGTTACGCTGTTAATAAACGTAGATAAATACATTCCGTTAGCCAGAACGTCATGAAATCTCAGCGCTGTATAGCGTAGTTATTCATACATAAATTAGAAGCGCGAAATGAATGCCGAGGGTGTGTTTAATTAAATTCGTGTCGTAATGTACGTGCCAGTTATTACAAACCGCTCCCAGGGAAATTGCCGTTGAGTAAAATTACGTGTTTATAAGTTTTTCCCTTCTTAATATTCCGGAAACGCGAACATCTGACAGCGTGTGAATTTGTTCTGACAGGAGTTTAAGCAAAAAAAAAAAAGTAGGCGTGGGGCAAGAGGAAAGGGGGGAAAAATAGAGGACGAATATTGAAATCCGTCGACTGTAGAAGCTTTTATCGACGACTGACGGCGATTACGGTGAAATTTCAAACGCGCGCGGTAAATAAATGAACGACCGTTTATATTTCATTGCGGTAAACTGTCGTACCTGAAGCACTTATACCCGTTAACCCAGCGTATCTATTCATCGTAGAGCATCGTGCGCGAGATACTCGTGTGTATTCAAGAGTGGACGCAAGGCATGAAAAACTTGCAGCAACGATGAAAGGACACCAGGATTGAACGTTCACAAGAATGATGATAACGTTGATCCACGCGATGGCGAAAAATAGAAACAACCGATAGGTTTTATTCGACGGAAAATTTCGCTGGACATTATAAAAACGACGGTCAGCCATTAATCCAATGTACTTGGCCGGTTAGTTTGGAATTTTCTGCGAATTAAATTAGACGGCTTATTACTTTTAGGTTTCAATGTAATAAGAGACTTTCCACTTTATAATCGGGCAGCCGCGAAAAGCGGCGTCCGCGAATTTCTCACGGGGCTATGTGTACAGAGAATATAATTTTCTCGATAAATTCAAGTTACACTGGCAATCCCCGCGGGAGGATGGGGAGCGGCAAAAAGTACTAACGACCAGTGCTTTGAAAGTACGAAGTTTTAACTTTATCTCAAGGTGCCTACCGGAGATTGCAAATATATGTCGTCTCGTTTCCTAGGATCTCGTTACCACGATATTTTCTAGAATTTAATTTAAACGATCTTCGAGACGGCACGGTATTAGCCAGGGATTAAGTTCTCTCTTGGATGGCCGATTTACCGTGACTGAAAGTGTGCGGTATATTAAAAAATGTACGTTATACAAGCAGATGAAATTGTCCACCATTTGATGTAAAGTTGCATTACGGTGCAAAATACCTTCGATTTCTTATACAAATTAGTCCATGTTGTTATTTTTGAGCAAATTCTTGAATAAATCAAATGAATCGAGTGAATTTAAAAAGCATGGGAAATAATCTCAAGAGAAACTATTATTAAGATTGGTGATCTAGGCTTTGTATCAAAACCAAATGCATAGGTATTTCTCGTGAATTCGGTAAAACCAAATTTGAAGATTGAAATTCTTTCTTCACTTTACACTTCGCCCAGAAAAAAAAACGAACATTTCTTCAATCGTTTAATTGAGGGCGATGAAAAGTGGATTTTTTTTTCACAAAAGTGTAGTGCGTAAAAGCGTTTACGCCTTGCCCTGAGAGCCTACGCCAACGTCAAAAGGCACTTTAAACTAGAAAAAGCTGCAGCTGTGTACGTAGCAGAATCGCAAGCGATTACTGCATTATGAACTGAAGCAGGTGAAACTGGGTGACAGTCGATATTGCCTCTGATTGGAACCTCTAATAACGACAATTCAATAGAAACGTCTAATATTGGCTAGCAGGAAAGGCATCGTCCTTTTCCATGACAGCGCTTGACCACGTGTCATTCGCGGAATGGTGTGGACATTGAACAAGTTTACTAAAAAAGTATTTCTTAATCCACCTGACCAACCTTCTCACAGCTATTTCTCATTTGCTTTAATTTTCTCGGGATTTTTTTTTTTTTCATTCCGATTTCAGTGCATCCAAGGATGAAGAAATAGCAAATTCACACTATTGTATTGATAATGAGAAAGTACTTACCTCCCAAGTCTGCTAAGAAAATTTCCCGTAGTACCAGGAACTCCTCCTCGGATGAAATATCGGGCTTTCCAAAGGAATCGTTTTCAGGCCAGACGTCTCTGCCAAAAAAATATTCGATACATTGTTGTATTTCAAACTTTCAAACTTTCAAACTTTCCTATTATTTTTTCCTCCTATTTCAAACTTTCATAATATATTGAAAATTGATAAGTTTGCAAAAACATGCATTATTATTTGTGAAATATTATTGAAACAATATTAATTTTACAATTGAGAATATTTTCCATTCCCTCGACAAATATGGTAGATAAAATGATTCTTGCTCGTGAACACATAATTAATTAAAATTTAATGAGCATGGTAATGAATGAAATGAAAATATGCACGTGGGACGTGCAAGTATTGTTTTCACTGCAAACACAAACATTGAAAAGCTACAGTAATATGACTGTCAGATCATGTCTACGTTTTCAGCAGAGTTGCGCATTGTGCAAATGTGAAAGAAGCACGAGGTCAAGTAGTTCGAGTAATAACAAAGTAGTGATTAAGTCAAGTAGCCTACATAATCAAGTACTTCATTACTCTCTCAAGGCAGAAAAGCAAAATAATGAAACAGAAAAACAGCTCTTGACATAGAAATTATTTTTAGGCTGTAACCCCGGTATAAGTAAATTTCAGAAAATGAAACAAGTGTCCCAAGAAATCTATCGTTTTCTCAAATTAAATCACTGGATCATGTTTCTACTCCATCGCGTCTTACAAGTTTGGTAAATAAATATATCCATAAAAATAAGTTGAAGATAACCAAAAGATGGCTTCAAACCATATTTTTCAGACTGGAAAAACACGACGATACAGCAGGAATATCTCCTGCTACACCTTACGTACTAGTGCTGTAAAACATTCAGCAAAGTTTAATAGATCTGCTCAAAAAAGTGGGTCGCATAATAGAACAAGATTAGACCGATTAAACAGAGTCATCCACTTAATGACGTGTTTCATTAACGTGGATGGCGTCCGTAACCGAGACACGAAAGCGAGACGACGGAGAACAGCAAATGGGCAAAGGAGAGGTCCGAGTGGCAATCTCAATAGGTCTCGTAGAAAGCTCCCTCGAGCACGAGAGAGCCTCGCCGCGATCTACGCCAACATCCGACTGTTTGCGTCAAGGGTTCACACCTCAACCCTCCATTCTTCCGTCTACCTTCAGTCGACCGCCGACATCACCAGCTGCACACGCGTAACTTTCTCAAAACGGTCGTGTTCCACAACATTCAGAGGTAGAAGATGCTGAAGTTGCCCCCGGGTAAAGGGAATGGATGGAAAGCGCGTAACAAGAAAGATTCGCGAGTAGACGAGGGCACAGCTGCTTCACGAGCCACTTAAGTTTCATCGAATTTATTTCCGACACCGGTCCCCGGGAGAGCTAGTTCCTCATCGATGCCTCCAGCCAATGCAAATCTTAATTTCTGCAATTTACGAAAATTTATGCTAATATTTTCAGTGGTTGCAGCTAATGCAGCAAGACCTCGGAGGAGAGAATACAAATAGAAAAAACAGTGGAAAGTGCAGTACTACGGGACTGTACAGGATTGGAGCAAAGCTACTCTCTTGTTGTACGGAAGTACACGCAGTTGTCGTAGCCAAAGGATTGTTATCAAAATTTAAATACATACATGTCTGTTTACTATGCCTTGACCATTTTTAAATATATCTTAACGAACAACTTTGTATGTTAAATTCAGTACTTGTACCGTAAAATTACGATATGTTTTGGATAAAAATATGTATTTAAATCTGGAAGAAGTGTACCTCTTTAATCATCACGTAACATTATGCCCGGAGGATAATGAACGACTTCACTTATTATGATATTTCGAGGAACCAAACAAGTCTTACGATCGTTGTAAAATTGAAGCGTAACAGAAAGTATACAGAATAAAATTGTATGTGCAATTCGGAATCGCGAAAAAGACCTTCAATTTTAAAATAGAGAATCTACTTGATAAAGGCACTGTGTTGGAAAGAATAAAGTTTTTCATGTCGCGATCTGCTACCTACGTACAGTAAACAGAAAACAGAAATATCGATTACTTCGCACGAACGTTTTCCACCGTAAAACCTTTCGCAATTTCATAAGACCCGGAAAGAACCGACCCGTTTCACGAAACTTCTATTCCCTGTGAGAATCCAAAAGCATCACAGCGTGGAGAAAGTCGGAGTACGTGACCGGAGGACAAAGGTAAAATCACGTCTTCACCTTGGCGGAGCACTCATGAAAAAGAGCGTAGTTAATGGTGGACGATTCCTAACACTGTGCTAGATGGCGGGCCGACTTTTCAGGAAGTCACAGCCTGCCTTGAATTTTCATTAAAAAACTGCAGCACGTAGAAATATTCTGAAAGGTAGAAAGCTTCAAAGAGAGCGCCAGGAACGAAGGAACGTGATTGAACACGAAGACGACGTTACGTCCATACAGAGAGTCTCCATTTGCTAAATGAACTTGGATTTATATTCGAGTGCTATTTTCCCGATTATACGCTGCAAAGGACGTAAACCGTCGCGATATAGTCAAACTTTTACGAAAATAGATCAAACTTTTGCGATACTCGGTAAACGCTGTAATACGAAATCTGGAATGTTCAAAGCTTGCGATCCGCGGTGGAAATCGGATATATTTTGTACGGAATATTGAATTGGACTACAGAGGAATGTTGAGAGAAAACGTTCAGAGAAACAATTCCTATTCTATATTGATTGCATTTTATAGGTAACGAGCTCTTTCATCGCCAGGAGTGCTATTACAGAAATGATTCTAAATTTAACTGCATACTTTGTATACGTAACGTGAGTTAACAGAAAATTTGCAGAAAGAAATTGATACATATTCAGAAATAATACAATTAAACACGCGTGCAATGTACATGATACATATCCAGAAGTAATATAATCAAATACGTGTGCAACGTATATGTATGATAGAAAATTGTCCATCTATAGAATGGTTTCACGCAAAGTATTATCTATAACTACCTATGTACATATTATCACAAACATATACTAAATTTTATTCGTAGACACAATTAATGGTGCTATCGTAGTTCCTCTTAATTTTCTATTAACATCAAAGGAACTCTTTCAAGTCATATTATTTGCTTGGGTCACGTTAAGCCTATATTTCGCGTGAAAGGTAAGAATATAGGTATCTCAAAAACTCAGCGAAAATAATTTTCTGAATGTCTAGCACACCTCGTCCAGAAGAAAAATGAGCCTGCCCTCAATTTTTTAATTGAGATAGATGATGAAATGTGGATTTCCTTCCATAAACATGTAATACGTAAAAACGTTTACACTTTATCATGGAATTCTATGCCATCAGCATCAAAGGCACTTTAAATTAAAAACAACTCAAGCTGAGTTATTATGAACTAAGACAGATGATACTTAGGCGCCACCGTATTCAATTCCTCTTAATTTTCTATTAAACCTTTGCACTCGAGGCCTTCTTTCTGGTATCCACTAGTAACTCGAGATGCTTCCTTAGCATTCTATTGCCACAAATGCTAAGCTTAGTCAGGTCGCCTAAAGAAATGAAACCTAAACAGGCATTATCGTTGGTCGATTTACCGCGTCAAACCTATAAACCTAATAGTGACCGAGAGTCACATTTCGAGTCCAAAGGGTTAATACCAAAGTAATCCTTTCGAGCTATATAATTTTGCGAACATTACAATGTAGCGCAAAACCCGTATCGCAATAAGACACGATACAACCCCTGTACACAGAGAAAAGAGACCAAATCCGTATTGGGAGTTTGTCAGGTCGCAGGTCAGGAAAGTCTGGCTAGTTCCGAAAGTGCAAAATCCCTGAATTGAAGGAAGAATCCAATAAGCGGGTGGCAGAAGGGTGAAGATATAGAAGAAGGGACCGAGGGGGTTAGGGGGTGGGTACGTGCTGTCCCCGGGGCAGAAGAAGTGGCTCGTACGGGGCCGCTACTGGTGGCTGTCTGAATAGAAATCCAGCACCATACAATCCCCATTATCCCTCAATTTGAAGTCCCGCGACAATGGAATCTCTCAGACGCGCCTCAACCGACCCTCCAATCCCGACGCTCAAACTAGCTCTTTTGCCAGACACGGGACGAATAATTTCGACGCGTCGATTCTCGCCCTTGACACCCGAACGATAGCCGAGACTGAGTTCATCGTTTAGTCGGAAGTCAAAGTATATAGTACAATTAATATGGCGTGATCAGCTAAAAGAAACTGAAAGCTACATAGATCGTTGAAATTGACCACGAGAAGTATTTAACTGTGATTGGAATCGCATAAACGCATGAAAAATACAAATGTTTTCTTTTATTTTCATAATTTAGATAGCAGGAGACAAAGTACTTTTCTAAGAGTATGTTTAATACGAATAATTTATAATCTTATACTAAATTAATGATTTTTTTGGCATTGAGCAAAATACATGCTCCTTTTTAAAAAACTGGATAAAGCAAAATTCTAGAGCTCCTTTTGGAAAACCCTTTATGAATATAAACAATTTTGAAAAGTTCCTAATGGAACGATGCTAATAATGAAATATACTGTCATGCAAACACAGCTTATATAAAAAAGAAAATCGAAAATTTCGATAGTTAATCAATGTAAAATTTAACCCACAAAATTGCAGCAAGCAAGGACAAAATTAATTAAACTGCCGCTACGCGAATAACTTTACCCCAAGCGCATTGATTAGGAAAAAAGCTGCAATTTTTTTTTGCCCGCGAGTAAGACTTTTTTGATCACGTGCCGAACCGTTTATTCAACTCAAGAGAAAGCAAACCCTGAACTTCTGCCCCTTAATTATCCTGTGACTTTGAGTTATTCAAGCCGGCACCCAAGTCAGCACACTTTGCACAACCGTGGCACAAATACAGCCGGTGTAAGTAGAAAATTCGAAGTTTGAGTTGGTATCCAAGCAAAGGGAGTATTTGCTAAACAAACGGAACGCGATCACCAGAAACTCTCCACGATTCTCAAGGGCACACTGTGCATTATACAGGGTAGAACACTTAAAGCAGGCCACTTGGATGTATCGTTTATATTCAAAGATAAAGAACAATTTTTTTGATAAAATTCATTCGTACATATTTATTAATATGTGACCCACTGTTTGATTTTATGAAGAATATAGGATGATGGACTTTTTAATTCCAAGTGGATCTTGTTATCCTTGTAGTATCTTGTTTAAATATTGGCATCTTGTTTCACAGAAATTCATTCGGCCGTTTAGTTACGATCACGCTAACTGTACGTGTATGTGTCCATTAAAACAAAAACAAAAAATATTTTTTTATAATAATCGAAATATGACAGGTAAAACAAATTCTAAAAATGTCTCGATTACTTTTCTTTCTTCCAGATGGAAAAAATAAAAAAGTCCGTAAGGCTTAGAATCCAAAGAATGTCAAAACACTGACTCCCGTATGAAATATTATATATGAAATGTGTAAGTAATTTCTGCCCGAAACATTCTTTTCTATCTTCATGAAATAAACGTATTATCCAGACGAGCTGTTTTAAACGCTCTACCCTTTATATGCATAAGAAGAAATTCCCGAAAAGGGAGATTCAAAGCGTTACATTGTTTACCGTAATACTACCGGATTACCATAAATGTGTTATTAATATCTCCTACTTTGAGCCTACCGCTATATGCGCCGCAGTCAACAGTCTGCTGCTTCCTTTTATCCTGTTATGTGCAGAAGGTCGGCACGAAGCAGATGCCTCCATTGTGTACCGGCCACGGCAAAGCTTACCCCATGAAATGGACGGTGGAATATTACGAACAATCTCCTAAAGTACCCCGTAGAAGTACTGTGACGAGGATACGGCCTAAAAAAAAAATCTGCACGAGGGGCTATAACTCTCCATCTTTGCGAGAGAGAGAGAGTGTCCGCGATGGGGCAGTTTTACGTTTCGCCAACTTTATTCTAGCAGCTTTGAGCAAAGGTATTAAAGTGGAATATTTATTTGCAGTAATAGATGCCAGATTTTAGAATAATTTTTAAACCATAATTGTTCGTGCAAGAAAGATAAACTCTTCTTTTTGTCGAAACAGTGTAAATAAAATGAATACAAGTACAAAAATCGCTGGGAATAAAAATGCAGTTGTTGATCGAATTATTAGATTTTGATTTTCAAAGTTCGAGTTCAGACTTAGAATCAACGCCCAATACACAAAGATTTAACCAAATCCAGTCACTTTTCGCATTTTGTTCTGCCATTTTGACATTATAAATTTTTGTTTCAGCTAATAACAGAGCAAATGTCTAGTATAATTCCTCGTATTCGAGAAATTTTGAAGGTAATCTGAGTACAAAGGGCGCATTCTCGCATCGACGAGTTCATCTCCAAAGTATACGAACCCTTACGAAACCATCGAAGTGACAAGTCAGGCTATCATCCGAAAGGGCCGATGGGGTGGAACAGAGAAACAACTTGGCGAAGAGAAAAGACTCGCAGGTATATTTAGCCATGAAACGCGTCAAAGCGAGAGTTCAGTGCTACCGATGGCTCATTGAAATGAACATCGACATTTTGCAAGGGCGACGCATCCCTTTCAGCTTTAATGTAATGTAAATATCAATTGAAGTGCAAACGCTTGGCTGCTGATTAATTAATTGACTCAAAGATCGGACGAAAACGAACGCTAAAGAAATTGTCAAACGTTTTGATAAAATACACGTCTCCGAATAATTTGATGGAAACAGTGCACTCGAATGAGTGGTCAGATCTAGCGAGAGCTTTCACTTTCGAACATTTACCTCCTTGCTCCTGAACAGTTGCTATCAATATTTTACTTGAAGTTGATAACCAAATGGTACAATTTCATACGTATGAAGTTAGATATGAAAGACTTTTTGAAGCTTTCCCAGCATTTCATCCTGTATACGAAGGAAATCCATAACATTTAGGCTACTCTTACTAATGAATTTTTACTTATCAGACATATTGATCCACCTGTGCTTAAAAATAAATCAACATTGGAGTATAGTATATTTGCAGAATGGAATGGAAATAAATAGAATGTTGCCAATTCATATTTCCAAAAATTCCTAATATCGGTATTATTACAACATAAACAGTGTGATGTATAAGATACTCAATTGAAATCAATTATTGAAATCTAATTGCATAACCTTTTGGCTAATTTTTATGATACAAATATATTACATACTGATATTTTTACCTAGTATTACAAACTCTTAAATGAATACGTTTACACGTTATCGGATTGCATACATATTCCCTTCCAACAGTTTATAGAATAACAGTTTGTCATTCGTTTCTACAAGGAAATACGCTGTTCCATACCAAAGGCAAAGGGACTGTTGCAAATAACTATTGGTATTTCAAACAACCAGTACAAAGGAGAATACTACTCGTTAACCATGCACCTTGTATATTAATGCACCGCTTTACTCTTAGATATTATTTTCAAAATAAACGCAGCGGTACTTATGTTTGTAAACGTCAGCATCGTTACGGAAGGTACTGAACGTTTCAAGATAAAGACCAACATTTATAAATTGAATTTTCAAAATAAACAGTATCCTTACCTTGCTGAGCGGATAAGGCCAACAGCTTGTTCAAAATCCTTCGCCCGCAGTAGCTTCTGAATCTTCTTCACGGCTTCAACTCTGAACACCAGAAAACATTCATCAAGTTTTCCATGTTACGAGGTTCGATTTGTCAGTTTCATCAAGATTTACTGTAGCAATTTAAACTCTTACTTTTGATCATCAATCGGTACGTCCAATGTTGCGTCAAATGGCGCAACTTCCGGTATAGTCCCATCTCGCATTACGCTGGACAACTGGGGGCCAATATCATTCCAACGCTCTTCCATACTTTGAGAAGGCGGTTGTTCTTTCTGCACAGTTTCTGTTCACATTTAACGTCAGATAGTTCGTTCTTTCATTTAACTCGAAAGAAAACAGTTATTCTTACTTGTTTTACTTTTGCTCTTGCGCGGCTTGGCCTTTTTTTGGACTATTATGTTACGATTACTTTTCGCACAGAAGTGCCCCAACATTTTCAGAAAGATGTGCACCGTTGTGATTAGATCGATCAAATATTGTCTACAAAAATACAGAAATTTCGTGTATACTTATTTTTGTCGTGAATTTCTATTCTATTTCTATTTCTGTTCAACTTCGTCGCTGATCGAGTACATTTTCTGCACAATTCTAAAAGTGATTTCGAACCACACAATACTCGTCACGGAATTAATACAGTTCTGTCACGTATACAGTTTCAAAGTGGTAAAATCACCGACGAAGTTTAGTGCACCCGTCAAGTCCTGTTTTCGCCACCGTCACCAAGATGTCACAGTAGCGACGATATCGCGGCGCGTCGCACCGGCCTTACATTTCCGTAGTGGAAATCCTTGCAAAACCCGTCAAACTCGCGGAAAGTTGAACGCTTCCCCCCTCCCCCACCACCACCCCTCCCCCGCTTTTTCCCATTTCGCCAGCACGAAGGTCGATAAAAGTTGTTTATTCCGCCAAGAAGCGCAAAAGAAGAGAGAGGAACCAGACAAGAGGGGTGAACGCAAAAGGAGAAGAAGAAGCATTAAAGAAGCAAGGTAGTGGATGAAGGATAACTCCCGCGTAGTTCGAGCCGATTGATTCGAGATTGAATCAATCTGTATGCAGTGGATAAAAGTTTTAGCAAATAATTTTCATTTTCCACTGTTGTACTTTGGATAAATAGATACTCAAAACACGAGACAGGAGATAGAATCTTTCGCAATGGTCGCATTAAGGGGGTAGAAGCAATTGTCATTAATAAAATAGCAAACGAAAAATTTTACTGTCCATTCAACGGACGTTGACGTCCGCTAATAAAATAATTTATTTAGAGGAGTTAAAAATGACACTTGCCATTCGAACGACTTTTTAACTTTTAGCTGAGAGACGGAGTTCTGATGATCGGTCGCTATACTTTCAAAACTCAATTTTGTTACTATCTTCCAGCTTCACGAGCTGCTTGAAACTTATTAATTACTTTCACCGGAGTACGACTGTCGTGTAATTTCAGTTGCTATGAGTTAAACCTCTGATTAATAACAAGTTGTGCTAATATACGAAGCAGAGTAACGTCTGCGAACTTTATGAAGAGCTTACCAGTTTAGTAGGAAAATCGATGTCTATTAACCAGAGGCATCTCATAAAGTGATGTTTGTAAAAAATATTTCGTGCGTTTACTGTTACGTTACAATAAATGTATGTAAAAAAGGATGTGCATAAGTAATGCACTGTATATAATTATTTTCGTTCTAGTATTATAAACTACATTTTTTTACTCGGACTCCTGGTTTCAGTCGTTTCTTACAAGTGAAACCACCCTTGAAGTCAAAATATAATTCATTTTTACCAATTATATCAACGTTCATATTTCCTTTATATTACATGCATACAAACCGTGACATTTTAATGTCGTCGAAACCGAGAAGCTGGGAAAGAATCGTTTCCCGATATTCTGGAACGTAAAATACGTTGCTCTTAATGACTTTACTGGATTCTCTAACACCACGATCCGTGCTTTGATCCATCGCCATTAAAGTGTGCAAAAGTTCCTGAAACAAAAAAAGAACAGCTTGTTTCCTTCCACCGATCTCACGAAAGCGACTATCGGCGGTTGTATTTCTCACCTGATATGCTTTCAATGCCACGTGTAATCTACGAGACCACACTGGGATCTGTTTTTTATTCATTAACATCATCTCGTAGTAATGTTCCATTTGTCTTTGAACCACGTGAAATACTTCCGTAGATATCGTTTCGCTATCAACAAATATTTTATCATTACATAAAAAAAAAAAAGTTGCATTACCATACATTATTAAAAAAGAATTCATTCAATGGCCAATAGAACGGGCAACTCTGTCATTAGATGATTAAGAAATGCTCCTAGTTTGAAACTAATTCAATATGACACAACAAACTAGATATTTCGTCAATTATTTTAGAACAGAATGACAGATCGTGGAGCGAGGCAAACAATGGATCAAAGTAAATGAATACGTACGTACAGATCAAATTTAAATTGATTTGCAACGCGGTGACAGCTGTTCGTAATATTGATGAAGCTTTTTGAGAATACCAAGTTATAGAACGAACAACCCGTCGTTGGTTTAAAACTTTTTGATTAAAAAATATGTATATCCAGAACGAACTACAGACCCAAAGATGTGATCCATGAAATATAAATTCCCCTAATAAAAATAAATGGGCTTCCTTTGCAATAAATCTATTCAAATATTGATATTTATTGTTCGAACACAATGAGTGATATTTTCATGAGACCCAAAGACTTTGATGATTTAAATAAGACTTTGACCATCTACAAGAACCTACTACATATATAAATAACAGTAAAGTCATGATGTTGGATTATAACATTTTTAT
>NC_071980.1:23565670-23572625 GCF_026283585.1 Hylaeus volcanicus
GTATCCCCGACAATGAATTGTTCCAACCAAGAATTAAAGAAAATTTAAGCCTCGGCAATCTACGTTATTGAATGCAAAACACGTCCAACGCGTACTAAAAGTACTCGTCAGAAAATGGCTTTCTAAGACAAGAATCGAAAGGAAGCGACGATGCGTAAAACGAGTTCGAAAACTATCACTCTACTTTCTTTAGCATCTACTTCGCGACGATGCGCCCTTTTCTATCGGAAAACAGAGAAGTTGCGACGACTCACCTCACATATTTTACTTCAAACTTGTAATGGCGATTGAACTCCATAAAGAAACGCAGAGCCCAAAGATAGCAAGTCGTTTCAGATGGATCGCCTTGATTTCCGCTTTGTATGCAGTATCTAGCGTACCTCATTACAGGATTATAAGCAGCGTTCAAGAATTCTACGCAGAATTCTTTCAAGAAGAGTCTCACGCTTAGAGCGGATGTACGTTCGCCCCTCGGATCTGACATTGGGCGTCTATTTTTCGGTCTCACTACTTTTGTCTAGCATTAGAACGATATTACAAAAATTAATAAATTACAGTTACAAAATTTACCTTCACTTATAAGGTAAATTATTAGAAAAATATTTATATTTATATTTGTAACATATCTATAAATTAGTAAAATATTACAAAAATTAATGGATTACGGTTTTAAACTTTCATCGTTCTAAAATTGTATAATTTATTCTAATAGAAGCTTTAAGATACAAGATTTTATCGGAGGTTCGTAATATTCGTTCGTGTTATATGAAATATTTCTTCTACTTATAGAATTTGGAAAAAAAACAGCCTCATAAAAACATTCGCTTAGATTGTTTCTAACAGAACTCGAGAGATATCCTGCACGGTATAACGTCTCCGAAAAGATGACCCATTTTATACTTCTTTTTTATGTAACAATTCCGTAGAAAGGTAAAAAAGAAAACAAGGAGGATCGAGAGGGCTGAGGGGGATGAAATTCCATAAAGGAAACAACGGGAGTCCGTAATCACTTCAATGCAGATAGCCGACAGGCATGTGACCCGGCAGATTTATGACGGTCCATAATGAAAAGTTTCTCTGTCCTCAAATACGGATGTTCCGTGGAGTAGACGGCAATAACAGTATAAGGGAGAAAAGGAACTCTTCGCAGTCGAGCGGAACATGGTAGACAGAAGGAAGAGAGGAGAAATGCCCGCGAAAAGAACGGTGACCTAGTTTTAAATGCTTCAGCGCCATTAAGCAAGGAGCCGGTTCTAATTACGCGAAAATAGCCCTAATTAACAGCCGTATTTTCATTCAAATCCAGCCAGCCTCATTTCCAGTTACTCATTTCGAGGACCGCGGTCGGAAACCAAAGATTAATTGAATGGATCGTTTTCTGACCTGACACTTCGCGCCCTTCATTTCACTGGAATAAGCAAACAAACAAAGGAACGAAAGTGGCGGTTTCATAGAAATTACCTTGACTTGGCCGAAGTTTAATGCCTCGATCTTCTGGTACGGTTTGTGGCATATCAATTGATTATCTCCGATTGCTTTCATATTCTGCACGACGTAAGTACCGCCGAAATGCGAATGCCTAAACATAGTGTATTAATTAAAGCTGTACGGGCTATTGAATACAAGGAATAATTTTTCCTACCTTTGGAAAGGTGTACTTAATTTACGTTTAATTAATGGAGGTAAAAAGTGATTCAAGTTGGAAATGCAAAGAAATTGATAAGGTTACAGAGATGATAATAAACGTGGTTCTTCTAATATGTATGCGAATGAGCTATTTTATTTATTGTCATTCTATGAATAAGGTTTTATTAACCTTTTGGAGATGAAATAAACGATACGGTGACTGAAAAAATAATATTCATGCGCCACAAGACACTGTAATTTAATCTACGAAAAATAGGAAACAATATAATTTCGTAAAAGGAAATATTCTTCTATTGAGACCTTTTTTTATAAATAAAAATCTTCCGGGCAAACGAAATTATAATCCAAGGATGGAATTTAAAAAGAGAAGCGCTAAGAAAGGATCAAATTTGCCATCCTCGTTTCAATCCGAATCAGTATGCACAGAGAATGTACTTGCTAGTGATTGAAAAAGATCTGATCATTCAAATCCACTTTCATCCATGACTTCTGAAAATCCAATCAATGGAATAGAAGAAGCCTGTCACCAGCAGACAGTTTGCAAAACGATGAGAGCTCAGTTTCTTGCCCAGCATTTTTCTTTCGCGAGAATCTCCTTGTAAACATCTTTAGATTATCTTTAAACAACTCATCGTTTGCTTGTACTACGTCAAAACTATAACGAATCCAAGGAGTGGACTAAAAGAAATGGGTAATAAAACCAATTTATAAGGAGTTGTATGAACTAGAATCTAAAAATATCATTCTGAATGATTACATTTTCATATTATTATGTCTTCGTTAGAAGTTCAATAAGGAATTAATTCGAAACTTTCACTAATTGAATAAAAAAAATATTTAGAAGTACCTAATAGAAACATATAAATACTGATGGTACAGAAAGTTTTATACGTATATTTCGAGACAGCTACATTCATATTTTCATAAAACCTATAAAACCTCAGACCTAAGACCATGGATTGGTTCTTGCCCTGATGTTTTCCATTGGTGTTGTTTATCGACCGGTTTGTGAGTCGAGTGCAAAAAGCTGAGTCTTTCCGGATACAAAAAGCTTTCTACGGGAAATAACAGCGCGTAACAAAAAGACACAAATAATATACAGTACAAGTACGAAACGTGCGTTCTTTTGGATAAGTGGATGAAAGCTTCCATTCAAATAGTGCGTGGACTTAAAATGTAGGTCGTGTTCATTACGTGTAGAACACCACCAACAGCTGAATATATTACCACTTTCCTAACACATGCAGTGCAATTGTTTACTTCCCCTTTTGCATATATATATCTACGTTTGCATTCGGCACATTTTAATGGAATACACTAGCCGACCCCGCGTAAATGTGTCCCTAGTGTGTGATACATAAAAAGCCATGTGTGCGGTTCGTGTTGAATGCACGATTGAAATCAAGTGGTATATCCACGAGTGCAATCAATTGGAACAGGTATAAATCTAATAGATAATTATTTTCTACAATGTTATTCTGTAATACCAATAAGTCTACAATTAGAAAAGTAGCTTGTTCATTATTATTTTTCCTTTAGACAAATAATGAGTATTATCTGCCGAGTGTAAAAAGAACCAGGTAACATAATTGTGGTCAACATTTAAAGTGGAAAAAAATCAGGAGGTACTTTTGATATGTGTAAATTTGAAAAAAGAGAAATACGTGTAAAGGAAATTTGCAGAAAATGTAAACTTACCGAGCTCCCGCATATTTTCTTATTTTATCCATTTTCTGTTGCTTCTCTTTTAACCGAACAGCTAAGAGTACTGCCTCATCTTTTTCTTTCTCGGAGGTACAACGTTGTAAACCGGATTTAGCTAACTCATTTGCACTTTGGTCGCGTAGCATTAACGATACAATCTGGTATGATTTTACATAATTTATAAAAACGAAAAATCCTCGCGTAGTACAAGTAAAAATTAAAATATAAAAACAGTAAATTAAAAAATAAACCGTCTTTGTTAATACAATAAAAATGATGTATGATTCAACTATGCATTATTATAAGATGTGAATTAAAAAACCAAAATCTCTCTGCTCGTGCAAACTATTGAAAAGTATAATATTCATTAAAAGTTCGAATGCTAAAACTGAAAACTTCATCTTTCACATACCTCTAAAATTTGTAAATGGTACATTTGTTCGTTACTATTACTAGCAGTAAACAGTAACAAATCTACGATCCCTGATGCATTAAGAGCAAACAAAACCTGAATAAAAATACAAAAATAACTTTCATTCCTACAAAAGATGCTACACTCATTGTTATACCTGATCATGAACTGTAACATCTGTATCAGCACGATTCTCATTTTCATCAGGAGGAACTTGTAGTATGTTTCGTATGAAAATAAGAATTCTTTCAATAATCATATTATTTTCTTCTCCTCTTTCTACATTATCCTACAGAAGTAGAAAAAGAAATAATATATTCCTGTTAAGTACTTCACTTAACTACTTCTGCTTACACAAATTATGTGCATTAAAAACTTACTAATTTCAAAATTTCACTTAAGCGATTGCTTAAAGTTGTCCATACACGATCATCAGTGAATGCTACTTTATATGCTTGTGTGTATGAAATAAGTTTCTGATATATTGTATGTTCCATTTTATCAGTAGGTACTCGTTCATTGTAAATTAACAAAACTGGACTTGTTAAATTGATAATCAACCTATTTATTTGGAAAATTATTGAAATGAAATTAAAAGAGTACACATTTCTTCTAAAATAAATCTACAAGTTGTTACTTGCCTCAATAATACATCCCAAAGTTCAAGTTTATCATAATGATCGATAAAAATTTTAATAAGATCAGTTTCAAGTACTTTTGATTGACCAAGAAATTGACGCACAGTATGCCTGTCATCATCTCTTCTTAAATATCTAATTAGGTCTTTTATGACAACTATGATTAAAATGGAAATATTAATACAGAGTCAGTTTAGAATTAAATAATAATTTATGTAGCATGTGTAAGAATTTACATTGATAAAACAGAAGAAGTAGTCTCACCTAAACAATATTTATCTAGGTGGTATTTAGTCCCATCGTAGTAACCAAGCGCAGCACATGTGGCTGTAAGCTCGGTAGAAAGAAAATCTGACATTGTCACTTTTTATATGATATATATGAGTTTACATCCAATGGTGCTTTATAAAATTTGAATTGTCATTACTACGAATAATTTCCATAAATTACCTGCAAGCAGCAACATAATAATCTTACTAAAACAATGGTACATATACAATTTTGCAAACATAAATATTTAAAGGAAAATAATGCTGAACATTCTAAATTTTGCTCAAGTTTGGCTTCAGTAGACTATTTCCTACGTTTCGTTATTACTATGATATTAGCAACAGGTTTATCGTTTATGTGATTCTTTCATTATTCAAAACGAAACAAAGCTCTTTAAGTATACAATGTAATAAATTATGCAATTTAAACAATATCATCATAAGATTGTCGCGTGTAAACATTTGAAATCGTGAAACCGGCACGTGTGTTGTTTGAGGTTAAGAATACTATATCAGCGGTAGAAAGTACGAACGTATTTATATCAATATTGGTACTCACGTCTATAACAGCATCCGAAATTAAGATGTTACTCGATAATACTTGACACTATCACTGACAACACACAACATTTATCACATAATTAGAAGAAAACTGCGCACAACACAGAAACGTCAAATGCAACAAGTGATGAACAAAGCGCGGGAAACAGTTTAACCTGCTTTGCAAACTCTCCGACAGAGTACCATCGATTCGATAGTATCGATTTACATGAAATCGTAAATCAATCGATAGTGCACTCGAATGCAGCGAAGCATGGTGCGCTATTGTCAGCAGATTGTCAGTGTTTCACGGATTTATTTAATTATACAAGTAATATTCATAGTGTAACTGTTTGAAATTGTCGTTGAAGAGTAATGTTGACAACAGAGAATAGACCTGTTTGAAATAAAAGAGCTTGTAAACGTTTAGAATGTATCAAAAATAATATAACAGTTAACAAAGAAATGTTAAATATAGAAATGAGCATAATTAAAACATTAGAGACTTATATTAATGACAGAGGGTGTCGTTAAAACAAATTTAGAAATCTGAAATTGTCCACAGTGTTTTCGTATGTAATAAAGTAAACGTGCTCCCTGAAACAATTCGTCTGTAGCTATTAAAGTAATTTGACCTCCAATGTTTTTGAAGGTATTCACTCGTTACGGTTTACGTGCTTCACTCGTACAAAGGGAGAATGGTTTTAGATGCTTCAACTCTCGTACTTTACCGTTGTATATTTAATTGCATAAACACAGACACAAAGTCCAATTATTCTTTCTTTTTATAAATAAGACCTTATATACCTATAACACATTATGGAATGCATATTTTACCTCTGAATGAATTTATTCGAATTCAATTATTCCCTTCGTCGAGATTTGCTGAGCTACGCAAAATGTTTTAATCACTTCTCGTTTATAAAACGGTGCGAGTCCTTCACAGTCCCCACTGTTAATGACGACCTAATGCAATTTTGTTATTATTACGAAGAATCTCATTTTAACGTTTAAGACGAGTCCAATTCATTACTTTGTAATTCTTAATTAAATTTCTTAATTAAATTTATTGTTTCATTCGATGCGTGTAACATTTAGACATATTCTTCCAACGTAATTTCTAATTATCGTCTTCCTTTTAAGTTTGATTAAAAATTGCAATTTCGCCAGGCACACGCTTACCTTTCGAAACCTTTCATTAATCACTTCGAAGTTAACGGTACTTGGAACTTGCGTACATCAAAGATGCTCGAAACTTCCTCGAGAATCACTTCAAAGCCGGAAATCCCCGTCATTCTCGTAACGCGATCGACAAAAAGCTATTCCATCCGAAGCGAAAAAATTTGTTTCGTCAATTTCGAAGCGAATTAAACCTTCGGTCAGGATTCGCCCCGTGGCTCTTATTTTTTTCCACGCAGACGACATAAAAGGGACGCGAGGGGTCCATTATTTCACTATAATACCGAGAGTCGCGCTCCACGTCGAGCAAACTGCGGTAGATATTGTCCACGAAGGGGGATAATAAAGCCATAAATCCAATTTTGTTGCTAGACTGTACGGAAAAGAAAGCCGGTAAGGATGGCCGGCGTCTCCGCGGTGAGAATACAACGAAGCGAAAATCGGTAAGAGGAACTCGAACGAAACCGGAAACGAAGCAAGAAAAATAGAGAAGAGGGTAGTTTACGTTTGACTGCTCCGGGACAAACATGCGCGGTGACTAATCAATATCATCGGTCTTATCTGGG
>NC_071980.1:23872635-24065670 GCF_026283585.1 Hylaeus volcanicus
CTGTGAAGTTTTTCAATTATCGTTCTAATGCTTCTAATTCTAATTATCGTTCTAATGCTATTAGTAGAAACTAATTTTGTGCTTTTCCGAAGTAAAATTGTCACATATTTATCATGGACAACCGTACAACTACGAATCATTCCTCAGTTACACATTCCGAGACAACATACACCAAACCCAAATATCAGAGCAATCTGTGTGGTTAATTACTACGAAGGTTGGTACTTGTACCGAGGGTACGTATTCGGAGAGTAAATATTTAAACTGGAGTTACGAATAATTAAATGTAAAAGCAGAGAATTAATTTTCACACCTAATGTTTTAAAATAATAATGCTGTCGTATTGTGTTGATGGGTCTATTAAGATAAGCAGTGTAAGAAAAATTAATGTATCAGTTGCTTTGCAATTAAATTATAAGAAAAGTTAGATTCGTCAAATACGACTAATTAAATACAGCACGTGATTAATTAAAGACGTCGCAGTATCATTGCACGATGGTACAGATTATCAGTGACATGTTTATATATTCAAACTCTTGGTTTATTCTTAACTTGTTCCAACTCTCGCGATAACACGCCGCAAGAAAAATATTTTCATGCAAATAAGACGCAATTATCAGCCGAGAGTGCTAAATTAAAATGTAATTTTAAACACGCTACTATTCTTGGAAAAATGTACTTATCAATTTCTACATAATTACGTACTGATTATGGACAAAATACTTTCGCATGCGACGAATATAATAGGATATGTAAACGTTAAATGACGTATACACGAATATCTATATATTTAATTAAGACACAAACGGTGGAAAAGTTAATAACGACTTCATAAATTACTTTTTCTGTATTTAAATTGAAGATGAATTCCAATTCTGACAGAATTTATTTTGCTAAGGTAAAAGTTCGTATCTGTAATTCTCTAAAGCGATATAATTTAGATAGATAGTTGAAAAGTATACGCATTGTAATTTAGAAAAATCAGTTCTTATTCTTGCTCAAACAGTACAATAACTTAATGATGGAACTAATACGTCGGTCGCTTTTGACCCGACCGTAGAAGAGAGGAGGGTTAAAAGAATTTATTTTACAAAAATGCCAAGCTAGATTTGATCGAAACAGGTGTCTAACGTTGGTCGCTGCTCTGATATCGAAATTCCACGAAACTACCAAGGGCGACCGTGCCGCGAGTTGTATCCCTGTGATTTACCAGCGAACCCCAAAAGTAAACAGCGGGTATAATTACAGCCATTGTTGAACGACTGAGCGGCGAACGAAATCGTCGAGGTAACCTCGAAGGGTGAGGAATCTAGTTTAAAGTTTCTCTTTCGTTGTCAGCGAGTCGACGATGACGTCGTTGTCGCCTCCTCCAGGATGAAGAACCGGGCTTAAGGTGTACACACACACGTTCAGCCAAGAACGATGCAATTACCCGGGTAATGAAGGAACTTTCCTGGGAAGGTTATCTTTCGTCGAGTCACGGCTGCCAACTTGAAGCTGGCGAGGCCAATGACAAGGGGGCTGCTCCAAGTTTTACGCCCTATCGGCACCACGTATCTTCACTTTTATACTGACAACCTTTATTTTTACCACGAACACCGACAGTTTTCTCCCCTCGGCTCCCCCTCCGGCCCTTTGTATTCTTCGGTGGATTTAATATTGCACGGCGTTGCGAGCAACAATCACCCCCTGGAACTAATTCTGGGGAACGGAGGAACCCCTAACGGCGCTGCACTTCTTCGAGTCTTAATCAATCTTCCCGCGGAAGAACAGGGAAAGTTTCGATGTTAGGCCGCGTTGCGCAGTTAGGGTAGCGTATGGGAGCCGAAGATTGGATCGCGAATTTGCAACGCGATGACTGACGTCCCTATTATTTTAAACTATCGGAGTGGTGAGAATTTCACGATTATCAAATACCATGGCAATAATTTCATGTAGTGCATTACAGTATATCTCTACACTCATCCTTAAATTTTAATAAAAATAAATGACAGTCAGTTATAGGATAAAATATCTCAACAATAATATGAATCAAAGTAATCTACTTCTATTAGTCCAAGGAAATGTTAAAAGGAACATATTTGTATCTACATCTAAACATATTTAAAAAAATTGAATACTTAATCAAAATAAGGAATCAATAGATAAATCTAGTCAGAATTGCAAATACTGCTCGTATATATTAAACATAATAAAAACGAGCATCTACACACCGTGGTCATAGCAATCAGTGAAAAGGAAAAGCTGCGTAATTTAAACGGACTCGATTTAGTCCGATCTCGATATCATCGAATTGGGCCGCATTTGTCACGATCGAGGATTCAATGTCTTCTTAATAAGGATACCCTTACTAACGAAGCCACAACGATGTAGAGTCGATTAACTTGATTAAGATACATATTCGCGTGTCCGCGATGCGAGACGCGAAAGAGGGAGAACCTCTGACTCCGGATGATTGGACGGATATAAATGGATGACAGAGTGACAGCACGGAATGAGACTGACCTTGCGAATGAGAAGGCAACCTGAATTTAATCCTTCAGGGCTATGTGTCTGTGCCGGATGCACAAATAACAGTAATAACGCCGCGCGGCAGCCGTCGCACGCCACGACATAATTACGCGCATAAAGTAATACTCGATACGAGCAATCAAATCTTTCAGAGTGCATCGTACACGTAAGGACACATTTCTATTAATATTTCAAACGAGTTTGACGTTAACGTGCGCGGGAAACTTGTACGAATGTAGAGAGCTGGAACTCGATCTGGCGACTGCATAGTTTTAGTTGATTCAGAAAACTGATCGCGAAGTGTCTTTCACTAAGGTTCATTCATATGTTACGTTACATTTGAAAATTATTGGAACAGTCTACAAGTGTTAACAACATTATATTACGTGCTTGAGATGTTTGACAGTGTTTTTTTTTTTTTTTTTAAATAGATAATTTAGAGAATCAATAAATTATTATTGCACGTCTCTTTGTGTTTTGTTAAATTGCTTCTTTAACTTACCATAGAATCAGATGTGCATCAAATATTTTAATTGAATTATAAACGACATTTGGTTCGAATATCGCACGATCCAATACAGTAAGATTAACGAAGCGACTAATGCAATAATTAATGTAACGGATTAGATTTAATTTAATTAGATACATAGTTTCAATCCATGAATGTCATGATCATTACTATAATTATTAGATACACGCCAGACATTAACAAAATTAATTGCGTTATCATCAGTTTCACATTTACATAATGTCACCAGTAATTCATCTGCTACAACAACATAGACGTATATTGAATCACGTAAATTGATAATAAATAATTATTACGAAGTATTTAAGTATTTTAGTGTGCACATGTTCTTTAATTAAATTTTATTTACTTTAGCTCAATTAACTCGCGGCATATAAAGGATATTTGTTTCATTCTACGACAAAAGTTCAGCACCACTGTAATTATTTTAATTCGAGTACAATTCTTTAGTTTCGTTACACGTATCGAGCCTCAATCCCTTCAACCTTCATCGTCAGATTAAAATCAGAAAGTTTGTCAAAGAATTTCTAAGGGACAAAGACAACGTAGATTAGAATTATAATCCCTGGTGTTTCACAGCTGCAGCAATGAGACACGGTTTAACACGCGTCATTTAACAGGAATCAAGGCCGAGTTATGAAATGAAGCAAATACTGGACTAATTTATTTAAACGTTTAAACCAACCAGTAATTACGTCTCCACCTGTTTGTACTCCTAAATGAATAATGTCACGTTTGAGTAGCTAAAATAAAAATTTATTTAAATAACACTGAATTCTGAACGCAGGTGTCTATATTTTGATGAAATTATTACGACGACGGCGAGGACGCAATTCCATTAATTACAGAGATAAACGGCGGCGACCAGGAAGCGAGAGAACCGATCGATTGATTTTATCGGTCGACCAATTTTAACATAAACATCACGGGGAGAAACATCGCCGATATCGAGCATGGGCAGTGTAAATAACAACAAGCGCGGATGTTCAATTGACAGAACGTAAAATGAAGATTAGCATAATGCGCTTTTAACTGAGCCCGGTGTATCAACGCTGAACACGACTTTGGTATCGCGATACGCAGATCTGTTTTCAGTTTTCGATTGGACTGATCCGGATCTATGAAAATTTCCAACTGGTTTATATAAAGTGTTTATAAAGATGTTATCAATTTTTATGTAGAAACAATCTTATGCCTTCTAGAAGCATCACTAGGACTTTAGGATTTTTTTTTTTAAAAGACACACTCATCGGCTCAGTCGTGACGAATAAAATAGTAGTACGATGACGAAAATGAAAATTGATGAGATTGTGTTCGAGTCTTATTCTTGATGTCTAAGTAATTAGTAAAATTTCGTCAAACATTTCAGCGTTTCTGCGATTTTTCGTCGTCGTAGTTAAATGCACGTCTCGTAAGGGGGATCAGGATTTCTTCGATTGAGAAACGCGCTAGCAATTGAACAATTTAAATTCTCTGGATGCCAAGCGCCAAAGATCCGCGCCTTGTACACTATAATTTATCCCCGTGTTTCTTTTTTTCCTTCCCCTCTGCCCCTGTGTACACCTACATGGACGAAGGTATAACTTTAATAACCACGTGTCCGTCGTTTAAACGGAAGACCACTTTCGAAATATTCAAATCAGGCGTTCGTGGAAGCGACACGCACGATCGCGGTGGAAATAATTACGGCAGTGACGAATAATTTATACGTAAACGCGCCGCCCGCGGCTAATCGAGCCACGGTTATGCCTCGGCATCGGCTATGATAATCAGACATTATTTGGATCGATCCGTCGTTTTCGGCTAACGATAAAATACCACACTCGAAACGGGCTGTGAACGTCTCTAACTTAGCTGAAAACTTGTCGCGACCTCGTTTACTCGTAAATAAATTAACAATGTCCTCATTTGTACAGCGAAAGGTTTTCGGTTGATAAATATCAAGCGATCGTAATTTATTCCTTGTTGGGTCCTCGATTAACTAGTAAATTTGACGTGTATTGCGACGTGTATTATCCCAGCAAGCATGTTGAATTTTTTATTATTTTTCCCCTATCGAGTAACGACAATTTTTCATTGACTACATATATGAAAATGTTAATCATTTGCAATTCTGGAAATAAGCATTAATTTAGTTTAATCTTATTTAGTTTAGTAAGATTTGAGTCAGTGTAGGTATCTGTAAATATTTAAATAAATAGTCAAACAGTTGCATATATAGATTATATATAATAGGAATGTCTATTAATTTCATTTATAAGTCACCTATAACACATCTCAGCATTCAGCAATGGCCACTAATCTACTAATCCACTAATCTCCTTCCTTTTAATATATAACAAACATTATTTAAACCTAAACACAGACAGAAAACTGATCACATCTGCTTCGTTGTATTCAGTTATAACGAATATTGATTCAGTGGCAACTGGATGTAGCAGACCTAACAAGGCATCAGATAACGTTCGATAAATTCCCGCAATACCGACGAAATGGGTTTCACTATCAACAATCACAAAGAAAATATCTTGTACGGTAGATTTTTACGGTCACCATCGAGATACGAGAGTTCTTTAATTCGATTTTGCCCTCCACGCCGACCCAGTACTTTCTAGATTGTCTATCTTCGAGGACCGCCCATGATGCCTGAGACCCGGCCATAAGCGATGAACCGGAAGGGAATTATCTAATAAGGACGCTTAGGCTAAGCGAGTAGCCAGTTCCACATACCGTAAAGGTACCTTCGAGTCGCTTCCTTATATCGCGTCGTTAAGCACTTTCTCAGCCGCGGCTGGACGTTTTCATGAAGATTTACAACGAGTGTCTATAATAGTTGAGAAGCTCTGCTATGTCGTGGAAATGTACACTTTCGTTGTTACAACCAACGGAGCAACAATTCACTAATTTTATGATCTGTCTCCCAATTTGGCGTTCTCTCGGTGGCCGCGTCGTGTCGTTATGCATCATGAACCACTTGTTATTACCTTTTTCTGATCGTTACGCGAGTTTAGTGCGAGTCCACGTTCCGGGAAAGACGAAGTGGCAATCGAAACGAGTGCTCGACACTGCTATTGGAAGGTATGAGTTCTTCTGCGAAAGCTTGGGAACGCGTTAACGGACTATTTATAGAATCGACAGAAGTAATGGACTCGGTACGAGCAAATTCGAAGAGGCTTAGGGACAATGGGTTCTTAAACTTGGCGTAGCAGTTGGTTCTGTAACGTTCACTGTGATTTCGAATAGCCATTTCAAATTATTTATCGAGACGGAGGAAAAGCGAAGCTTCGAATTTTGAAGCAAGCTTGAGATTAAATGTGTATGTGTGTTTTGAAGGAAATATGAAGTATAAATACTAATTAGAAAGGAAACGGTGCATTCTAGTACTGGTGTTCCTTTGAAATATATCTTTCCACGAATATTGCAATTATTCAGCATGAGATATAAAATACAAGTAATGGAAATTCTTCTTCAGATTCTTCTTCAGAAGATACGTAAACATTCATGATATTTAATAATTACATTTAATAATATGTACTATATCAATTATCGTATCATATATCACACTGCCTACAGAAACTTATCTATACTCTACATTCAACAATAAATATTTTAATTACATATTACTTCAAATAGCCTCAGACATTTTCAAAATAAAATAAAAAATTGAAATTTATTAAATGAAATTTATTGAACCAGAGTATCGCGAAATATTCCGACAATGTGTCGTCTAAATAATCGCAGAGTAGATTTCGTACTCGAGCACGTTAAGACTCGTTCTCAGATGGGATCGAGGAAAAATGCGTGCAACTGTGCGCGCTCTAACAAAAAGATCCGGTTCAGTGATTCCGAGTGTTAAGAAAAAAATGACACTCGAGAGTCCAGTTCGTTTGATTTGTTCGCAGAACGTGAATAAGTGGCCGGCGGTAATTTCAATGCGAGTTCACCGCAGCGCCAGCGAGCAGATCGTGTAACAGTTACTGTGTAACAATTTATTGCGACACTCGGTTACATTCGTTTCGCTTTTACGACGACAGTAGCGCGTAACGAGACCGTAATCAAGCATTCGGGTCAGAGAGCAAAGAGAATAACTTATCTAACGGTGTTTATAGTTAAACCATGATTCGTTATACAGTGGAACGTAGGCGATGCTGTAAAACGCTTGGATACCGTTCATTAAACAAGATTTAGTTTATGACTTACGCGTCACTAGTGATGGAACAAATACCCATCGATACGATCGATACTGGATGATAAAGCACCATTTTATGTACATTGGACTAGGAACCGATACTACGAGACCAAACGGTTCCATCTCCTCAATTTTTAAAGATCTTTTTAAACTTCGAAAGAATTTCATTCGAATTAAATTTGTCTCTTTGTGCGAGATACTACAGATGTAGCTATTTGGACTCGGAGCAACAGCACAGTTTTATTTTAGTACCTTTCATAAAATGATTTGTGTTTTACTTGACATTTGATTGCAATCGTAACATAACATATACATATAAAAGCACCTTTTTCTCCGATTGTATGAATTTAAGTTTTTTATACAATTTAAGATGTCCTATTTAATTCAAGTTACCTTTGCAACAATATTATTGCAAAGATTTTTTTTAAGAATATTTCCTTAAAGAGGATAAAAAACACAAATCGAAACGTTCCATAATTACGAATAAAATATACAAATACAAATATAAATACATAACTTTGCTTTTGCTTTATTTCCATTCGATTCATTAACCAACCAGAAAGAATGATTTGTAATTGATTTCTTGTTATTGAAGACACATTTTGTTAAGAGACCGTCATGACTGAAATCTAAAACGAAATGTTTGAAATAAATTAGTGGACAAAACATCTGCCATTAGCATGGAACAAAAATTAATTAAAAGTGTGCGAATATAAAAAGCTCCGGTACTCGAGACGTGGAACCATTCGATGCATCCCAAAATACATTTATTCCCGCGTTCAGGTGACAAAAGCAGGTGGCAGTTCACTCGAAACCGTAGTGGGCTATCGATTTTAATCTCGTTATCATCGTTTGGACTCATACGTTTATCGAGAAAATTTCCACAACTCATTGAAGATACTTTCACGATGATATACAAGCAAACAAATTTTAATTGTCATCGAATAGAATGAATAATTCAGATAAAATTCTATTCGTTCGATTCGTAGAATAATGCGATTCCGCGAGTCATGCTGGACTTTAGACCGAACGAATAACGCATCGATATCTGTTCATCTTTTATTCGCTGTTCGTCATTTTTATCTGAATGAGAATTTTGCCCATCTCTGGTATCAGATCGCTCGAATATCATTAATTTTCAATAGTATCGGCACGATCGCTACGCTCCCCGATACAAGCAGAACGATCCGATCGGTTAACAAGATTAATAACGGTGCATCAGCTCCGGTTGAAGCTCTAACGCTAGTAATGTTTAATTAATGTTAAGACCTATCTTTCAACGATATTACGTTTCTGATCATTGATCATCGTTTCGCTTCGATAATACGCACTGTTCGATCGTTTATCCGTGAATCGTTTCGAATGTACCTGAACACAGACAACGCAGGTTACGACGCGTGAAATTTATTATTATTTTATCCGTGAACGACACCCGATGTTGCCCGACAGCTTGTTGGTTATCCGTGCGAAAGCGATTGTCACTTTCGCAACTAGCGCTGGATGTATTAGCTTCGAATCTATCGCGGTATTCTCTTTGCGAGAGATCTAA
This sequence comes from Hylaeus volcanicus, assembly GCF_026283585.1. NCBI lineage: Eukaryota > Metazoa > Arthropoda > Insecta > Hymenoptera > Colletidae > Hylaeus > Hylaeus volcanicus. The sequence goes on from NC_071980.1 coordinate 23,881,414, forward strand.
CGCGGCTGATTTTCCATGACGGGAAATACCGAGTGTAACTAAAGACGTTTGAATGGATGTGAAGTACTAAACATGCACAGACAACGCTTTCGCTATTAAATCGTTTAAAATCCATGAGAAAAACAATTTGTGTATTATCGTGGATTGTGCATGTATTTCTGTGCACATTAGATAAATAATCGTTTTTATTTTTGAATAATTTTTTAATTCGTTCCAACAAATTTTACACGCTTGGAAGGAACATCATTTATTATACAATTACAAATTTAAAAAATGATCCAACTAGCGGGTATTAATGTTACATTAAGCAATTCGTTTCGGCTCGAATTAGCAATTAACTCGCCGTCACAATATTCATAATATAAACGGCTAAGTTAAATTGCTTTATAATTCCGAAGGGGGGAAAATGAAATTTTCCGTACAACTTCGGAACTAGTTTCAAACACAAATATTAAATTACGACTCGCCGACCAAAATTCATCGCCCCTCTAAAAATTAAATCAAGAAAACTGGCGAGGGAAGTAAAGAAAAAAAAAAAGAGAGATACTTTAACGAGTGTCTGTTACTCGTCGGTCAATCGTGATACGCGAACGACCCTGGAAGATCGTCCTAACGAAGTTAGGACTGTCAGGAAGGACGTCGAGGATTCGGCGAATACATAGGTACACTCCTGGACAAGAAGATGGCATATGTGTGCCATCATCAAGGTCTCGAGGAAAAATTCAAAATTTGTTAAATGTGACAAATGATACATGAACATTAGGTTGTAACGATACTAGATATTAGACGTAGAAATTAATTCTGGGCTTCTTTAAAATAAACTTATTGTTTAATTATGAAAAAAGAACTTTTAACTTTTAACTTTCTCGCAGCCACAAATTCCAAGAAAAAAAATGATCGAATTAATTGAAAATAAAGGAAAACCACACGTTAACAACTAAAATAATATATGCTTCAATTTATTTTAGCTTCGATAAACAAATGTTTCATTTTTGAGAATATAGTGTCTCCAACTCCATTTTGCGCTCCACTTAATTTTATTAATAAATACACACACCCATAGTACGGGTCTACATAGAGTCTACGACTTTTTTAATTAAACATCATTGAAAAATAGTGGTCAGATGTCGTTAGTTAAATTTAGACAATTTAGAATCTATTTTCGAGTATTCACCGATAGCACACGTGTGGTATCTTTTTGTCCACGAGTGTAAGGAGTCCTGTCGAAAGACGAGTTGCCACCAGACTATATTGTATAGCAGTAGTTACAAGGGGAAACGAATGAAGTGGACAGCCAGAGGGTGGTAGGGGTTGAACCGATCCAATTATACCCCCTACAATAGGATTAGCCCTGAGCCGACCTTCGTCTACGATCTAACCTCAACAACAAAAAGCTGGTATGCGTGTAGAGCAGCTGGAAGGCGAGCCAATGTCTTATCATCCTGTCCACCGGGTGCCATTATGTTCTTGATCTCCTATCGGAGCATTGGCACGGTGATCGATCGTCGCGGGGGAACCAAATCAGTTTCTTGATTTCGTCGCTCGCCTCGCCGCCACTCGGGATCCTCCTTTCTATCCTAACTGGCTTCCGCCGCTGTCGAATTGCCAGCCGTGTACGAATTAGGAGATAAACGATCGGAAGACGTTTCTTCAGGATGTCACGCTAACGATGAAAATGTGATTTGGATAACTTCTTTCCTTCTTGCTCGAGGGGGATCCATCGCGTGATCTGTATCCTCTGAAAGCTTTTTGGCTAATGCAGGGAGAGATTCGGGAGAAATAATACCATTTGAGCGACGATTTATGCATTGGATTTATTGGTTATGGAAAATTAAATTTGTTATATAAGGCGTTATATATCTGTAAAAATGATTGGGGAGATTGTTGCGATGAGAATGAGTTCAAACATGACCTCGTCGGGACTATTTCGAATGATGAGTGATAAATAGTTTTTCAGGAATGAGCAGAATTACGTGAAATTAAAAATAGGCTGAATGATAGAGTGTTTGCATTTATTTTCATCGGGAGAACCTCCTCAAGTCTTTATTAACACTTTTATATGAATAGAATGGAAAATATAATTATATTTGTGAATTGAATGATTATTTCTTGAGTAGTAACAAACAAAATTACAGGTTTTTCGAATTTTTGTGATAATAAATGTGTAAGAATAATACCATTCGAATAAAACCTCCTTCATTATCGATGGAATAATTTGGTGATTTATTTCTTTATTGCTTTAGAAGTCTCATTAAATAATGCTTACTTGTAAAGGATCGTCACAATAAATTGTACACTGCAAAATTCACCTTGACAAACGTATTTTTGTATTTACGCACATTTAGAACAACAGATAATTGTAAACACAAGAGGATACGTTCTTAAATAACAATAATATTATCTTAAGATATAGTCTCTCTAAAATCAGAAATATGCTTTCTCTTAATTAATACGTATCTTGAGTACGCATTGGTGTATAGTTTGACCACTATGCTATATCAACCACAAAATGGAGTTGGAAACGGTACAACACAAATTGCTTAGGTAAGCTTCCCACAAAACTGGCCGCTCCATCGTCGTTAGTGACCATAATTACAAACCAATTATGAACAGGGTCGGGATTAACGCACTACCTAATAACAGTATTATAGTTGACCTAACTGTTCTATTCAAGAATCTCGAATAGACAAAGTGCAAATTCTTATTCTCGTAAAAATCTATTTTAAAGAGCAGGAAGGAAGAAACATCTGCTGGTTAAAATCTTTTTATCGTTTTTGAAATTTAGATTATCTACTTCTAGGCTCGAGCAGGTTGGGCTCATCAGCGGAATATGTAATCTAGCGAATACACTTGGCAACGAATTCAATTTCTTTGAAGAATCACTGCCATAAATTCAGCTACGGAGATACAGCTGCAGAACGAATTAGTAATGTCATTAACCCTTTCGGACTTGACGGTAACATATGTACGCATGATAAATTAAGGTAAAAAATCTTGTGATGTGTACGTGTACACGTATAAAGCCATGCAATAATACTGCTCGTTACATCTCACACTGTAGATTTACAACTTTTAAGAAAATGGCAAGCTACTGTTTCTAAGTACAAACGTTTAAGAGGTTTAAAATACAACGCTAAAGTAATTCATTTTAGGTTTCTAAATATCAAAATAAAAATATTTTATATGCCAAAATACCTTTCTTTAAATTCAACTCAGGTTCGGTTAAAGAAGAATTGTGGAAAATGAGAAGAAAATAAAAGCATTGTTTTCCATTCGTAGTCGTGAACGTTACAATCACCCCTCGTGTAATGGAATGTCGACCGAGTTGCACTCAGCCAAGAACCATTTTGACGGCAGGCGATAAAAGTAACCCGGCGCGATATCAAAATCCATTATTTATAAACGAGTGAATCTCGTCGACAAAAGTAGCTTTCCCCGAAACAGACCGACACACCCCAACACATTGAAAAACGCGAGAACACTTCGTGATCTCCTGAACTGAATTTTTCAGATAGGGGCGAAGAAAAGGATTCGTAGGGAGAAATGGCGAGGAGGACTTTAATCTTCCGCTGGTGAACGACGGGAAACCTCAATCCCTTTCTCGTGTCCTTCGATCCTAGCACCTTGTCGCGCCACGGAGCCTGATTCGAAGACATGTTGAGGGGTCTCCTAGTCTACAACCTTTAAAAAGTGGTGTTTGTGAACTTTTTTTCTCGAACACTGTTGGTAGTAATCGTGTCAAACTTTGCACACTTACTTATACACAGTTCGAGAAGACGTGGATTTTTGTTTGCTTTTCCAATGATGTGTTTCTGTCGACCATGATTTTTTAAATTGTATCGAGTTGAAATACAAAAGGAGGGTGTGCGGTCTGGATGAATATAGTTATGTGGCTAGGGCCACATATGAGAAACTATTGAAAATGCTCGAATCATGCAATCGTATGATGAATCTAGTATAATAATATAATATAATAATAAGTAATAGAATAATTCGTACGACAGGGTTTCGTGAATTTTATTTTTTAATAACGGCATAGAGAGACACTTAGATATAATGGATATTATTAATTACAATCCCGTGTACTTTCATTTAAAATTAAAGAATTGCATACATATATTTTGTACTGTTTGTGTTTGGTTAAAAAAAAAAAGCAAAATTCTAAGTGAAACATATTTTTTAAATAAAACAAAATACGTGCAGCTATCATGCTGACTGTAATCTCACGAAAATTGAGTTATTAATGTCTATCATATTATAGACTAGTTCAATTATGTAATCTTCTTTTTTGAATATAAATAAAGAATAAAGAATAAAGATGTACAAAACCAAATCAATTCGTCTAACATTTAAACCTACATGTACACGGTTACCTTGTAACTCTCATAATTATATCAACTTTTCTTTACTTTACTCTAATTGGACTCGACATGTTCCTTACTCCAGAAACATTTTTTTAAAAGCATCTAACTTCAAGGAATTGCGTGTATAAAAAAGGTCGATCTCATGGAATCTCTAGACCCGAAGACCCACTTAAGAAGAAGGCAGAAGAAACCAAGGCATCGACAGATGGTGGTCGAAAGCCACTCGAGAAGAACTGGTAGCCATTTTAATGCCGGTGCTTGGCAGCCACTCGAAAGGAAACGGACGTAAAAATAATCGTTCGGCATAATGCGATCGGAGCCGATCAAACTGCATAAATAATGCTCGCGATACCTCTCCATTTCACTGTACCAGCCCGATATCGAAATTGAATATTACCTGGAGATTTAATTGATCGTGCGCGTCGTCGCCCCCAAAATTACCCATGCTCACTCTTTATTACTAATAAACGGTTTACGATATTCCCTACCAAGCGTGGAGCACTGTGTAATTCGACGAAAGGAAATCGCTGGTTGCGGTAATCCTGAGTTACTAGAAATTCTTCGCGATATTATTATATTCTTTTTATCTCCTTCGGAGAGGAAAAGTTACGAAACGGCTCTTGCCACGACCAAAGTTCACGGACGGTATCGCGTTAACAATTCAGAGACAATTAGACACAGGGATAATTATATTAGATAGAGTTTCTCGTAGAAGTATCCGCCCACTTTGTATCCATAACGTGCTTAACGCGTTTAATCAGTATTATAGCTGGAATGATCGATTCTAATTTACTTCAGCTTATATGAACAATTTTACACGGTTCATTTATAGAAGTATTTTTGTCGGTGGAAGGAACTTTGAAACGAACAAACAGAAGAATACGAAAGAATTATGCACGGAGTGAATGTTTATTTTATATGAACTTAATTGATATGGATTGTATCCTTACGAAAATTGTTGTATCGTGAGGTGGGAAAATAACTGTAAAATAATTATTAAAATTTCTTTTGAAATGATTTATAATCAATCTAACCAAGTTTTCAACGTCTAGCATCTAGCTCACAAAGCAAACAAAAATTCATTTAAAAATCATCCTTCAAGAGGTTGAAACTGCCAAAAATTAGCAACAAGAGCAACTTCAGAGCTAGTATAAATAATCATCCTTGCACTTACTACCTACACCTCAAATTTAATTTTAAAATCACAAACATAAGTCCATAGGACATGATATTTTAAAATTTCCAATAAGACCAATTTCAGCGCGATAGATAGTTGCAATTAACCATTCTTGCATCTACTACCTGTAATTTCATTTTAAAATCGTAAACGTAAGTCCACTTAAGTTGATCGCATCTAGCTTATCAAGGAACAATGGAAAGAAAACGAAAGAGAGTGAGAGGAGAGGGGAAACGGAAGGGAACCAGGCGGTAACTGCATACATATGAGCACCGGCATCGGTTGGTAGCCGTAGCAGCGGCAACCGTAGACCTGTTATTAAGGTCAATGGGCTTAAAATGTTTTAACCGTCATGGTCTTTACGGCACGGCCACTCTTACATCGCGCAAATATCCACCTTTCGGTCGACTGCTCTTCTTCTCGCCACCTTTTTTCTTTTACCCGTTTCGCGCGATGGCTCTGCTTCGTTCACCTGCATCTTCCAGCGATTCTCTTGTTTCTCTGCCGAACGGCGTTCATCGATCTTAGAGCCAGCTCCGCGGTAATTGCACGTAATCACACCCGTGGCCATTATGAGAGCGAAGCAGACGCGCGGTTTGTTTTTTTTTCATCCGCAGCGAGCACTTCCTTTCTCGCCCCCTGTTTCTGTTTTTCGTCTCGCTCCGGACACCGCTCATCGATATTTCACGCTACGATCGGCGATGTGATTGTTTTGCGTTCGAAAATTTATTTGTTTGCTTGTTTGTTCCAATATAATGGGAAAGCCTATTACTGTACAACAGGTTTGGGGAAATTTTAATTGAAATGAAAATAAGTAACAACAATTTGAAATAATATCAATTCGTTTGAAATAATAGCTACTTCGAAACACAAACTATTTGATTTTTGTTTTTGTTTCAAATTTAATGAAAAAAAATTTAAGCGGTGGATACAATTTTGATCAGGTATTAACATTGTTCATTGAATGGAGAGATATTTCTACTGAGATTTTTATCTGAGTCCATCCGATAGTATCAGAAAATAAACCTTCATAAAAATAATAATTTCGTGTCCAAGCAGAAATACCTTTTCATTCGATGAACAGCGTTAACACCCGATCAAAATTGTATCCACCGCTCCGAGTCTTTTCTCAACCCTTCAAAAACATAGTAAAACCATTACTGGCCAGAAAACACCGCAATGGGCTCGTTTCCAACCACCCTGAATTAAGTTATTAGAACACGTTCGCCAGTAGTTGCTGGGTTACACATCCCTCGCGTTCTTCGATTATACTTGCTCGAATAGGCTCTTACACGTGGTCGTTACTTTTCCCTTTTACACGCGAAGGCTGCCCACTTTTGTTGACATAGTTGCTCGTTTTTCCCGAGGCCGGTCGTAAAATTCCGTAACGGAAGGATTAATAAATCGACAAATTGCTATATCCCGGGTAATCGCTGGGCGACGTCATTATGGCAACGACTCGGCAGGTGCGTGGCTTTTTTCTTTTCGCCACAGATTACTCTCGGGCCTTTCTTTCGGAGTCGAAGAATCCCGGAGAAACGGCCAGGAAGAAGAAAAACGAGACCGTGAACGTCAAGAGTCGATCCTTTCGCAGGAATGTGGCTTGATCCGGCGAGAGCACTGGACAACAAGAAGGGACGTTGGCGAAACGGTGTGCACTCCGCCGTGATGTTTTACCACTGAACTCTAAGCATGCTGTGGCGAGACGTGGAATTACCATACTAATTGGTTCGATAAAGGTTATAACATGAATTACAAAATGAAATTACGTTTCGCGTTGAATGATTAAGAGCTTATCCCCACATCTGATGGAACGAAGGCAACGAAAAAATTACTGTAGTGTCTAGTCGTTATTTATTATTGGAATAATACTTTACCTATGATCTTTGGGGATAATTTCACGAGACGAAATTATTATTATAAAGATTTCAAACATTTTCAAAAATCTAATTATAATACTATAATTTTTAGTCTAGATCATATATAAGAAAATTATAAAGTTCGAGCTATAATAAATTAATGAAAAAAAGAACATTCCATCTCGCGTTATGAAATTGCAAAGCGCGAGTGGAGATTCGTAAGCGATGCTCTTTCCGTTTTATTTTTGTGTCACCTAATCGTGGAAACATTCGCGAAAAATTACACAGAGCAAATAGTATTTCTCCGCGGAAATTTGCAACATGCCTGTTCATTCCTCCAATATTGACCGAACAGGAAAAGCTTGGAAAGGATGAAGATAAATTTGTGTGCTAGACAAACACTCGTTCACAACGATGTAAATAAAGAAGATACTGTGCCGTGAATTAGCATACTACATATGCGTCACTAAATTACTTTATTCGAATGCTTACTCCCACGTAGGTCTACCTACACTCATCTTTTAACACGTTTTAAAGCTATAATTCTTCTACACCTTTTTCTCAATCAAGAGTTTCATTAATTAAGATTTCATGTTACGTCCGGATCATACTTGAACAGACTAAAATACAGTAGCTATTTTACTATCACTGGATATTCTTAAATATACCATATTAGGAACAGAGGAATAGAAATAAAGCAAACAATCATTCACATCTTGAATTTTAATCACGAAGGTAACAACGCAATTAAAATCACTATTTTAAGTAGGGAACCATATAAAAATGTCATTACTTTTATTCTATATCTAAGTTGTCCATAAAATGGCAGTCGGTATTACGTGCCTCACTAAGTTATTTATAATATACTAAAAAAATTGTATAAAACATACATCGCCAGATGTTAAAATCTGCTAGCAATTGTAAAAAGCTAACTAAACAAAAGCAGATTTATTGGCACCTATTGATCTGGATAAACACAACACAGCGGTATAATAAAGAAAATCTCTCTCGTTCCAATGTAGGCCAACGTGGAGCAAAGGCAAGAGGGGGCTCGCATCGGTATAATCAATTCAAGGAGGAAAAAGTCGAACGATCAACAGAAGGAGCAATTCGTTGAAGAAACGCGAAGATGACAGGAAGATTGCTGAGTGACGAAGACTGTCGGTGCTCTGTCTGTGATGGGTAATCGAGTGACTATGAGAACTAGGTCATCCGTGAGGAATGCAGTGTTTGGTGCCATGAAAACTGTGTTGAATGTAACGATTCACTTTGCATGAGTATGGATAAATAATGGGAGAAAAGTCTATTTTTGCGATGTTTCCAGGGCCATACAACACTCCTCGAGTCAAGTTTAAATAAAGACACAGATAAAGGAAGCTCTTCTTCAAAGCTGAAGATAAATCCTTCGTCGAATGTTAAAAGTAGCGATATAAAGAGGTGTCTTCTTTTGTTGAATAAATTTACCTTAAATAAATAGATTTGTCTGTTACTCGTCGAATAAAAATAACTCCAATGAAACGAACCCTTTGAACAACATTTTTCTTAGAACATCATAAAAAACCACGGTAAAACCTGAAACATGATATTAATATATTAGAGTATAGAATTATAGATATGTTATAAACATATATTATGTGTGTATTAGAATAATATACACATATTTAGTAAATTCAGAAAAATTCTTGACAATTTCTCGCGAGACTGACCGTGCATAAAATATGATGGAATCCTTTCAAGTTATGGCAGCAAACAAGTACCTCTTTATCGTTACAAATCCAATACAAATTAGAATTCAAAATACCGAATGAAATACTTCACAGTAAACAGATCAAGACTTGACTATAAATCCCAATCCGCAGTAGTTTTTCGCCATACGTCGTTACGAAAAATAATTGGCCATCTCTAATAAGTCCCGAACAAAAGCAACAATGGGTCATCAGCGTCGAAGGAGCAGAAGACGCTCGTCACCGCAGCAACAATTAACTCGCCGCAGATTATTACGGTCGAGAGCAATTGCTGTCTATCTTGTACCTATAGCATCTCCCTGGCACGGTTACTGTCTCGCCGGTAGATTAATTATTATCGGCTCGGATTATTACAGTCCTCCAATGGGTGGTCCGTCCGTATCGCGGCACGAACATGGCTCATGCGTTGTTCGATGCTGTTCGACACCATTAACGTTGGTAAGCACGCCGCGTATCGATTCGCTGGGGCAGGTGAGCCCCGAACTCCGTCCAAAAATTCGTCGACCGCTCGTGAACACGCACGCGTGCGTGCACGGTTGCCTGGCGCGTAAACGAGCGTGCAAAAAAATTTTACGACACCGTCCAATAAGTGAAACTTCTAACGAATAATAAGGTATGGTAATGAGACCGGCTCAGAAATTACGGCGCGCACCTTTTGGGGTGGGGTGGGGGGAGAGCTGCGCTTTTTATACTTCACTGGCCAGCCGTAATAAACAATTTCACGCAGCAGGATTTTGCCACGTGGCTTCGAAACTACCTAGGCTTATTCTAATGCGAGGGAAGGTAATGGCTGAGGACGTCTTTAAATTGAATATTTATTCTCACCTTATGACCAATGGTTTTATGACCTTTAGAGTCTTGGACATGATAGTCTTATAGGATGTCTTATTGGATACTTCTTCCTCTGTAATACGGTTATGAACAATTGACAGTATCTTGTGTCTTGTGTTTATTTAAAGTAATTGACTATTTAGTTATTACACTAACACGTCACTTTTACTTGTTCTCATTCTTTTTATCATAACTTTTTCTCGCGTGACTCCTACATTGTTTTAATACTGTTTGGAGTATCTCTTAACTCTCATATCTGTGGGGACCTGCTAGCTCCCCTATAATTCGGGTACCTCGGGATCGCTAAACCCGTCTTGTAGCAACAATCAAACATAGCTACAGGCCCTGAGGGCACAATTGATGGTAGGGCGGACTAAAATGTATGTTATCAGTCTAGATACATAAAACATAGGAAAAACAACATTTTACATAGACAAACTTAATGAAAACGAATCTGGATAGAATTAGTAAATTCTGACGGGGATATAAAAATGAATAATACAACAAATGTTAAATTTTATAATTTTGTCTCGAGACGAAACTTTAGTCCCGTAGACATTTCCATGTGAATCAGTCTGGCAATCAGCGTGTTAATGGCAGATTACAATTTCCCGTAGCTTCGTCTATCGTCGAGAAACGTGAAATTGTCATGTGCATCGACCACAAAATAGCAACACTAATGGTTCTTCGTGCAACAATTTTACACAGACCCGTCGCTTATAATCATGGAACGACCAACACCAAATGTACGCCAACCAAATAATACAAACAACAATTTTTCTTCATTTCTGAACAGAGAAATAGAAACAACGAAGTCGCAAGGGAGGGCGAAACAATTAAGGAGCCACGTTAATGAACAGAATTGGCGGCCGAGTCGCGGATCGTTTCGCATGTAACCGAAAGGAAAACAGGATAAAGCGGGTGCTAAATGAGGCAATTATACGCGGGAACGGCGAGGGTGCGAAAAGTGGACTCCGCAGGGCGGTAATGCCGGGCGTCCCGGAGCGGACGAAGGGCGTCGCGACGATCCGCGTCGAAAAGCCTGCGATTCGGGTCTTCCTCGGCGAGTTTTCGTTCCCGAAAAGTTTCCTCGGGCGTTTACCACGCACCGCGGGTCTCGTTGACTGCGACGGAATCGCGTAACTCGATTTCAACCCCTGAACCACGGGCATGCAAATACGAAACTTGCCGCTACTATTTTAATTACGAAGTTCTCGGACGAGCCGCAAGGCGCCCTGGGACGTTCTTAACGCGAGTTACGTTACGCGTAATTTGCGATATTAAAACAGTACTTTCGCCGAAGACTGCGTTACTGGCTAATCTACCGATTAAATTTAATTCTTCGTGGTTGTACTTTCTGTGGGCACAGCGGTCGTACAAAATTTCTCTTCAAGTTACAAGATACGTGAACGAACATCGTATGAAAGGAAATACCTGGACTTGCATCCATTTATCTGGAATTAATTCCCAAAGTGAATTTAGTTTGGAGCAATTTGAGTGGTTAGTTTCTATAATACTTCGTCATTCATCGTCGTGAAGAAAACATTTGAATTAATCGAGTAACCTTCGAAGCAGGCTTTTATTTCAATGCACCAAGGGAGGATCGATCGAGCCACCGTACAATAATTGCTTTATTAAAAATTACAAGGGATTATGTTGGCTCGATTGCCTTGTTTTAATGAGGCGATTATTACAAGCGCTCGGCTCTGTTCCATCGGGATTCTCACCGAGCAAAATCGCACGAACGCGTCGAGCCTGTAAGGGCGTCGTTAACCCTTGGAAGAAGTCCGACAAGTGTAAACCTTATCGCATCCGCTCCAATTTCCGAGTAATTGCCGCGGAGAAGCAAATTATCGTTCGATCTCTGCCAGCTGCATGGAGAACATTATTATATTTCAACGATTCGCAAGCGTCGGTACGATTGCCATCGCTGAATCGTAAGAACAGAGCTCACAAAGCGCCTTTATTAAGATGCCTAACTAAATTTGAACCCCTCAAAATTAGACAATGTTGGAGTTGAAAAGTATCTTCCAAAAGATCCTTGATAACGGGGATAATTATTATCATAATTGATTAAAAATAAAAACATCACAAATTTACTTATTTGAATTTAATGTAAAAGAAACGGCACTACTTTCTACGGCCCCCTAATACTATAAATGCATAAACATACGCAGTTTAATAATAAAATTGAAAAAAGATATGTTCCAATGCAATCAATTGATTTCAATGTTAAACATTTTTTGTTGAACTTTCAGGACGTACGCGTAATTTCTTAATTGACGTTGCGACCTTATGGATCGGGTCTTCTTGATAATTCTATTCTCTAACCCTATTCGTTCAGACATTCTCGGATGCCTCGGTACGCGAGCAATCATTGAACGCTTGTTTCCCGATCGGCCATTATGAAACAACGACGGATTCGCGTGTGAGTTTCGTCCAACAGCGGCGTCCCGGCGTCGTGACAAGCCTTGGACGTTGATCGTCCGCCAGAAAACCAGTTCCCAGTTCTACTGGTTTTGTGCGCTTCGACTCTCTCCGTTTACGAAGCTACGCGCCCGCTTAAAATGTACCTGCACGCAGTGGCGTCACTAAACTTGGTGTCACCCAGTGCGATAACTCATGTTGCCCACCCCCTATGGACTTACCAGACCAAACACAATCCTGTGCAATATTCTTTAAATTAATTGGTACCGAACCAGGACATCTACATTTGCTGAAAATGGAGAGTACAAAAGGAAAACCATGAAGCATTCGAAATAAAATGTGAAATGGAAAAAGTGAGGGACAAAGTAGCCTGGATTCATAAGAGAATCAAAGTCTATTTCGATGACGATTTGTGCTTTATCTTAAATGAGCCCATTAGATGTTCTTATATGTATAGTTAAGCTTTCTCAACTTATGTTTTCGTATTCTCAGGATCATCGTTCTCAGGATCTTATTGTATAAGTTATCTAGTCGTGTACAATTTTGTAATTGTACTGATCATTGATATCAGGTTGAAATATACTCGAAGACTACCTATTCACACCATGCAACAGAATATACCACATTCTCAACGGTGCATGTCTATACCTCGATTTATTCGAATAAAAATTTCTATACGAAATATCCAAGAATAAAAGTCGATTCATTCAATTTGTCCTACTCTATACACTAAATAAAATTAGTTCCTATTCCACGATTTATTCAAATAAAAGTTCCTGTACGAAACATCCAAGAACGAATTTGTCACTTCGTTTAATTGCATAACTCTATGTATCTCTTAAAGAAAATTCAGTAAAATTCACCCTCCAAACATCTTGTTTAATTCGTTGAAAAATTTCTTTGAATGAGAATTTACATGAATGATTATTCGACCAATAAAATCTCCTACTGACGCCACTGCTCGCAAGGAACACCGATGTACGTTGAGATGCATAGCGAACGAACCCGACGAGATTCCCCGTCGCTTTATTGGGCTACCAGTTATTATGATAATGCCATTTCGATGGAACCCCGAAATGGCAGAGAAGGGAGGGAGCGAAGCCAGGTCCTCTCGGTGCAGCGGTTCCAAGGATATTCAAATCGTGGCGAAACTTGTGCAGAGACTGCGCCCACTGGTTTGCTGTAACGATAAGTAGGTTGCAGTGGCGCAAACCAGGAATCGCAAGTCATAATTTAGGCATTCAACTTGGTTACGTTTGCGCGCTGCTCCTTGGACAAATTAATTCATTATACGCCAGTGCTCCAGTTAGAGGATATTAATAAGAAAATTTATTGCTGGTATTGAAGTTTACTTGAATATCACGTGATCTATTAAATACAATGACTACAACAAAGTAACTATTGACTTATAGGATGTATTTTTAAAAGACCACCGCTCTATGTAACCTGTTTTGTCAAATTTTAAATATGTGTATTTTCCTAGTTTATTGTTTCTAAATTTCATTTGGAACGAAGAATAAAATTCATTTAAGATTTGGAAAGAATAAGTAGATGTATATGTGGATAATAAATAAATATTATTACTTCTTTCACAATTCATAGCGTTACTTTTCTATTTTTTCTTTTTATATCTTGTGTCAATTTCCATAAAATACTGTTTTATCTAAGAATTCAATATCCTGGTTAGTTTCAAATATGTAACTTGGAAGAGAACTTCAAAGTAGTTTCCAATAAAATAAAAACGTAAATCTACCCTAACCAGGAACACCTCCTTAAAGTATGTTATCATCGGAGATCAATAAACATCTATCAATCTTTTCATGTATTCCTGTAATCACGGTTCTAATTGCTCGGATTAAACCGAGAATGGAGGCCTTTGATGGCCGGAATACAACGCGCGTCACAGTCTACGAATTCCGAGGTCGTCGGATCATCGTTAAAGCTTAATTCGAGTGCCGAGCTGCTCTGCCAGCGCGAGCGTTTACCTCGCAATCTCAGATTGAATCTGCCAGTAGGACGAAATTCTCGTTTCATTGCGATCGAATGTTTGCGTTAGCGTTAATCCGTCAATGACGTATCCGCGGACGCGGGACAGGGTCGAAAGAGTTTCAGCCTTTTCTTCGATTAAAAGCGCGCAGAGGAGGCGAACTATTCTCTCTATTAATAACCGACGACTGTTCCTATTAATTCGCTGGGAAGCACGGGAGCGGCTATTCTCTTTCAAGTAAGCGAGAAACTCATCAATTTCGAAACGCAATGAATCCGATTTGCATTCCATTTCCATTTCGAACCGCAGACGTCAGGTCGTTAGCTCGCTGAAAACCACCGGCAGGATCCTTCCGAGTTGCTCGAACGGACGGGAATTACTCGCGCGGGCATTTAACCCTTTCGATATTTATCTGTTTCCGCCGAGGGAACAGGCTTTCGGCTTTTGAAGCTTTTCATATGAAATCTGACATGCACGGTCCGGATGGGAGTTCCCGAGGATGTCAAAAGCGAAATCAAGGGTCATTTTGTTATCCGAGGGGACGTTACGTAGGGGATGTTACGTAAGTCCTTATAAGGAATGATACGACTCAGAGGGTTAAGAGTGATGGCAATATTGAGTAGAGTGGCTATAGAGTACCTATATTAGCCATAGAGTAGTTCAGACCATATTTTCAAATATTTTTGTTGAAAACTTCTAAATTGTACTAGTGTATGCAGCATCCCCTTTGTAAGATGAAAGTAGGACGCTGCAAGTGAAAGGGTTGGGTTAGGTTGAGAGTGATATGAGTGTATATGAAAAAATTGTGCTATAAACGAAAGATAAATTTAGTAAGTACCGAGACTGACTCAAAACAGTGAGCTGAAAGGTTAATTAAACTTAAAGCTTGAACGTAGGCCAATCGTGTTTATTTCTACCTGTTTCCACCAAAAACACCAGAAGTTGTTTATAATATATAAAAACATGAATTTAACAGAATGTAAACATACGATATGCCTGTAGCGAGTTACAATTTGTATAAAATGAATTTATAAAGAGTTTTTAGACAATAATTATTGACTAAATAAATTTATAAAGACTTTTAACACACTATTGATCAAACGTATTTGTAAAGAGTTTCGAAGCGACAATTACTGGTCAAATGAATTTATAAAAGTCTTCAATATATGATTGTTCAAAAAATAAATTTTAAAATAGTCCGTAACAGTAATTACTGATTAAATAAAATGAACGGATACAGTAGTAAATACACTCCAGCGGGAATTCGACTCTGCCGAAACGGAAAGTTGAAATCATCGCGAAAATTGGCGAATTGGAGTTTAATGGTGGCTTTGGAGTACTTCCACACGAGCACGGCAGAGTGTAAACACGGTGATTCCTGGCCTGAACGTTGGCTCCTCGTCGTTAGTCAGCGAGGCAATCGTGCGCCCGTGTGAAAGAGCTCTTAGAATCTCTGAATTCGCATTCTGGGTCACGTGTCGTAGTTTCAGAGGTGAAAGGGCTCGAGAGGCTTCATCGTATAGCTCTATTAGAAGCACGCGATTACAGGCCTCCTCCTCTGACGGAGGGAGAAGCGGCAGGGGAATTAGGCCGCTGAGATCGTTGGGTATGTTGTCGGACGGGTTATCTTACAAATGTTTGGTCGAAAACCTGCTCGGGTAGGTTACAAACGTGTTCCATAACGTCGAGCCACGAATTCCTGCCTCACATGCCGCTGGATCTTTCTGCCCTTACAGGGACAATCGAAACTTTGAATCTATACAAGGTGTCCCGCAACGTGTGGCACAGCTAAATAAACGCTTCTTCTGAGGAGATTTATTTTCAAGAATATTACAGTCACACTTTCATTACTGGTATCTGAAGCCATCAGAAATTACAGCATCGATTTTAACACTTTGGCTACTTGCAGTTTATTTTCAGGCTCTCTTTTTAATCCCAGGCATCTACTTACAGGGGTACAGTTTGAAAGGGGTTTGAAAATAGGTAGGGCTACTGATTTACTTAGGGACGATATGCAGAAGTTAACTTCTATATCTTTAAAAATAGAAAGAGGAGGAGATATCTAGTTCCCCATTCCAATCATTTTCAGTATAAATTGGAGCAAACACGTTGTCAATAATCTAGTAATGTGAAAAAAAAAGTCCAAAGTACGTAGGTCGAATCGACCAGCCTGGTAGTAAAAAGTTGTTTTCTAAGATTTAAGTTTTTCTAAATTGATAACACTGTGAAATATCTAAATACGGCGACTAAGACGACTAATTTCCATACTATCAAACAACTCAACACTTCGCACATAAAAATACGATATTCACGAACAACTAACAACAGCGATCTCTAAATAAATCATTCATAAAAAAATTCCCTCGACCAAACACTACCGTGACTTAAAAACAAACACAAAACATCTAGATCAACTGAGACGTTTAATCTTCACACTCTCCAACGACTCAACAATTCTGAATATCAAACAACGATACTTGCAAGCAACTAATGAAAGCGACGAACTCACGTGCACCAGTGATCACGTGAAACTGGGCTCATGCGTGCGCGGTTAACTCGTGCGCAGCAATATGCAACGACTATGTTTTGGTCCATGAAACATTTTCCGTGACAATATTTCCGTTCGTTTGCATATTACACCCATATCGTTCCTCGGGAACGGCAAAAGTCAACGAGTGGAATAAAGAGCCTGGCAAACACGCGCCACTACCTAAACGTTTGCATCCTACTCCAGATTCGAAACGGGCTGTCCAAAGCATTCCACGGAGCACTTCCATAGGAAGACAATCGCCCACTATATTTTCACGGCGAAGCCGTGGCTCGTACGTTGGCTCTCCTTGACGACTAAGCTCATACTGCATGCTTCTCTAAACAAGTTATAAATACCGTAAGAGATGTACACTCGCTCGCGTGCAGAACTTCGCATCTGCATACGCGACAAGTCCGCGTGTTTGCGCACACGAACGTCTACAATCGCGAGCGTGCGGCTCGCAGCACGCGTTATCCAAACAAAACGTCTTCTGATATCGCCATTGAAAACCATGGCAATCATGTGCGATCCTAATGTACGCGCGAGTGGTGTGGCAACTCGACGAATCTACAATTTCAAGTTGGCGAAGACTTCGTTGAGATTGAAGCAACGATAAGAAATACACGGGATTATAATTAAAATGGTGGGTACGAATTTTAACGGTATAAGCCTTCGTCTGATGCTCGGACATAGACGATTAATTAACAATTTAATTACTCATACTTATATTTTTAAGTTCTCGAAATCTGAAAAATGTGACAACTAATAAATTTCATTGAGTGACACGAGAAAATCTTAGCAGGCATCTATCAAAGTCATTCGTTCGAAGGCTGAGTTCTAAAACGATTTCTTAATGAACGCCTTCGACGTTCGACAATACGTGATAATCATCTGCAGATTAAAAGAGCTGATCAAGGTTGCCGATTAGACTTGAATGGACGAAATGTAACGAGTAAAAGGAATGAATAGAATTCGAACCTCGCGATACCTAATCGAAACATTACCAATTCTAAGGCCATCTACCATTTATTGACACATTCAACTTTAGAGATACGAGTCGATCCAAATCTGTGGTCGTAAAAAAACTACTGACTTACGAATAAAAAAGATGTCTCTTAAGCTACTAATTCTCAGACATTTCGGCATGCATTTCAATTAAAAATTGATCATGTTTTCAGTCTTGGACAAACTATTATTTGTTTATATCTCAATTTTTTGTTTCAAAATCATCCTCAGACTTACAAGAAATAATTTATTAAAGTCAATATACGAAGAAATGTTAGTTTCTCAAAGAAGCTTTTGATATTTTTAAAAAAACAGCAAAACTGTTAAATTAATTATTTAATTGAAAAGCTACAGTAATGCATACGATGTGTATAACAATAAAACCTTATAAATACGTAGTGCAAGAAACGGGGCAACAAATTTAATCGACACAGCCATATCTTCGTCTCGATTTTTAGTTTACTTTACAAAGACTGAAGTTGCCAGAAATAATCGTTCCTCGGTTTTACGCTTTTAATCACAGACGGGATCGTTCGTGTAGCGGCACTATCGCCAATGAACATGTTACGCAGTTAAGTGAATGTACCAATCAACCACTCTATAGCGCACGTAACAGCAATTGTCTTTTACTTATTCAGATAGCAACGCTGTTTATCTACGGCTACAATTCACTACTATCTAACAGTGGCAATGATAGTAACACCTATAGCTGTCTCGAATACAGGTACGTTTGCAATACATGTACAGCGACGACTAATCGTTGGTAATTCCCACAGCAAGCCTAAGCAAACACACGTAATGACATTAAATATTCAGGTTTGGATAAAAATGCTAATCGATGGATAATCGAAGAAACTAAAATTTTAGTCTCTTAGCATGTAAAAAAAAAAAAACTCGATAACTATTCAGAGAATGCTGATACGCGTGAATACAATCTCTATGTCGATCTGCATTCTGTGAAATTTGCTGTAAGCTTATCAATTACGACGATCGATTCCATACTAATTCGACGGTGAGTTTATTCGAATAAGTCGGATTCTTGCTGCTACTTTCACGTGTATAATATATGGCTCCATGTATTTCAACTATTTATCAAATTAAATTTATAGAGAGTTATAATGGGTTTCTGAAATAATTAAAGCACAGATCACTACGAAACCAATACTTCTTAAAAATGGCCCCTTGATAAGCTGTTGAGTAGTGGTATTTACAGCGAGTGTAGAAAGTATTCGTACACCGATCAATTTCCAAAAAAACTATGTAAAATTGTAATTTATTAACTTATTTTGTATAAACAATGACATTCTACATATTCTCGGAAATCTCTAGAATAGATAGATTACAAACAAATAGCTATTTATGTAAGTTGCGAAATTAACAAGAAAAAAAAACAATTAATCGATAGAAATATTGTTTATGAAAAAAGAAGTTAAGAAACTACAATTTCACACAAAAATTTTTTGGGAAATCGATCGGTGTACGAATACATTTTACACCCACTGTATATCGTCCATATTCACGAATAAAAGAAATTCTTTCCAAGCTTTGAGACACATACAAACATTCTACACAACAGAGAAAACCTGGACTTGCCTTCATTCCTCTGCAATTAATTCCCGAAAAGAAACTTTACGATGGACCAGACCTACTGCCTTGTCCCTTTAATGCGACCGGAGCGTGGCGAGAGTTACGAGGCACAGTTTTGCTCGAGAAAAAGAGTCGACGACGACTCGGTCCGATCTGTATGGAAAGCGTAGAATCGAGAATAACGCGTATCGCGATGCCATGACCTGAATTCGCGCCACGGACCGAGGGGAACGAACGAATCGCCGTCTCGATTGAAACCTTCGCTCCAATGTCATCGAGTGGGAGCCCCTGATTCAAACGTCGAGAGCGTCCGCTGTCTCGATTTTATCGACGCATAAATCGTCCGAGATTACTGTTATTCCGCTATCGGGTAACGTTACGCCGCGGCTACGGTCTGTCGTCAATTTGAATTTCCGTTCACGTCTTTTCGAGCCCGCGTAACCGTCGACGATCCCGCGGCTGGAAATAATAAATTTATCGCTGGTATCGCCGGACGGGGACTCCGTTTGCGGAATTACCGTCGCTGCCACTAACTCCCCGACGAGCAACGATAATTTTCCCCCCGTCGTTCGGCGCAGAAACTCGGTGGGGCAATAAAATGGATCGCGAGGCATCAGAGTTGCACGGCGAATTGCTGTTTGCGCGTCCATCTTCGAAGAAACTAATAACCCTCGGAGCGCAGTCGATTTCCCTTGTCACGGAAGTACTCGGAGGTCGTTCGTTCGATGCCCCGGCGTTTAGAAGGAGTTAACTCGGTGGTTCTTGAACATTTTACCGTCCACAGCGTAGGTTAGAAGATTTTTCAGCTGCTTTGTCGGGAATAGAGAGGCGATGCCGTCTAGGCTAAGGATAGAGGACCTTTTGGAACTGGAAGCTTTCCTTATAAGGCGATGCATCTTGTGTGCAGTCTCGCAAAAATGTAGAAAGATCGTTAGACGATGTACAGAGTGTTGCCAAAAATGTGGAATCTCACGAGATGAATTCTTGATATCAATATGGTATATAAAAGAGCTTTTTAGGAGAACAGGAGTATTTTAGATATATTAAACAAGTGTTTCAATTCGAGATCGATGATAATACTTTACAAACTATACTTTACTTTATTATAGTTTGTTCTTATTTACGATTAAGGCAAACTCGATGAAAAGGTTATCTTAAAATTTTGAACAAATGATTTTGGAATATCGAGTAAAATTTTTTGAACATTTATGGCCACTCTTCCAGACAAGTTAAGAATATTATTATCTACTTGCTCATATTTCTATTATTCTATTCATTATCGAACACAATGTTCTTGTAATCAAACTGAACTTCAATGTTATCCTCGCATTCTGTAAAAATATTTGATTCCTCTCCCTATTATCAGTTAATAATTTATGTCGCCATTATTGTTTTATAAACAATGAAAAAGGAGATAAATAACGCTCGAATGCGCGAAAGTATCAAAACTTTTCGACAGAGCCAACAATTTTGCTTATTTTGTTCTCACAACCGAAGAGTATTCGAAAGTTGAAATTTCTAAGAGTGGAATTTAGAAATTTCTTTGCTAAAAGGGAACGTAATGGTGAAGTGTCCAATACAGTCTTAAGTTTATGAGGAACTTTCATCGCGTTTATACGCGTTAAACTCTGAAATTCAAAGTATCATTTCTAATGGAATAGTATTCAAACAGTTACTTTAAAGATACTTAACCTTACAGCTGCTCAACCAATATTCTCTTTGGCTATCAAAAATGGGAATTTCTTTAACAAAATTGCAAAGAAGATCATTGATAAACTGATTTCAATTGTACAATAATTTTAATCAGTAGTTTCTATGTAAGCACACGAAAAATTTAATTTTCACCATCTAATCAATTCAACAAATTTAATTCATCGGAACAATAATTTTCAATATTTTCAATATTTCCCATCTTTTTCCCAGTTTTCTCCAACGCTAAATACCGAGAGATACGTTTCGCAGACTAGTCGAGACGCATAGTTTCCTAGTCGTAATTCCGACGATCCGTTGTTAACGATCCATCTGCATCGCGGAGGCGAAATTGGTTACAAATAACACCGTTCACGGTTTCCATTCCATCGCCGACAATCGACTCTCTCGCATCTTTGGCTGGGAACAACCGTTACTTACGGAGAGCTGTGTATGGTACTTGGTAGCCGTTCGATCCGCCTGGGACAGAACTCGACCAATAAATTACGATCAAATCTCTCGGCTCACCTTTTCCTGGGTGGGCCAGTCGCGGCGATCCAGGGAGCGTTTCTTCGCTCGGACGAAACGGAGAGCGTGGAAAATCCGATTACGGTCGATCGCGTACGCCGTGCGTCGCCTCGAGGCTCGACAACAATCTTCAGCCTGGATTCCGGTTTTGTTGGGGTGATAAAATGAGTCATTTTCAGGAACGCGTGTTAGGAAACACGTTATATCACGCGAAAGTCAAAATTGGTCGTGATCGATCAAGGAAATGTTGGATGTTGTTTGTTTTAATCGAGAAGAGCGGCGTCGTGGTTTAGAGAATTCGAGACTTGAACTTTGTCGAGTATAGGCGGAGATTATAGACAGCGCATAAATAACATTTTTGCAAACGTACCCTGGTCCTAAATAGGAATTTATTTTACTCTGCAAATATTACGATATGAATTTTACTTTCACTATTTTTTTTATATTATTTCGTACTCTATGCATTTTTGTAGCTTCTTGCGCATCCAAATTTCTTATAAATGCATTATGATTGAACACTGTCGCGTTAATTGAAAATTCTACGTCAATCAAACTGTAGAATACAACTCCCAAAAAACCTTACATTTCAACCAAGGAAAAAGAAAGATACACCCTCGACAAAAACCTTGGATTTTTCATCCAAAGAAATCAAGATCCTTGGCTTCGTAAGAGATCAATCAGCGTCGTTCTGGACACGTCGGTCCGAGAGTCGACATTAATGTTAATAGGAGATTAATTTCGCCCTGGGGCTGGGGAAACCAGAGCACGGGGCGACGCTCGTAAATTTCTTTCCGAGTACGCTGACCGACGGCGCAGCCCGATAAACGCCGGAATGCGGAAGTGCGGCGCCGCGCTTCATCGAATGCCGTAGTGAAATCGGCATGAAAACCGCAAGGATTTTATTTAACGCTGCAGAAAGAAGCCCAGCGTTTTGGATGCCTTCGCTGTGGTTGGCTGGTCCGATACGCGCCCGACCGTGCTCGTACGGTCACTTTCAATTATCGTTCCGATGGCTTGATGTGTAACCGCAGCATTTTACGCGAGCGTTTTGCAGCCATAGGTCCGTTCGTTGTTTAAGGTATCTCGTTAGCCTGTTACAAACACTGTTACTTACCTTCGACCGCCCATGGCTGGAAACTTAACTGCTATCGAAGGGGGCGGCTCGAGATCGCATAATAACTCTTAGGCTGCGTTCAATTCTAATCTCATAGGTAGCATTTTAATTTTTATTTGCACGACCAATCGACAGACCGCACAGAAACGATTACTCTGTGCGAGAGGGTACGATTTGTGCATGCGACAGTTTGTGCATTTCCAGGATAAATTTCTTCTAAATAAAGCTTGAGTGGATAGTTGTACGATTTATGAAAATATTTGTTAAAATTTAGAGATCGATAGAAATAGATGGAATCTTTTCTCAGAAAGATAAAACGTAATATAGAGATCGGCAAACAATGTCTCTGCGAGGTTAGTAGGAATATATTGAGGAAGTCTATACAAAAATACAAACAATTTCTCTACTCGTTGTATGCAATATTCCAAAACTACTAATGTTTTTCTATACATGATGATGATCAGAAACTGATTGTAAACGTTTACATAAAAAATTATATTATTCGCAATCTATTAAATTTGAGAATATCCATTGGAAACAAAAACTTTCATTATCTGATCCATTTAAATATTTTACACTGCTCATCTGCATCGTTCTGGATAAAATGAGATTTTTAAAAGGGAAATAAGATGAACATTTACGATCGATTAATAATGAACTATTAATAATGAAGAACGTTGATATATTTGTTCATATGCAATAATGTTCTTGTATACTGATAATACAAAAACGATATAAACTTTGTCCTGCATGTTACGTATAAGTGTTATGAATAATTTCCGCGACATTACCTCTTGGTCCGCAAAGCCCAACATTTTTAATATCGGCCCTCTTCAGAAAAAATTTGCCGACCCCTGATGTAATGGAAACACAACACGGTACCTGTAATACAAACAAAACTCGTGTTAGTTCATTTGGAAGTATCTTCAATGCCAGCAATAATCAGGATGAAATATTATTGATTTTTATAGTTGTGAGATTGCAATGCTCACTGCATGGAACATCATTTGTGATGTAGTTAAAATATTTGAAGTTTCTGTAAGTATAATATATAAGGCAGTACAAGACCAATGATGATTGTGAACACTGCTGTAATTATTGTGATTATTGTCAATATTGTGACGATTTTCATGGTCGTGATTGCTGTGATCGTAACGATTAGCAATAATCATTGTGATAATTGCGACATGTGATCATCACGATGATTTTCATCGCTAATTACTACTATGATTATAATAATTGATCCTATCGAATTCATTTGGTAAATTAGCCATGAAACACGAATAATAAAACAAGAGGTGAATGAACCTCGCGTAAACAAGAGTTGACCCAAACGCGCATTACCGCGCAGCGTAGAATTAATTTAAAAATGTACAACGTTCTTTTCAATTCGAATTCTTTTTGGCTAACGACATGAATAATCCCAGCAGCGATCGCTTTGAATCGCGCTCGGCGATGTATCATAAAATGTTTTCAGTGCGCGCGAATATGCGGGACGATTTATGTCGCAGAAACATTTCTGCGAGGCGGGGTTCACGTGCCTCC
The DNA here is from genome assembly GCF_026283585.1 of Hylaeus volcanicus. Lineage (NCBI taxonomy): Eukaryota > Metazoa > Arthropoda > Insecta > Hymenoptera > Colletidae > Hylaeus > Hylaeus volcanicus. The sequence goes on from NC_071980.1 coordinate 23,905,802, forward strand.
AATCGGGCAAATTGGGGAGCCAGGGCTGATGGAACTTACGGAGACCACGAAAGACGCAAACAAAAGCGCGGCCTCTAGTTGGAACGAGTGTGTGCGAATGAAACGGCAGAAAAGTGGCCTGAAAATGGGCCAACGGATTCGCTGCTAGTAAACCCAGATTGCAAACGTGCATTTATTACACGACGCTCGGCTGGGCTACGGGGGACGCGAGAGGAGGGGAACGTGAATGCACAATGGAAAACCGGGGTTACCTCGTTCCTGGTGCTTTTTAGTATTGAGGTGACAATGTCACAATGTAGATTTACATACAGCTACGACCTCTCGAGAATTTCTGCCCTTTCGGTCTGGCATTTTTCTGCTTTGCGATCGCTCGATGAAAAATTACATTCTCGCTTAAAATTGTTATCTCGTTACGAGGGTGGTCCTGTCGAGCAATGTTTATTTTTAATCGATAGAATTATATTTTTTATCGTCGAAAAACTATATTTTCGTATTCTGAGGAACTAGCAAAATTGCTGATGAAATTGGTAAGTGACTTATGAATATGAAAATTCTTATGGCGATTATTGTAATCTTTGTGATTGTCGTAATCGGTCTGTCTATCGTCATTAGTATGATAAATTATGATCTATGGTCGATGATTCATCGTACTCATTTTTTAAAAATTCCTCCTAAAATAACCATAGCTAAGTAAATAAATGTGCAAGCTTGCCTTGACATTAATCAAACGAAATACGTTACAAAAATCGTTCAAAGATAAAAAAAATTAGTACCCCAACATGTCTCTCATAAAAAAAAAAAAAAAAAAAAAATCGCAGGGGCTCGCGAGCGGATGCGTAATACGTAGCTGTTAATTCGGATAAGGTTGGAAGGCCTGGTGTTCATGCAGGGTCTTACGACGAGGAGATCTGTTTGCGGTGCAAATTAGTGTTTGCCACCGCGTACCTTCGCTTTGTCGCATAATTGTGTTTATTATCGGACCGGCGCTAATTTCCTGGCGTTACCGGACGCTCCTCGCCGTCGCTGCGGTATTTCCTTGCGGTCGATTGAGGTTGCCGAGAATCCACAATTCACCGGACGCATCTATGCGAACCAGCGATGCGCCACTTATGGTGCGCCCGAGTCTTAATTATCGAAAACCGATGCCCACGGGAAGCGCTATGCTTTATTAAATCGTACGCGAATACGTTCCCTAATCCGTTATTAAATCGGTCATGAATCCTGACCTCCGGCCCGGTGGCCCTTCGTTTCTCGATATCAAACACCGTATCAGAAACGTAGATGTGCGCCATCAAACAATATCAAATTTCGCATCGATCGAGTACAAAACTGGATTTTATGACGTGCAGAGAATATTCGCGGGGAAACATTCAATTTTCAAATTTCTCGCGTGATTTTACCGTGGGAAGTATTTTAGGTAGTGCTTAGATAGTGTAAGATGAAATTCGTGAATAATAATTGGCTTATCAAAGCGTGATAAATAATTGTATTTTGTACTGAGAAGTTTTGAAAGGCGTAATTCTCTTCAGAAAATACACTTTGACTAATATACAGAAATCGTAACATCCAAATTAAAATTCATTTACGAATATCGGTATACGGTAACAATTGAAACGTACCAAAAAGACACAAATAGGTAATTTCGAATGTTAAATAAGAATAGACCAGAAAAATAAACGAGTATACATAAATGAATCAAACAAATTTGTTCGACGATAACTTTTTGATTTTATATAGCATGTCGAGTACAAAAAAAATAATGTAGATTAATCGAAGCCTATCGATACCACTCGTGAAAGTTTCATAATTAATTTAAGAAGGTCTATTTAATGCAACGTTAAGGAACGTAATTGAATAAACGTGAGAAAGGCGCGATTGAACGCGTGCGACGAACGACTCCAGGAAGCACGTACGCGTTTATTAAAAATCAGGGTTCAGGAAACCGTAAATAGCGAATAGTGCTCGATAGGTGTGAGTGGTGCACCGGTGGAAGACCGCGAAGTGCCGCGGTGCAACCGCAATGCATTCGCGGCTTCGCCGGCGCACCGGCAATCACAATGTCACAAATGCTAGGTGGCCGCCATGCCGTTAGGTTCACCGGAGGGCAATAACCCAGCTAGCTAAACTTATTTAGAATAGCGTATCGCCCACCAACAGCCGGCCGATCGACTCGATCCGGTGCGCACAATGCAGCGGCCTGCTGGCGCAACGCGATCGGTGGCTTTCTTCCTTTCCCTGGCTGGGCCGTTCCGAAGACCTTTCGACGTCTTGAGATACATTCATCGATCACCGCTCCGATTCGTCATTCAATGACGAATTACTTTCACTTGGTAGATCGATACGTTCAGAAGGAACATCGCCTTTCGAGCCGAAATCATGAACGTGTTCGTATTTGGGTATTTTTTCTGACGATACCCAAAGGCCGATGAAAATAATTTCTGTCTGTCTGAAAAGTACGTGCTATCACCTGTATTTTTAGGGTACAGCTTTAAAAAGATTCCAGAAAAAAAGTTGGTTTTGGGCATCCTCTAAGAGAATACATCACATCTCAGACCGAATAAATGTTAATACTCGAGAACTTTTTTTGTAAGATAGTAAATTGTTTAATGGAAGTATTGCCTACGTGTGTTAAAAGTACATACTCCAAGCAACATTTTTGCCAATTTTCATAAGAACATGATGACCTGTATAAAAGATATAGAGGGTTCTGTGAGATTCTATTAGAAATTTCGTGTTGCATGGCGAGGTAGACTTTTCTGACACTAGCCTGGTTTCAGTTTAAATTATTATTCGATACAACTTTTCCTTTATCTTATCATATAAGCAACGTATTCATCTTTCTTCAATTTAATTAAAAAGTAGCTAATCTAGATCAGGCTGCAGTACACGAAATATTTCAGTTGAAGTTTGTTACAATTCCATGCATTTACTCAAAGGTTGATGGTCAATCCTGATATTAAACACGTTACGACCTAATGGACTGCACCGGAACAAAAATACTACGAGTCGAATGCTGGATACGTCCATTAATATAATGGTAATATCCGAAAGAAGAAGTTTATTGACTCGAAGGAAAAGAAACGGACGGTTCCATACATTTCAACTTGATAGAATCAAACAGAACGAAAACGTATTGTCATTTTGCGAACGATACTCCAAAGAAATAGGTTAAAAGAGAAGGTCGATATCGTAGCTCGACGATCTGGGCTACGAACGAACATCGAGCCGTTCGAACTCCGGCGGCGATTTTCATAAAAACGCGGAACAATCGTCCCCCATGAAAAATGTATTCCCAAGAATCGGCACGAAACGAGTCATCGCGAATGGCAATGTTTTTACGTGCGTGCAATCAAACAGCCAGGCTATTCACTGCGTGCCGTTTCACACGGCGGCCTTAACGGTAAATTACAGCCAATTGCGACGATCTCCACTTTTCGCGTGGAAATTTTCGCACATGCTCGCGGTGTCTTGTGTGTATCCACCGATTGTCACGTTTTTAGGCGTATACCAGCGATTGACACTTCCCCCATAGAAATGTAGAGAATGACAATTTTCAAAACGAAGGTAAGTATCGATATACTTATATTTTTACGAGGTGGAAGTTAATACTGTAAATATTATGCCTCGGTAAAAATGTACTATCATTAATATTCTGTTAGAAATCTTTATTTCCTTAGATCTTCTTTTAACCCAGTCGAGCACAGAATAGACTAATTTTTGTTTAAATTATGAATAAGTATAATTTTTCGAAACCACAACTTCCAGATGAAATTGAAAATCATTGCCAAAACAAAGATGATCTCCTGCGTGCAAAAGATGAGCTTGGCTTGCACATTTCCATAACGAGATCAATGATCTAAAGCGAGCAGAGTATCGGGTATCAATAAGCTCGCGAATGATTTCGCGTCAATCGCACCGACTTCCGGCTCGAAAGCATTGAAGGGTCGTTGATCGGTCACTTCCTGTATGGACTGCATTCCGATCCGACTCCTTTCGCCGACTCTATTCGCCGCTCAGAGTTATTAACTGCGAAGGGGGTTAGGGGGGGGGGGGGCAGAGATCGGAGAGATGGAGATCGCCGAGTTTCTCGGCTGCTAAACGAGATCTAGATTTTCCTGCGCTTGGCACAACTGTCACGTAGGAATGCCATTTCGCGGAGCTGCTGCCTTTAGATCCCTTGATATTCTGTCCCCGCGGATTGTTCGCCAGCCGAGCTCGGAAACCAACTGGACTCATCCCTCCCCCGTCCCTCGTGAAAATCTCGGGGAAAAAGTTTACGTTGGCTGCTCAGGGGACATTATAAATTCTAATCAGAGCCGGCAAAGTGATCGCCGAGTCGCGCGTTTAACGTCGACGGAAGCGAGGCTGATGCGCGCGTTTAAGCGCCCCTGACAATTTAGCGCGCGCGTTGCTGTGTCCCTTTAATTGATGGTATTGCGAGTAATAAAATACTCGAGGCAGATTTTAACCGTGTTAAACGTCGAGTGTCTCGATACTCGCCTCGGGATCCTCTTCGGTTACGATGCGGGAACCGTTAATTAACCTGATTAATTTTAGAGGAACCAGGCTGCGACTGAAAAGCTCCCTGGAAGGAGGACTCGTAAGACGAGAGGGTGAACTGAGGTAATTGTGTCGAAAAGTTACGGTTCTGTTTTCTTGTATTAAATAGCTATGGTTCGAAGAAAAAAAAAAAAATTAAAATTGATTACTTACAATAATGCCATTTTAAAAATGAATTAATGTATTTTAAGGCAACCAGACTGTAATTGAGAAACCTCCTGAGAAATTGCATCAGGAAGTTACAGTTTCTTTTATATATATACAATCAGCCCCATAAATATTCGTACCTGTGTCGTATCTATCTGTGTTATTAAAGGAATTTGTTTAATTAAATGATGACAATTTTTCATTCCATATATACAAGTGTAAAGTCCATCTATGTACATATTTATAAGGAAACGTTTATTTGAGAACATCGATCGAACCTATTATTTAAATTCGATAAACTTCTTTAATAGACGTAGAGTGTACGAATATTTATGAGATTCACTGTATATATGTATATAGCGATGTTTGAATCGGGAATTAAATAACTCTTAAAGAACTTTGTACTTCGTATAAAATCTGAAAACGAATGAATTGCAAATGTTTCAAACGTCGCGTATCCTGATGACAAATAACTTTCTTCATCGTGAAATTAACGATGATCCTTTAGCCTTTACAATCCAGTTAGACAACCATAATAAAAGGTGTTTACCTCTACATCTTCCATCCATCCTTATCCGTATCCTTACGTTGTACATTCAATTGTTTATGTAATCTTCCAGCTTGAGTCTCAAAGCAACCTCCACCTGCTCCTCGCTAACACTACCTTGATGTCTATAATATTATACTCGACTCGAAAGTACCTTTCTTAGAGGTAGGATTTTATTAAACTGCAGGGTTGCCTGGGGAGTAAACTGTCGAGTTTATATAGAAGAGAGGCCGGAATAACACAGAATTCATATTGCACAGATGACACGGTGTTTATGGGAATTAATAACGCGGTGGTTGCGAACGTGAGAAGTCGCGGTTAGATTAGGTGGATTTAGACACGATACGCCTACAGCTTGCCAACACACAGAAGCGTATATTAAAAATAAGTAGTCGCCAGAACACCACCTCGGGCTGTTAACGGTGTTGTTGTGTTTTGCCTTGGAAGTGCTTTTCTCGAAAGAACGATTTTATTAGAAAGCAACGTTGCCAGGGGAGTAAATTGTTGAGTTTACATAGAGGAGAGGCTGGAATAACACAGAATTCATATTGGACGGATGACATGGTGTTTATGGGAATGAATGACGCAGTGTTTGCGAACGTGAGAGTTCACGCTTATTGTTGGATTAGGTGGATTTAAACACGATACAGCTTCCAGCAAGTAGATTTGATAATACAAATTATAATTAAATAAACTACACTTCTTGAAGCTTTTCTCGACAGATTATCATTCAAACTCTCTCAATCGTATCTTTCTTCTAAGACCATTCACACCAACAGCACACACTCTTGCCACGATTTCGCAATTGGCAACCGATACCACAGCATAAATATTTCCTCGACACATCGACTCTCTTCCAAACACTCTTCGTTCACACCTTGTCATTTGAACACACTCATTCCTCGCTCCTACATCTGTATTAGAAATAATTAATACCTCGGGTCATCAAGCTAGATCTGCGTTGTTGTGGTTGGAAGTAACTTTCCCGAAGGTAGGATTTCATTACAAGACAGGATTGCCCGGAGAGTAACTCGTTGAATTCATATAGAAGGGAGGCTGGAATAACACAGACTTCATAGAGCGTGAATGACACAGTGTTTATGAGAATGAGTGACGCAGAGATTGCGAATATGAGAAGTCACGCGTAGCTTGGATGGGTTTGGACACGGTACATATATTAGACGTTCAACGCAGGAGGCACATAGGAGTTCCTGGGGCTAAATAATGCCTATAACAGTCTAGATCCGGGGATCACCGAGCATGATCTACCTTCTATTGAAAGTCAAGTCGGGAGACTAGCCCTTTCCTCGTTCTCTGATGTATGGATGTGGTATGATGTTTATGGTGACGCATGTTTATTTTTGTGTGTATTTTTTTAATCAAGGAAGCTGCAAACAATCACAAGAAAGGATAGACAATCCAAATATGTAGCGTAGAGTCTGAATAACAACAATGCCTTTAGCCTCTTAAAGTCTAGAGACCACTAACCACAGTTCTTTACTATAAAAACTCATACTCAGAAAACTAGACCTCTTTTCGTTCTCTGCTCATATGCTTTGTAAGAATATTTATTCTCAAGTTGCTTCTTATTAATGAAGCTTGAAACAATAACGCCAGATGATATATCCTTGTGCACTCGAAATCGTAGTGCAGGAACTTGGAAACCATAGTGCCTACAACATCCTAAGGTCTAGGGGCCACTGACCGTAGTTCTCTACCTCTTATCAGGAGCCAAAGTCTCTGTTCGTTCTCAGGTACATCAAGGTCGTATACTCAAAGCGCTCAGTGCAACTCTAATCATATGCGCCGTAAGGACGTTTATTCTTGGATATTTTCTTAGCAACGAAACCACGCGCAAACAACGTCAGGGGAATTACCCTTTCAGGCACGCTACACCCACAGCCTAGGAATGTCTCGGTGGAAGGATCGTTACCAGGGGAAGATGTCTAATTCGAGCGCAGCAGAATACCGAGGTTATATTGCCGGGAATAATTTATTCCGCGGAAAAAGTGTACGAAAGGCTCGTAAAAGATATCCGGCACGTTCCGAAGGAACGACCGACGTAAAATATTTCACGTCAACCGCGAAGTGAGGAAAGACCGAGAGCGAGGAAGAGACAGGAGGACGCCTCACGGTATGGGAAAGGAATAGCGGAAGGTTAGGAAGGAGAGCTGGCAGTGAGCAGTATACAGGACAATATTATCGCGCGATACGATCTGAGATGCCTAGCTAGGCCTCTTAGGCATGTCACATTGCCAACAGTGGACAATGAGGCTATTGTTGCTGCATAATGGCCGCTCGCGACCTTACGTGGCCTCTTCCTCTTCTTCGCCACCGTCCTCCTCGATCTCGCCGCTCCGAAGCGATCCTCCGTACGCTCTGCTTTCCTTTGCGAGAAATAAATATCGAGGCGCTGACCAATAGACGGGAAGAAAGTGTACGATGAAACGATCGGGCGTTATTTCAACCGGCTGTGCGCCAGACGTGATTTATACCTTCCATTGCAGAAACGCGAATCGCTGGGATTGGGTTCTTCCTGAACACGATTTGGCTGCCAAGACGATTGCATACAATTTTCAGACGATACGAAATTAATCTAGATGGTGAATTCTGAATCCGATGCCGTAGGAATGAATGCGCTAACTCGTGATTATAATCTCTTTTGGCGGATCTATTGGTGCAAAAGTAATGTCGCGTTTGGGATTCCGGAAAATTAATATTATTATAATTACGTAAGTTATATATTTAGTTTTAACGTCTTCACCAGCATCCTATCGTGCTCTTGGTATTAATATTTACATCCTAGAACCGTAGGTTACCTACCAGCATGATGTCAACTACTACAATAGAAATCATATTTCTGGTCAGTACAGTAATAAATAAAACAAATGTTTAAAAGTATCTAACAATGATAATAACTATATAGTATATAGTAGAAATACTGCTCTTCAATTTGAGTTTTGTTTGAAACAAATCCGACCATTCCACGCCGAGCTACAACAGATTACACTTTTCAGTGGAACAATAAACAACACAATTGTTCATAAATATCTCACACTGAAAGTAAGTATTCATTAGATAGTAGAAATTCTACTTTTTAATTTGAATTTTGTTTGAATCAAATAATCCAACGATTCTACGCCGAGCTATGACACCTCAAAGTTTCCTATTTAATTGAAAATTATGAATGAGTGACTGATCCATGACCTACATTCGCACCCGGAAGTGCGTACGCACTACGTAGTAAAGTAGTAAAAAAATTGTAAACACAATGTGTTTTGTAGTATTTCTTGGAGGAAAGGGTTGGGGAATAAGTTGACAAGTAACCCTTAGATATTTTGTCTTGAATATTTAATGAACGATTCGAACGATTTTGATAAACTTGGTATACAGGGGTTTTTGGGGTCGCTGATTCCAAATCTGAACTCAAAATTCAAAAATTCAAAATGGCGTCTGCAATATTTCTGACGAAAATGCGAAAAATGATGATTTGAATGAAACTTGGTATACGGGGTCGCTGATTCCAAATTTCAATTCCAAATTTAGAAATCCAATATGGCGGCGCAATATGTGAAATGTGACTGGATTTGACATGAAACAAACTTCTTTCAAGGTTTTTTTTTTGAATGTACATATAAAAAACATGATCATCTATTTGAAGTTTCTGGTTGCATCACTAGACGTGCATTCTGAACGGAGAATTTCACACGCAAACATTTCTATTAACGAATCACGGCAAGAGACGCGGTTCGTTATTATCGGACGATCCCAGCGGTTAGCTCGGATCCTTATCGTCCCCGACGGTCTTTCAGCCTCGTTATAAAGGAAATTATTTTATTCGCAGAACGATGCCGCAAGTACAATCGTAATAATGGACAGTGAACGATCAAAGTGCACGGACGCTGTGCACGCGGCACGGTACAAAGCAACGTTGCGAGAACCCCTTGGAATTCCTCTCTGATGTCTGTCAGTCACTCTTAATTTACGGCGATAGCGGAACGCTGCAGTTAGACGGCCCAGGTAACCCTATCGAGGTGCAACGATGTCACGACTGCTTCGAGATGAAAGGCTAAATACACGAGAATACCATGAACCGCGTTGGTAATCTGAAAATCCTCGGGATTCCGCGATACAATGCGATATAATATAGCAACAATCGGCGTTAATTAAGTGGGCACATTCGCGAATCCAGGAAATGTTCTCGTCGACACCAACTCCACGCGATTGTAAACCGTGATGGGGACTTGAACACGTTTCCTTGCAACTTTTCATGCTGGGCAAAAGTACGTTCAATCTTAAGACTTGAGTTATTTCAAGTATTTCATGACATAAGATCTCTCGATAGGATTGGCAATCCTCAACGGCCTGAATATTGTGATAGCTTTAAAAATGTTTGAAATATTGACAAGAAAACACTATTACAAGCACGTATTATTACATTTAGATATTAATTGTTAACCACTTTTCCTTTCTTAAATTTGTATTCATAATAATTTTATTTGTATCGAAAAATAACTAAGTGAGTCAACGAATAAATAAACAACTTGCTAAACAAGACTGCATTGTTATTTATATTGTATTCATTTATCGATTCATTTTATCGTTCTATTTAAAATAATGAACGTGTGCTTAAAATGTACGTAATTAATCATTGCTTTAAAAAATGTCAATCCACTGTCAAGTTTTCTTTTCTCACGTAAACGAATGAGTCAACAAATAAGAAAATGATTTGATAAACAACACTGTATTATATATTCGTCCTACAATCCATGTTATTATTATATTTAAAACAATTAACATGAGACAGTGACAAATGAAACAATGAGAAATTTTCAATGATCTGTAAAATAGTGTTGTATACGTACAAGCTATAATATTCACTCATATCACTCCATGAACGCGACACTTCCCGCTACTTCCTCCGATACTTCCTCGTTTCACGAGACAACAAGAGCCAATACGGCGCCCCACTTTTAATTATTTAGATAGAGGCCTGAGCGACGGCATAGTGTGTTCGTCGCAGGAGGTCGATCCCGACAACTTCGCCGAAGATCACGTCTTCCTGCGTGCCTCGTTAATAATTTGCAATCGCTAATTTGCGATCATTGTCCGCACGCGATATCCTGGCCGAGGTACACGTGGGGTAGATACCGCCGGATAGACGGCTATCCGCTTGCAGGTTGCCCGCTCCGTAATTGCACGCGTGCACTTGTGTGCCAAGACGCTTAACCGAAAGTGCAACATGTAATTTTCCAGTTAACTAACCAATGCAAACTTCGTTTCGGCACGCGGAGCTCCTGTTTGCCTGACAATTACACCGAGATGGGATGCGAGAGAGCTGCACAAGTGGCGGAACTCGATTCCCAGATTGCTATTGGCCGACGAAATATCGATATCGCTTTCGTTATTGGTTTACTTCATTCATGTCTAAATTAATATACCGCGATAAAAGAATCACTTTTTCCGACCTCTGTTCAGTATCACTGATAAGAAATCTTCGAGGTAATTACAAACTAATCTAAAAAAATCCAATAATTACACTAGCCTCCGAACAATAAAAACAATTTTCCATGTAACGTGTCACTCTCCACGAAAACATTCATTTGAAATGCTCCGTACGTACGCGACAGTTATTATTTTCAAGGAATGCTTATCTCGCGTCGCGGAATAATCTTCCAGCCCACGTAAATCGGAATGTACGGCAAGCCCGAAGAGATTAACGCACGAAGACGTTTAAAAAGCCCCGTGGGAATCGTCAGCGCGGATTAACGCTTAACAGAATCCTCGAGCAACAGATAAGTATTTCAACGGTCGTTTCACGAGCAGTTCGCCACGCCAGGCTTTGCCCCGACTTTACACGCGTTTATCACTATTTAATTAAATTCGCGCCGACACTTGCACCGCGCCGAGGCTTAATCCGAAGCGCAACGTTTAATTTCCCAGTTAACCGACCGGTGTAAACTTCGGCTCACCGCCCTGGCAAGATCGTTGCCCAGCCTCCAATATTTGTCGAGCGATCGCATGCCACGGACACCGCGCGGAAAACTATACGATTGTGTCGACCGATACCAACGCTAACGAGGAAAAGGAATCTCTTAGACGAATTAAACGGTCTCGTTTACATTTCTTTTCCGTCGCCAACGAAATTTACTACGTTGATTTAATCGCCGCGCCGTGCTGCAACGTCGTCGCTTTTCTCCAGCCGCAGAAATTGTTTAAACTGTTCTAGAAAACGTGCAACGTTGACGCGATAACGATCTCGAGCTGAATGTATTACATTTCTTACTTCGCAAGTGGAATGTCTCGGGTTTATTTTACGTTTTTTTGAGGGAATTTATTGCATCTTGATTTGCTTAATTTACCGCCATTTCTATTTTAATATAATTCCATGTAAGATTTGTTTCGTTTTTGTGTGCTTTATTTTGGAGATTAGTTGGGTTGATTACAATGTTTTCAACTGTATATTTTGTGATCCCTTCGGTTTGATAAAACAAAGATGAGTTTAAAGAGGCTGTTGGGAATAAAAGGGAGAAGTATATGTAATTATAAAAGAAGTTATCTATAAAATAATATCATTTATATAAGAATATCCCTATAATAACAAATGAATATTATTTTGCACTACAAATCATCAATTTAATTCTTTAACCTAAAAACGTGGACTTCTTTAAATATCGTCTTCGTATTATCAAAATAAATACTCGTACGAATCAAAGTATTCCAAAACAATTCTTCCCTAGATCATTTCTAACGAGCATGATTCGCACGAGTAATTTCTCTCTAGTTGATTGGTTTGTTCCTTAAAAAATGGCTGGGACTCGCACGGATCCCTGGCTGGCGCAACGATATCTCGATGGCCGATCGAACACGCGTAATTCGATTAGGAGACACGCCGGCGTCGCCGTTAAACTCGAGGAGCAACAGAGTAAAAAAAAAAGCCCGTTAACAACGTGACCGCCGTCAGTAATGACTTTTGATCTCGCCAGTCAAGCAGACGCGGCGTGACACGTGCACGCGTTGTGAATGACTCCGACGTGTGTACGTACAGAGGACTCGTCTCGCTGTTGTCTGCATGAGCTTGCATCGGGGCGCGTGCATGCGTTGCACCGTGGATAGGTGCACACGTCCTCGCCTGAACGCGCCGAAGCCAATTAACTGTAACCCGCGGGATCTGCTTGCCAAGTCAGGCTTACCAGAGTAATGCCCTACGAAGCCCTTCGTCGAGAGGGGCTACGGGCCCTGCGAGATGTAAGGTCAGACGAGAAAGAGCGGCTATGGTTTACCTTTGTAACTCGGTAAACGTGATCCGTGTAACACCGTGTCAGCCGTGAATTTGATTAAAATGCACCGCAGCCACGCACCTCGATTCGCCTCGATCGCCTGCCGCGTATCAAGTTGTGATCTCTCTCCTGTATCGTTATCATTTCATACCTTCGGGGTCATTACTTGCCACTATCGCAAAATTAGAAGGTGGAAGCTACGTTGAACGCATGAAAATCATAGCTATATTCAACAACTTTTTTTTCCCCCCCAAAGCAATTTACTCGATGGAAGTTTTGTTTAGATTTTTTAAATATAGTAGCGATGTTGGAGCCATTAGATAATAACTAGGATTTGTATGGATTTATAGGAAATTTAAATGTACACGAAACTATAAAATGCACGCAGTACGGAATAGTATAAAAAAAAAAATATTGAAAGTAAAGATTGTATTATAATATTTGCAGAGTAAAATAAATTCCTATTTAGGTTCAATTTTTGTAGCTGTACGTTTGGAAAGATTTTATTTTTCATGAGGATCCACCGTCTAATGAATAATCTTTGTTGAGTGACTCAAATAGACGTAACTGATTTTATTTTCTAGGAGAGAATTTGTAGTAACTCGAAGGATATCGCTGTATTCGGTCGTGGATTTAGAAGGCTGCGGCTGTTTAACATAAACATCGAACGTTTGAACCAGTCGGCAACGCTAAGCGTCGATGTTGCGAAATCGTTCAAAGCTAACTGAATGGGTTATTTGGCCCGTCAATCACTGTAATTAATTATCTGTTTAGCAAATCGAAAAGGCAATTTCCTAGCTCGTGATTATTACGCTTGTCACGGTTCATCCTCCCGTGGAGATTATGGGGAACGTTCTCACTGGTATAAGAGGCATAAGATCCTGCCTTAACCTTTTAACTGCTGTATACTCAAGCGAGTAACGATATTATTCTGGATGCTGAAGTTAGGAATGCGAGTCGATAGTACTATTTTACATCAGGAACAGTTTTACAATGTATGTCGTTATAGTGATGCCAGTTGAAGGCAAAGGAACGAATTAAAAATGTACTACAATATTACTTGACAAATAAAAATTGAAAGTTGAGCAGTATAGGGCTTTCCAAAAGTCAGAACATCTTTAGGTTTTTTGTTTAGATTCATTAAATAAAATAGCGATGTTGGAACCATTAAATGATAAGTAGGATTTGTATAGATTTTTCGCAAATTTCAATGTGCACGTAACTATAAAATGCACACAGTATGCAATAATATAAAAAAATATTGGAAGTGAAGTTCGTATTATAATATTTGCAAAGTAAAATAAATTCCTATTTAGGTTTATGTATGATATTAATTAGGGGGGTTTTTTTTTTTTTTTTTTTTAAATAACAAACCAGATATCACCTTCACGTGTATTTTCATTTAAAATTAAAGAATCAAGTACATTCCATACCATTTGTGTTTAATTGAAAAGCAACATTTTAAAGCCCGTTTTATAAAACCTTTGGAATGTAATACTTTACAATGAATAAATAAAAATTTAATTGTTCAACGAAATAAACGTCACGAATAAATTGCCATACGTTGGTTTCGAGCGTTTTCCATTGTTCGGATAAAATATTGCCCTGTACCAAACTACTTCTGTGAACGTATCGCTCAAAATTGCCTGCCAACACGTGTGCTCGTAGAAAGTGATAGGTCTTGAACGGAGGGATGAAAGATCACGAGGAAATGATTGCCCACCGTTTCATGCGGCGAGTCGTGACCCGTCATTGGTAGTCAAAGGTAAGGTAGGCTAGAAGGTTATTCGAAAAGGAGGAAAGCAGAAGACGAACGGCACTACACGTTGTTCAGCTTTGACGTTAATTTTCGCGTTATGAAATAGGATAGCTAGTCGCGAGAAAATCATAGGTGGAGAGAACATCTTTTGCATTCCACTTAACCCCGTGTCTAACATGTTCTTTTTGTGTCACATACAAAGTGGCGACTATTTTATTAATAGGATTGTTTGATACATTCGCCCGTGGCTGAGTGTCACGTTTGCAAATAGTTTATTCCGGGCCATGGTATTTTATCGGAAGTCTGTTTATTATTCGACTCTCGCTAGATGTAAAGAAGATTTGTGGAAGCTTTACAAAGGTGGTTTTTAAGAAAATTTAAATAAATGTGAAAACAAGCGAGAAACTCATTCGCAAACTGAGACATCGCCAGAGATATGGTCGAGTCTCGCAGTTCGTGATGAGGATAACATCGTCTCAATCTGATGGACATTACTGTAAATCGAACAATAAGAAAGCCTCGAACGCAATCTTATCATTCCTCGCGTTCCTTTTCGACTGACCACTAAAATCATCCTCTAAAAGATTGCCCACTTGCATGTTAAACATCCTGTAGATCTCACTCCGAAGCGGTAACACGCTGGGAACGATGGCTACGCGTAGAAATCACACCCTCGCGGCGGGAATCTGCTTCTCCGCGTGGAAGCAGTTATCAGCGTCTCGCGCGTCCGCGTTGTCCTTTATTTGTTCGTCGAAGAAGAACGCCCCGGCAGCCCAGCCCGAAGGATTTTGTTTTTTATTCGCTCCGAATGGACGCCTCCGCCCGTAAAATAGAGGCTCGTGCCGGCGTGACGACGCGAACGAGCCTTGAAATGATGCTCATTGCTGCGGAATCGTTTTTACATGGGAATCGGTATGTTCGTCGCGCGGACGACTTTATGCTTCCGAGCAGTTGATTTCCGCGCTCTGTGGTGCGTTTATCGCGATGGAATTCGCGTTGGAAGTCAACTCTATCTTGTGCGATTCGTGTTTGTCCTTGTTCGGTACGGATAAACGATTACTCGACTCGTGGATGTTTATGCTAATTTATATTTTTGTACCCACGGATGGAAAAGAAAATCAGATTAAAGTGAAAATAAAATAAAAGTCCTTTATTTTTGATGTTTTATATATTTGTACATTCGTACACGTCCTTGTTCATTTTTGTATGTATACAAGTAGTGCAAATGCATAAATATCCACAATATAGCAATTACTTTGCAACTGAGAGATATTAATTTGATTTGACTTGTTCTTCACGTTACGTATGTATCATTCCGACTCCCTAAGAGCAGACAAACAGAAAGCCTCGCACGTAAATGAAATTATTCAAACGGATGACGTTGCAATTAATTATGCGTCACTGCACACTTCCGCGATAGCCACGCATTGCAATAATAATCGCACGCGAAGCTGTACTTCGAAATCAACGAAAATAATATTCCAACTCGCGAGTTCCTCGAGCATAAAGAGAATAACATTTATCTAGCCACGATGGATAAACAACGCGCGAACCTTTCCAGACGGATAAGTGGCTGGGACGGTGTACAAACGTTCCCGTATTGATCACTTGGATAGAAACTGGGTTAACATGGCCCGTCCACCCTCTTCTATCCTCTTACCATTCCACTTACCGTCAATTCGCCCATCTCACAATACAAATCCAAGTAACTGCGCTCGACGCCCCGGTTGCGAATCGAAACTTACCCGCTAAACACATTACGACCGACTAGGGTTTCGACATCTTCGATTAAAGCCATCGCGAGAGGCTTGAACGTAATAATTTTCTCGTTAGGTTCCCCTGGCTGAGCGCACGGCACAAAGATCTCTGTGTTCCCAAGGAAATGCAACTGCCGTGCAGCGTTTCACGTCGTTCCGATTAATACATTCAACATCTTAATAAAACGGTTGTGTTAAGCGGTGAATGAATGAGCCGATTGTTCGGGAATGTTTGTGAGAATAATACTCCAAGTTGGAGATCAAATAGAGACATATTTGAAGCATTCCGAAGAGTTCAAGAACCATTTTCTTTTTAAGAAAGTTGGATGTTATACGTTCAGAGTAAAGAATATGAAATTCGAATTTATTCGATTTTACTCGAAATTAGACCCGAGATTGGGTATAAATGACTTACAATTTGTTTCCAAATATTATTAATATAATATATTTTCATCGATTATAAGTATAACAGACATTTGTTACCGAACGAAAACAGCGAAAATTTGATGAATAATAATGACTGCAAATAAATGTGCACAAATAAGTAAATAAAAATAATACATTTTAAAAATGATCGATGATAATAAATAAGATTATTGTTTAAATAATACTAAAACATTTTTATCGAAGAATAGCATTATATAAAGGTAGCAAAATTATTCAGAATTGAGAAACATGAATACAGGAAACAGCCAAGTATCACATTCAATTTTCGTCCATTTGCAGCAAAACAATTGCTTGATAAAGAAGGCCAGGAAAAAGAGTGGCAATAATGATAAACATTTTTTGCTTCGTTGTTCGTCGACGCGAGGCACGGCGAAACGCATTTTCATTTTCTGGCTCAGCGAAATCCATCAACGTATCGATACGAGAAACAGTCGACCAAGCGAATCGACGATTGAAGTCGATGGGCGACGGAACAAAACCAATCTTCTGTGACAGAAAATGTGTGCGACGCGGGGCGGTGCGGGGGTGCAGGACGGGGGCGGAAAAATTGCCGTCGACGCGACGCTCGCGATTACTTTCGCGGACGATGTTCGAGGCGAGCGAGAAAATTAGGCAAGCAATTCCCTCGACTCCATTTATCATGGCGGTCGGTAATTTCGATAACGACGTCGATAACACGGCCATAAAACTGCGGTCGCCGCGAACGAGTGCAAACATATAGCAACGAATTATCGCGCATTACCACGGCTCCCGCCTTCAACCCCGCGCAAACCCCGGAACTTTGCTAAGTAATTATTTAACCGGTGCATCTCGAATTGTAAATTGCTGCGGGATTAATCGAATTTACGACAGCCATTCGTCCACCTCGAAGGCGCCACCCGGAGGAGGGTGCGAGGAAGCAATTACTCCACCCTGATTGATACATTCTGCTTTTAATCATTAAAATTTCTTTAATATTGCCTCGTAACGTGTTATAAGTTTTAAACAATTTACTCGTTGCTAAGTGACTTTTAATATTAAGCTAGCAGCGCCACGATTTTCTTGAAAATGGCAGGAGGTACAAAATTACTATTTGTGGTACCAATTAGAACAAAATAAATATCCCACCAAGTCCGATATGATTCTGCCGATTTGGTTGTGCCAGGTTAAGAGGGGTCTATTACTCGCGATAACGATAGAAACACTTACCCATGCTTGTTCAGGGAGGATTACCGAGACTGTATGAATTAATGTACATACCTGTAACAGAAATGAAAACTGTAATTAATGTCTGGGCAATGAATCGGAAGCAAAGCGCTGTATAAGATAGTACAATTTTGTCATTTTCAAGAAAGATTTATTGTAATTTAGTTTCTTTCGTCTGCATTATTTATAAGAAGACGTTTAAGAAGTTCTTTATGGATTAACATATTTTTATAAAGTTGATGGAAATACTGCTCAAAAGGAACAATTCAATTTTTTTCTAATATAAGTGCAAGATTTATTTTGTATTATTGTACAAGAACCACGAACCGTATCGACAGACGGTACTCTGCGACCTACTTGTAAGGAGCCTTACTATAATCCCTTAAAACAGGAGAAATTCGAACAAAATTACAGGGCGCGTGTTTCCTTTAACGAGCAACCGTTTCCGATAACAGATAGCGTTGGTAACGAAACCAGATGTAACCCGTCGGCAGAGGTATCGAGGAACGAAAAAGGGTCGGCCGAGAAGTGAAATGTAAATCAGAAAAATTTACATGGCGAAACGGGCGCTCAATCGGATACAAGTGCCAATTAGGAAAAACGCGCGACAGAAGGAACGCGGGGCGCCGATTAAAGAAGTTTATTTCACGTTACGGTTTAAAAGGTACACAAAGTTTGTTTAAGATTCCGTATCTCATGGTTTTCCACTTTTATTATGCAGAAATGAGGCGCGTTAGCCGCGCCTTTATTCCTATTCGTGCTATCGTGCTATCTAGCATCGACTCGAAGCCCAGATACAATGAGTCACAGAAGTATGTTCGCACTCCTTTTCCAACTAGTCGTCTTCAAACTCGTGCGATTTACCTTTTCAGCAAAATATGTTCTGCCGAGCTTGTACTGATATTAATATGTAGGGTAAATTAATTAAGCTTTAGATTGATTTCAATTTATTATAGAACTCGCCAGCATGTTTTTGATCGACGACGATTCTACATTTGTCCCAAAAGGAATATGAAAAATCTGAAGTCAGCAGACGAGTACGAATACTCGCTCGCCGTACGGGTCTGTCAGAGGAAAAAAGGACATAAATAAAGGAAAATGAATGGAGAGAGCCGAGGGAGAAGGGAAAGCAGGGAGGGGGTGTGACAGACCGAGATAGAGATAGATAATCTAATTTGCAATCCAGTCTCGGATCACGCGCGGCGAACGCGGAATTAATGCCGTCGAGAATTGATCCGATTTAAAATTCATTATCCGTCGATAAAGCTTGAAACCATTATTTCATTTGCGCAAGATTAACGGGTGCACTCAGCTGGACAAATACATCGATCGATGAGATTACGAGTGCGCATTCTAGAATCTAATAAATTAGCGACGTTACCCGTTCGCCCGTGTAACTCCATTTTCGAGCTGCGTGCACGGCATCACGGTCACCGTTCTGTGTTTTACGATACCGTTGATTCCCTATAAATTACCAGCGATAGCCATCCCCCGGACTCACGCTCGCCGTAGAATAGAATATTCGCGTTACTTACGGCACACCGTGGCGTGTAATTTATTACACCCGGTGGAAAATCGTTGCTCGGTTCTGATATCGGGTCAATTATTTCTTATAAGGGGAGGTCGTGATCTACCTGGCCGAACGGTCTTTGAGCGAGACCGGATTGAAACTACGTAAGGAGCAAACCAGTAATGGGTGAAATTTAACTCGAGAACTTGATCGAAAAGGGGAAATTTTTAAGATTTGTTTTTAACAGATTTAAGACAAATTACTGACGTTTGACTTGTGTCTCTTATCCATACCGCTGTGTCTTTGAAAATAAGGAGTGAAGACTGGTTCCCTATCCTAACAATTTTCACCATAAGTTGCAGCAGAAACGTTATCGACGATCCAGTAACTTTGAAAAGAAGTCCAAAGTACATGTTTGAATCGATCGCCTTGGTTATCGTGTTAACTAGCAGAGAGTAAATGAACTTATTAGACTGTATTCAATTTATTCTTCTACAGTGTTTTAATAAACAACGCATGAGAAGTTAAGTTCAAAAATTCGAAACTATTTTAATCGCATAAAAATTGTTAAAACGGTGTAAGAACTCGTTTTAAGTTGTACTTTTAAAAAACTAGAATTTAAATGCACGCTAGAGGCTGCTCCAAAATTATCCTTTATCCTTAATTAAGCAATATAGAATAAATAAAACAATAAAAACTATCCACTTCCTCGACTCCCTATTTATAAAATTATCCCAACGATGCAACCCTTTCGTCCCAACGTTTCACGAATGCTTTTCAGTCAAGTGACTTACTCCACTTTTCCAAATCCTATCTTACCTAATCCCCCTTATCCGGTTCCATCGTCTCGCATATGCCGAAGAAATCATCCTTTGATCCGATCGAGAATCTGACACCGTCGAAGACACTTTCGACTGGCTTCGATCGAGGTGAAACTGGGTATACGAAATCTTCATAATGCGCGTCATCCCCGTGGACGGTTTTATAGGGTTATAGGCAGGGTTTCTTTGGTTAGGGGCGGAAGAACGAGAGGGTGACTCCGTCGCGAGGAGTTATTGATTCCCTAGACTTGGCCGGAGCTTGAGAAGAAGAGATGAGAACCGAGACGTACGGAGTACTGGCGTGAGTTCGTTGCAGTTTCAGTCAAAGTCGACTCTTGTCTGCCGTTTTCCACGGGAAAATGAAAAAGTAAACGGGAACCGAGGGGAATATATATCCTGAAATTACCGCGCACCTACGATACGTTGGGTGGGGGTAGAACAAAAAAGACAGACAGACAGAGAGAGAGAGAGAGAGAGAGAGAGAGAGAGAGAGAGAGAGAGAGAGAGAGAGAGAGAGAGAGAGAGAGAGAGAGAGAGAGAGACCGCGGCGAATATTCACAGTCGGAAAATACCATTATATCCTGCAATAGCGTCGCAGTTTTAAAACCGTGTTGCCGGTGAATGCTGCGAATTACTTCCACGGCTCCTTTCGCTTGGGAAATCTGACGCTCGAAGCGATGAAAAGATTTTGCTTACTGCGCGAAATCTACTTTGGATTCAGTATTTTGTTTACAGAGCACTGAATAAATTCTTATTTAATACGTCTGGTAATTAGAGGTATTCCTGAAACTCAAAGGCGCGTCTTATCGCTGTCACAAGTTTTCTACTGAGAAGATTTAACGCCGAGCAACATACGCATGCATGTATACGACATTTTCTATATGAATTTCATATCCTTTTTGATGTCAACAGTTTTACATGTTGTTACATTCCGAATCTTGTTCTTTTATCGCGATAAAACTAGTATAACATCGTGTAACATCCCCCCAAAATGGATTTTTTTCTTTTATTGTATATAATTATATTATACATTTCGTTATGTTAATTGTAATCATTCCTTAAGAAATTCTCCCTTTGTATGAATATTAAGTATACGTGTATCTCTAAAGCCAAAAAGGACTAGGAAGCTGTAAAATTCGAAACGTTCATTTCCAGGCTGGTTAACACGTTGGGTGCCAAGCTGAAAATCGTGAAAATTTCTATAAAGTGAAAATTTTGTTTCGAGACTATTAAAGATTAGATAATTTAACATCTGCCGTAGTATTTAATTTTTTAACGTCGCCAAATTCACGAATCCTGTCCAGATTTATTTTCGTTGTTGTCTCACCTTTGAAATTAATTGTTCCCGTTTCTGGGTGACGTGACGACCAACGTGTTAATTAATTTTACATCAAGCAATAGCTCTAATATATTCCCCTAATTTCAGTAAATATGATTCAACAACCCAGTCCTCATATATCCACCAACACACCAGAATCAAACTTTTGATCCCACGAATCATCACTTCCCACAAAATAACCTTCCTACACAGCTCCCCTAAAAAAAGTATACACCACAATAATGATCGTCATAGATCGTTTTCACCTTAGCAATATCAATCAGTTGGTCGAGAGACTCGGTCGTCTGGAGAGCTCTGTCGCGCAGCTGAGCTTTCCGCGAAAATCCGAAGTACAGAGGAGCAAGGAATCGGAACCGTTTGGCGGAAATAGGTACGGGCAGAGGTCGTTCCGCTAAACAGAATAAAAATTCGCCCCATCGAATCAAGAAAACTATTTGCCCAGCCGGCTATGGGGCACGATTGCCGGTTAAACATTTGCTTCGCGGAACGCGGGCCACCGGTTACGGAATAACGGAGAAATGGGGCGGACCGAAGTAGCGTGGAAAGCAAGGAACGAGGAAAGGAAGGAACGTGCTGCAATTTTAGCCTTTTACCCTTTTATGAATTCTAGAACTACCCCCGACGGGACTACGGCTCCTCCCGAGTTATGCGGTTATGCAAAAGCTGAGTCAAGCGCGATTGGAATTACGCGCGGTGGCGGGCAGCGATAAAGGTATACAGAAATTGCAGTTTCTGAAAGTTCCTCGACGAAGGGGGATGGAAGGGGTTTAGTCACCGGCTGCGACCTGCCTCTTCCACGGCTTTCTTTGTGCGAGCTTATACGCCCCGTCGGTAAAAGACTCCGGAAACGCGACTGCGAGGATAGGAGGACGAGGGAGGAGGGCGTCGTTCAAAACCAGCCAGGACTGACTTTTCGCTGTTTTCGTATTCCAACATCGATCCCGATACCACCGCCAACCTCGTCCCCCGCTCCCCCTCTGGGTGTCAGGGAAAAGAAGTCACCTTCTTTGTTGCGACGTTACGAGCGACGAAAGATTACCCCGCGGAATCTCTGATTTTCAGGGATTCGACGATTCGTGAAACTGGGCCATCCGAGCGGTTGGGAGTCGTGAATCGCTGAATGGAAATTATGGAGATTTCTTTCTGGGGAAGTTAATTCATGGGAGAGTCGAGATCGGAGCCAGGTTTTATTGGCAGGTGAAAAGGGTGCCTTAGGGGTAGATTATCTTCAGTTTAAATTTAAAGAGTTTGGGGTGGATGTGTTTAGTTGCTCGAGTAACTGTTGAAGATTAAACAACGTAAGTTACTTAACCGATGTGTATATACGTGTAAAGGTCGATTCAGACTATACGACACGGACCGTCACGTTCCGGCAACGACACGTATCGGCACCGACACGACAAAACATTCAAACACGCGTTTTAATGGAACTATTCACACTTAACAGACACCGACCGAATAGTGTGAATAGTTCCATTAAAACTCGTGTATTAATGTTTTGTCGTGTCGGTGCCGATACGTGTCGTTGCCGGAACGTGACCGTCCGTGTCGTATAGTCTGAATCGACCTTAAAGGGTTCTCCGCAAGGAGATTTACGATTTTGTTTTTTTCTAATTGTCATCGACGCACAAACTGCTTTCCATACAGTTACGGTCAAATTAAGAGACTAATGTTGGCTCATAGTTGAAGCTCGTTCCGGCATTTCGTTTCCCCTAAACACGACGTATAGAGACAGGAGGAAGATATAAGCAGTCTCCTTCCTATTCTCGTTTTACCTCGTCTGGCCTGGCGCGTACATCCCCGGAACATAAGGTTTATCGACGAGGTTGCTTGGTTTCGGTTAAAGGGTCCGCCCTCGAGCCAAAGGGAAAGATAAGCTCCGTCCTGTTTACAGCCACCCTTGGCGTGGAAACGATCGGGGACGAGATTTTCATCGTGGCGCGTCTATCGGATCCAATGTAATATCGTGAACACCGCGCTGACGACGACGTTCGTAATTTTTTTTTTTCTCCAACGATTTTTCGTTCCAGACGAGAGGAAAGAATTTCAATTTTGAGACTCCGTGTTGCTGCGCCGCGGGAAGAAAAGTGGTAGCTGAGATATTTCATTTAACGCGATTATTAGGGTGTGCGCCGTCGACGGAGACAGACAACGGCTTAGGGTAGGCAGTTTGTTGGGATTTAGGCGATGTTTCATGTTGTGATGCTCCTCTTGTGCGATTTGAAGTAGGCCAGTAAATTTTTCATTATAAATATATATACGTCTGTAAAGTTTATTCACGTACGTATTTATAATGAAGCATTCATTTTTAAACATCAAGGCCATCGTTTAATTTAGAGTCTCTTCGGTAGGCATCGAGAGCACAAATACTTATGGGACTGACTATACATATGGACATCTGTACAATGATGTACGTATACATCTTCTTTTTCCTTGGAATAAAATAATGCATATTTTTATGAATTAATTTAGTTACCTTCTTTTTATATACTACTTTGTTAAATTTTATTTATACGTTTATTTGTAAAACATTTTTTACATGCACTTTTAGTAAATTCAATTGCAACGTTTGTATATTTTCGAAGATAAAACAAAGAGTGGAAACGTAAGCGAATAAT
The DNA here is from genome assembly GCF_026283585.1 of Hylaeus volcanicus. NCBI lineage: Eukaryota > Metazoa > Arthropoda > Insecta > Hymenoptera > Colletidae > Hylaeus > Hylaeus volcanicus. The sequence goes on from NC_071980.1 coordinate 23,929,772, forward strand.
AGCATCCTCGAGACTGTAAGATAATTGCACAAGTTTATTTACGTATATTTTTCACGAGCTTCATTGTAAACCACCTAGAACACCGAGTCTGTACGAGTTCTTTGCCGAGAATTGGATACCATCTCGAGGTGGCTTGTTATTACGGTAAAAGAGGCTGAAGGAAATCTTAAAATTGAATTTCCCCGCTCGAATCGAGAAAACTTACTAATCCTTACACCGCTCGTGATATTACGTTAGATTGGATTGGGATATCGCGATGAGAATCTTGCCGTCTAATTGCCCACGGACTCGTTTCGCTGAAAACATCCGAGTGGGAATGGCTTTCGTTAAAAATTGTAATGGCGTATCCTCGATTAAGCCCCCTGCCGAAAATTGCAAGTTTCTTTGCCGAATCAAATTCCAAAGGTAAATGGATTATTTCGGGAGTTAAGATTCCCATCTTTGGAATTAGTATTTTCCCCTGTAACAGGTTAGTTTCATTGAGCATTATCTTGATATTGAGAAAGAAGGTCTCATTATCAATAATGAATATTTTGCTTTGAATATTTTTTTGTAATATATTGTAATATATTGTAATATAAATATATACAGCTTTCAAATAACAAATTATTTTTTGGTTATTCACACATCTCTAAATAAATAACGAAACATGAATTTAAACAATATCTGTTACATGCTTCTCATTAACGACTATTACTATGTTTTCTTTTATTTTATCTCATATAGTAATATTACATATAATGCGTCCGTTATTATTTTTGTTCCATTTTCTTATTTTGTATTTTCACTTTTATGTATCCGTACTACAGGATACTCCCGCTTATAATAACATCGACACGGTTACAATTAATTGCAACGCCGAGCGCTCGCATTATTTTTATCGTGGCAGCCTCGATAAAAATATTACGGTGAAAATCTTCGCCCCAATTGCTCGATAGTTTTATTTTCTCGAAGGTGCGGTAAACAACGCGTACGTAACGCTACTAAGAAATCATCATAGAGCTCAGCTTATTTTTATTTCAGTTGGAGTACTAACTTTTCTTTTCAAATCCTATTACCCCGAAATAAATATTATTCCAACTATCATTCCACTTTCTCTTCACCGGATAATATTTTCTTTACTCGTCATTTAAGACCTTCAAATTAACTCTCAGACTCTTGTTTATAATTTCTGCTACTTTTAAAGACTCCCCATTTCAACTCCCATCTGTCCTTAGTCCCAACCCTGATAGCGAGATCCAATTTTAAAGTCAATAAGATTTCTCTTGTCGTGTCTCTCGAACCACCGCCGGCTCGCTAAGTTTCCCTCGGAAAATCTAATTTACCGTGGAAAAATGGAGTGGCCAGGCCGTTCGAACGGGAGTAATCGGCCGTCCAAATATTATCATTTTTAATGGACTGTGTTCCGCGACGGCATTCCACTCAAATCCAGCGAAATTAATCCTCCAGCAATTCAGGCCAATAAAGCGAGCGCTCGTCCTTCTCCGTTTCCCCAGGGCCGCTCTGTTTTTCTGTTTATTTTACCTTTTCACCACCGTTCCGTTTCTTATTCGCATCCGGCCTCTCGGTCTTCGCTATCTCACCCCTGGCCGACACAAACCACTCAAGATACGCCACTAACCCTAATACTATTACCCTCATCCCTCTCCCGCCGTCGAGAGAGAATCCGCGGCTGAGTGTCCTCGATTCCAGCAACAACAATTTGCAGGTTTCCTTTATTCCGGCGAATCACGGGGGAATACGGCAGGTCCTTCCGCGCTGGAAACTTTAAAACAGCCCCTATCTAAGTGAATGAATAACAATCACGAGCCGAATCCGGCGGCCCTCCCCGCGACTATTCCCAAGCGAACGCAAGAGGGTTGATTCTGGAATTTCAAACGCTAAGATACCGTCTCGCGAGGATCTCGATGTATCGATATACTCGTTTATACTCGGCGTAAATCGCACGGGGAAAATTCCTGTATCGTTTTCGTGGGTATATTAACGTGTAAAAAATGTTTACGCTCCATGCATTTCACGGTCGTCGGTGAACAAAAATTGTAAAGATCATCCTTGAGGGGTTATACTCGGTCTCGACTCGTGGAAGGGGCTATGTTTGATTTTTACTGGACATATGTATACATGATATATTGACTTGAAACTTTTTTGGTTAGTTAATGTGCTTATGCAGATAACACGTGAATTTTTTCATTGAATTTAGTTTAGTAACGAACGAGGTATTTATATGAGAATGTAGATCGTTACTCTAGACGAATATAGCTTTTATCCGAAGTGGAACTTGATTTTTCAACATTTATAAAATGGCATTTAAAGAACTGTGGACTAAGCAGACATTAGGACCTTTAAGGACCTTTGGTCCTGCCTTTTTCTTACCTGTAAAGCTATAATAAACAACGCGTCAGTCGTATTTCCCATCCGACGATAATCGAGCGCCAGCTTACAACATTCCCAGAAAAAGTGGAGCTCGGTATCCGTTCGTGCGCAATCGCCAATCGAATAAGAAAAATCCTGACCGGAATTGTAGGCGAACGATGGTATTTCACGACTCCTGTGGATGGCTTTTGACGACGAGACGAGGGACAAAGATGGCAAAACCGTGGGGTAGACGGGGCAGAACGACACAGGCGCCTTACGGAACAGTGAAAGAAACAGTTGCGTCGTCGGTAATTGCGCGAGGCTTTAACAAAGCACAATGGAGGGAACATACCCATTGCCACCCTCATTGTCTTTGCGTTAGATCTGTCCTAGGTGGAGGTCCCTTGTACACCCCACACCCGTGCACGTGGCCTGTGTGAGCGTAAACGCGCACTTAGGTGTGTATACACACGTACTCGTTCCACGGGGTGGTGGTTTATCCAGCTCGCTCTTTCGAGCGACGGTCGATTATTTAACGCAATTATCCGTTGTTCCATCGTGAACCGTCGGTGCCTCTCGTCGTCGCCACCCCGTTCGCTCTCCGAGCGCCATTGTTTCTTCTCGGTCGTATCGATTCGAGATACCCGTTCGACTAGTTTCCGTCTGTTCGAGATGAAAAGCAGCTGGCAAAGGGAGGGAAAGGAGCGCGTTCTCGGCCACGGCTCAGCCGATTCTTTTCCTGAGAATTTATAACCAACCACCACCGACCGATTAACTGTTACAGAGGTAATCGCCTCGATCGCGCCTTTCCTTGCTCCATTGTAAGAGCGTTTCGGTGTTTCGCGACCGGGACGTTTCCATGCTGTCGATCATTACGCGTCGCACTGATAACGCCGCCAACGACGATGCTAGATACCGTGGAGAAATTAGACCTGTTCTCGCCGAGACGAGAAAATTATTCATCCTTCGATTGCGATGGATAGACTCATCGAACAGGGTTCCTGGTCGTAGGTGAAAATGATTGGATGTCTTTCTGTGATTAAAGTTTAGGACTTCCAAAGCGTATACTTTGAAGTATTAGTGCAGTAGAGGATTGATAAATTAAAGGACAAAGTTTTCCAGCGGTGAAATATTCATTTCCTCGCCGAACTGTTTTCAGCCAAATTCTATTTCGGCCAACTTGGAACGTTTTCGTCGATTTCAGAGGCAACAGAAGTTTCCGTGTGTTCGATAATAATTACATGCTTCTAATACAATATGTAACTATGAACGCAAACTATCGACGCGACAGGTAATTGCGTTAAATACCACATAATATGTCCTCGGTTAATTGCCTTATTAAGGCAGCGAATCGATCGAAATAATTGAACCATTCAATTATTAAATGTCACTCTGGATAATGCCGTACTAATGGCCGGTGGACGAATAACACTGCAACATTTATGTTTCGATTGATCGCAATCCCAGTGTAAATTTAGTCGTATTTACCTGTCGGATTGACGTATTGGAATCGCGGAAATTGAATAATAAACGAGACGAACGCGAATGTAATATCTACGATTAACTTGTTCACTTTTAAATACTTACTAAGACCGTATTCCGAATAAATAAATTAAATAGCATACGTAGTTTTGTTTTATATACCCAATAAAGAATCAAAATAAATATAGAACCGTGTGTCTTGTAATTCTAACTGCAGATTTTTTCTCCCGTGGTAACGGGAGAACTAATTTCAACGATATCCGACTACCGTTCAGAAAAAGGGAGTACAATCGCAACGCTATTAGGTTATTTTCCTTTCCACGAGTTTCCTGCGATCGTCGTTTCGTTAACGCGTACACCGAACTCTCCGAACCCCTCTGTTATTTTTTTCCACCCCTCCGAAGAAGCTCGTAAAGCGTTATCAGCGGAGGGTAAGCGTCAAAGATACGTCCGAACGTCCACGATGGATGGACGTCTGGCGAAGAGAGACGCGGCGAAGGGAGACACGGAAGAACGATGCACGCAATCTTATTCGAACGAGGAACCAACCTCTCGGGGATGAAGATAAGGCACGAAGCGCCACGTAGGTAGGTGTCGGCTTATTTGCATACAGAAGAACGAAGCCCAGATAGAGTCGAGGAAACCGCGAGGTGTGAGTATACATACATTCCCTCGGATGCCGGGGAAACTGTTCCCTCTGAAAAGCAGCATTCCGCCACTGTAGTGAGCGTTGCCACGATAAAACAACGAGTACGTGGAAATACGTAATTGCGAGAGTTTTCTTCGGACTGTCTTCTCGCGGGCTTGAGAATTATTTGGCTCGCGTGGGATTAAAGGTAACGTTTTTAAAAATTAGAAATTACTTTAAGGAAGGTATATTTTCTTTGTTGATACGCAAGAGTGATTGTAATTATAGAAATTGTAATGATGTTTGCTTCCATTTTATTCTACGTATCGAGCTCCCTACTCTTTTCGGGGATAAATGAGAAGAATTTATTAAAATAAGGAATAGAATCATGCAGGACTAATATATCTAAAAAATTATGTAGTACGTTAGAGAACTAAAAGTGCTGGAAACTTTGTTTGTGCCGTACTTAATAAATATATATAATGAAAATGACTTGGACATGAACACAGAAATTCTTCAAAATTTTTTTATTTATAATTCCAACCTATATAATTTAATATCAAAGCGAACCCTACTTTTTTAAACGTATATATACTGGAAAGTAAGATTCTAATATATTTTCAATTTAATGTATCAATTGTAAAAATATCAAAAACCTGCTTTTTTGCTCAACTTCTTCCAAATACTATTACTATCATGTATGAATTAAATAATGAGCAAAAATTAATATCATATTCTAGTACACTCCCCCCCCCCCCCACCCAAAAAAAAGATAAAATAAAAAGACGATTCTCTTCTCAACTACTTTTAAATACTTTTACTATCATGTATGAAATAAATAGTAAACAAAAATTAATATCATAGTCCACTACTCGAAGGAAGAATAAATGAAAGGAGGACATTCATGGCACATGTACGTTCGCAAGATTAATTCCACATACAATCAAAGAGCAACCCCCGTGATGAGGATACGAGTACATCCAAGCAGACATGTACTAAGTACGACGGTGTGGGTGGTAGGAAGATTAGTTTGCATGCGAAATGATTGCATTGTGCAGCGCTGCAAGTGACCCGATTTCGCTAATCATGCCGCGGACAATGAGTTCGCGTACAACCAAGCGTGACCACACACGTCAGCTAGCTGCCCGTGTACATTTAAGCGCATGCACACGTGTAATATGTGTCAATTGAAATGGCTTTATTGTTATTGAACAAGCTGACACGCTTGCACGAACGCCAAGGGGAAACATCGGAACGATCAAAGATGCGCAAAAATTAAGACGGGCTGGATTGCACCTACCCTACAATTCTGTTTCATTCTAAACTAACATAAAAACATATTTCGTGTCAGCTTTCTTTGAGTTGCTCTATTAAAGTGTCGTATCTTTTAACGTAGACGAATTTTAATCAATTGCTATGAAAATTGTATTCGACATTTGTTCTCTGAAAACGCGAAACCTTCCTAAAAAAACAAATTTAAATCTACAAAACAAAATAAAAACCGAGTACTGCTCCGTAACAAATTTTTCTTCATGGAGGAGACCCACAGAAGGATCAACTTGGAGAAATTCTTTCCCAAACAACACGAATTTCAACCGAATTGTAAAGTACAGAGATCCAAGAGAATCACGATCAAAACCATCGAACTCGGTTACTCTGTTCGCCGTGGAAACCAAAGTCCCCGCGAACACGTCTACTCGGTTAGCGGAAACGAGGTGAAACAAAAGCAGATCACAGAGAGGGGAATAAAAATTTATTCCCGCGGGATCGTCTGTCTGGCGGAGCCGCGCCGGAGACGTTTTCAAAAGCGCGCTTTACGGGACAACAAGAGGGAGGGAATAACGAGAACAAAGAGGAAGAGAACGCCGCGCTTCGAGAAATCACTTTCTTTCGTGTTTTCGTTCTTTCCGATCCCCTTCCCGCGTCGCGCGGCGCAATGTACATTTTTTTCTCTTGTTTTCAGCCGCGGGGAGGGGTGGGTCGTTGAAGAGGCTGCTGCAACAGAGTTGCAGCGATCGTTGGGCGCCATTTTTCGCGCGTACCCGTCGTTGAAAAAACTTTGTGCTCGAGTAGGCGCGCAAAAAGGGACGCCGATACGCGCACTTTCCCGCTCACGTTCCGGGCGAAAGGGGCAGAAGCGAACCGTGGATACCGATGCGAACACACCGAAGGGAGTGGTAAGGGCGACGTTTAGCGTGGAAAAACAAGCAGGGGCAGGGAGAGAACGGCGCCACCAGAGGAAAACATGCCCGATAGAGAAATGAAACGTTGGGGATAAAAAAAAACAAGCAGGAAAGACACAGAGGGGATGAATGTACACGTCGATGGGGGGCGAAGGAAACGCGGGGAGAAACGGGGGAGGGCATCTGACAGCATTGTTGCCCTTCTTGGCGCCAGCACCCTTTCGCGCCCCCACGTGACGGAGGCGTGCATAATGGAAATACGGCGTGCAAGGTGAGGAAGGGCGATCTACCCTTTGCTCTATGGCGCTGCCAGGTCGGCGACATCGGGGATCGACGTCTATCACGGTCGAGTGGATCTGCATTGAGTCAGTGATCCATGAACAAAGTTCTCTGAGCACGAATACTTTTGCGTTCGACGGGGGGTGCTGTCGGTTTCCACGCGACGCAAATACCACCTGAGTATGCGCAAGCCCGCCGTTTACCGACGAATATATTTCCCCACGCGAATTTACGTTCACGCTCGCGCAAACGAGTGACAAGTCAAACTGTCGATAGAAGGGGTAGGCTGTAATTTTGTTGGGAATCGGATAAGTAGACCAAACACCGTTACGATCAACCGTTTAACGTTATCGAACATTTTTGTAACCACTGATCGACTCTATTCGATAATATATTGAAACGTATGCTTAATGCGTGCGCATTCGTATAACGTGTGCTGTTGGGTGGTGTGTGTACAATGTACAAATGTGTAACGTAACAGTTTTTAGATTTAAAAAAATATACTAAAGTGTACCATATTACAGATGAGAATTGTTTGCGTGTATTCGATTAGTGCAAAATCAAATCCATTTAAAATTTTTCCCTCGAGAGGTTAACAAATTGTACTTTCCACGACAATCATTTAAAATGTCCACGAGCTTCAAGTACGACTTCTCAGCCGTTTCGTTTCATTTGACAATCACCTAATCGCTCCGAGCGTTGTATTTATACTTTCACAAAAATTCTGATGAATTCAACGGACCTTTTGTGCCTCTCATTTCAATTATCGTTTAGAGAAACTTGCGCGTACACGCACGGTTTCCCGTTTACCGAGAAACGTGTCTCCTCTGTACGAAACGTAGACGCAAACGTTTCTATTAACGAGCTAATTTCGCCGGGAAACGACGCTCGATTCGTATCGCTTTTGCGCGGAGAAATCGTAATTACAAAAGGAGGAAACCGCGAGTCAATCCGCGTACTATCGTTCCCCGAGCTGTGACGGGCGCAGGCTTTACGAACGTTGCTTGTGCAACCGTTAACCAACGATGTTCCCAGAGGCATGCGGCGACGTCGAGGAGAAAGATTGACATTTGTGTGAGGTACCGGCGTGTGGTATTGCATTTTATGTTAGAAAGTAAAGAAAAGCTTTCTAACGGCGTTGACAGTGTGCCTTCTTGCCAGGCAAAACACAGAGGTTTCGTTGATTGACATTAATAACGAGTTGGTCTTACTAACGTTTCAATTTATCTATGGACGCAGAACTATCGCGTCTTCAAATGCACCACAATCTGCAGAGCACCCTGTATAATTGGAAAAACGATATTTCTATTTTCATCAACGGACATTTCGTTTCAAACGGACCACAAAGTCCGACTCTTCGATTCAACGTTCCATTAAATTTCGCGAAGGAAATTCCGACCAACGAAATTGTCACTTTTTATGGTTAACCGATTGTTAACAAGTCGTGTTTATTTAAATTCATTGGACGATAATGACACGCTCGTCGTAATTACGTTAAATAAAACGAAGCCCGATGCAAACGTCCGGAACCGTTGTAAATTAAGAGTTTTATTGGCGCAACAAATCTTGCATTATCATAACACGTACAAGCCGAGAGCGTGCTACGTGTTTCAGCAATCGAATAAATTTGTCTTCGTCCTGAATTACGAAATTCTAAAATAAACGGGCTCCCAGCTCGCCATCCGAACGAGAGTTTCTGACAGAGCTTGCGAAACTTTCCTCGACTCGTCTGTGTGTATCCATAATGAAATATGAAATTCCATATGTCTTCCGTTACGAAAAGCTGGAAATACTCTTCAAACAGACGGAAACTATTATTATATCTGTATTTTATATCCAACTACTCAGACCAACGATTACATTTTCCTATTCGAATTTGAATTTTTGTTTTCGAATAAATACAAATGGTATTGGAATGGTATTGGATTACTTAATTATTTGTAAATCTACTTTGAACAGAAATATTTGTTAAACGAAAATCTAATAATAAGAAACAAAGAGTGGCATTCTGGCAACGTTAAACATCTCCGCTGTCTATAAAGCGAAACGGATTCGCAAGAAATCGTCGAACGCGGATTTCATCGCTAAAACAGTTCTCAAAGTGATCCATGCGATGTAGCCGGTGTAAAAATAAAATCGAAGGTTGAACGTCGGGCACAGGCCTCGTGTATTTTAGCCACGGCAATGATCGTTTTTTTTTTACCTCTATATCGAATTAATCGTTCTAATCATTTCGAACGACGTCAAAGTGCCAGGGCACATCTCTGACCCACTTTCGCGAGTATACAGGGTGTCCAGCGATGAGCAACAGAGCTAAAACACAAGTGATTCTACTTATAGAAACTACAATTAAAATACTACTATTTAAAACTGCTACGTTTTTCGAAGAAAAACTAAGTGGAACCAATTTTCATGTATACTTTGCATTATTATTTCGCGGAAATATAAAATTAATCGCCATTTTACCTCGAGTGAACTAATTTCGCAATGCTAGTTATCTCTTCAGATGCACAGAAAGAGTTTCCCCATTAAATATTACTTTCCACGTTCTGAATTTATTTTAAACCACCTACACGACCCCTTTTGGAGCAATCTGTATACTTATTCGACTCCTGGTCTAACGACGCTCTATAAAGCGATGCGGTTTATGTACACTTCGCTCAGAAACGTGACACACGCCAATAAAACGTTTTCTAATCGTGGCCAGTTACGTCAGAGGCTTCTAAACTATCGGGAAACGGGCAGGCGAAGTTAACGATTTTGCGAAACAACACAACCGCCACGTATCCCAGTAACTTCTCCAATATACAACGTTAATACGCGGTCATTTTTGTTGCTCCCACTTCGCCGTTGATAACTTAATACAACGAGTTAGTCGTCGACGCTCGACGATTTGTCACGCCACCTCGTATATCATTTTCCATCTCGTTCGCTAATTTTATTTCGCAAACGTGCACTAAACCAATTACTTACGAATACGCCGTTCTATTAGTGTACCATTAAAACTGCAACGAAATTATACACCGCTAAAAGTAATTCGAGTATCATACGTCTGCGCGAATCAGGAAAACCAACCGCACAGTCTGTTTTTAATACGGTAATATTTTTACCGAGTGCCCGATTTGCATAACATGTTAGAGCTTTTAAAGGGTCGAGTACCTTACAAGGTAGATAAAGAAATCTGCATGAGCGAACCTCTCTTATTTCGGGCAGTGAACGTTAAGAAACAGTTAATTGTTTTCAGTTGGTACACATTTACTTCGCATTATATTATTTTACATGGAAATTTACTGGTAACAGTGCAATTCATTTGCTGTTATTCCTTTTTGTTACCCATTGTTTGTTTAAAAATCCGTTTAAATTTTATGCCATAAGTTAGTTTCTCAGTTCAAGAAGAAACAATAAACAATACGTATGAAACTCAAGTCTTTCGGTTAGAATAATTTGAACGAATCGTTTAATAATTATGTAATTGCTATTGTACAATTTTTCTTTTTTAGTACGATATTTTAGTAGTTCGTAGTGGTTTTTATACAATTCTTTAGCAACAAGACCTTTTTCATTGGTATTTTCATGGTTCTTTTTCTTTTTTACTGAACGTGTAATTCTTAAATCCCCGCGCAATAGCTATTTTCTGCTCGTGGAATCGATCATTCTAAAACGTTCGTAAAAGATATAAGAACAAATCGACGTCTGTTACTTTAGACATTTGCATGAATGCGAAGGCCCATTCGGCACGCGATTTTGCCGTGGCCTGACATTTCCAACGAGCAAGAATCGCATAACTATAATTTCCATTGCGCAGTATTCCGATAAATTGGATTTCAGCGTATTAGGGGTCGGCGGCGCATACACGGCTTCCCGATTTGCAATTCGTGTTCCCATATTTAAGCTTCGTTGGTCGTGCACAATTATTTAACGAATCCGCTGTGCCGTTGTATTCCATCGCGAACGCGATTTCTTGGAAAAGTATTTCGCGCGTTTCCGATAATCTATGCGAAACTCCAATCTTTTCCATCGCTATATGAAATGTTGCGCAATTTTATGGTTTCTCTAACCGACACGTTTTCGTTTCATTAGCTGCTCGTAATTACGTCAGACATATTTTCCTAATTATACAGGAGCGCGAGTATCACGCGACCAAAACACCACGGAGAACGGTCAACATTGGTCAAATATCTCTGGATTTTCTAGTCAGCCAAGCGGATGTATAGTTTTTTTTTTTCTTCTGGCCTCGATCGATAAAGCGAAATACTTGCTGCGTGATTGGCACGCTGTGGCACGATTGAAAAAAATCATATTTCAAAATGAAATTTTACAGCGAGTCGAGACATTTCTAGAGAACAGTGATGAAGAAGTGATCACGGAAAGAGGTTTATATACCTGGTGGTTCTTTTTTAACTAGAATACTTGGAATAATAATATCAGTTAAAAGAATGACAATAGGCGTATGATTACTAAACTTCGTATCTATAAATACATCGCAATGATCATCCATTTTGAAAATTTATTTCGTATAATTTAATAGAAATATTTCAAAGAATTTAAGTGATAAGAATATACCCTCAAACTATAGTTACAAATGCATGAATGTAAAGTTGCTCCAAAGTCTCTATCAACTAATATCGCAAAACTGTTTGGATTGCAAAGGGCTGAAAGACAGATTGCTAAAATAACGTAACGCATTGCGCAATGCTGAATTCGCCTTGGCGTATGTTGTAAACTTTTGTCGGTGAGAGTACGAATAAAACACACGATCATCGTTTTCATTGTACGATCACGGTGAAATCACGACGGCGCAGAGAAAGCTACAGTCTGTTCCGTCGTTTATGGTCGGCCGAAGACAGCTGGTTACCTCGTGTATAGGATTCGTGCTTGGGTAGAACGGTCTCTCAAATTTCTACAATGCGTCGAGCTTTTCCCGTTCCTTGTTGTCCGTTTACAGCCTCTAAATTCGTCGATGCGCCGTCGTGCGCATTATGGTGCTCGAAAACCGACGATCGCTGGTCGAAAGTTACCAAGGAACGTCATCCTGATCGTAAACAGCCGCTCCCTGCCTTTTTACGTCCCATTATCTCACGCGAGGTAGCCTGGGATGTTTTGCGCGAAATATATCGGTCGCTTTTCTCATTATCTCGACATCTCGACGTCCATCGTTAGTTACGTGCAACTATCTTGCAACGAAATAATTGTTGCGTCCACGACTTTTTTTTAAAAACGATGAATTTATTTATAACGTCGAAGAAGGAGGAAATTGGAATAGAATCGTTGAAGTAGTCAGATGATGTCGACCATTGGTATATATAGTAGCTACCATACTAATCGCCATATAACTGGAAAGATATTACCCCAAATAATTGAGATTAAATCATTCCTACCACTACTTATGTTTCTTCAACTCGAGCATCTGACCAAACTGCAAACCAAAAAGGTTGATACTTGAAAAGTAGGTAATGCGGTTTCTACAGCCACTATTAAGGTCATCGAGACCATCGCTATGTCAGACGTATTTTTGTAAACAAGCAATTATTTCAATAATTACTTCAACTTTAATTACATCAACTCCTATTCTAACGATACGCCGTCTTCTCGATAGTATCACCGAATGCGGATCGACTTTTAACGAGACGTTCAATATCGATGCTTATGGAAGGAAATGAAACGAAATGCCTGCCACTTCAAGTTAACACGAGCGATAAAATTCATTGCCGCGACGGGTTGGCGATCATTGGAATAGAAGGTACAGGGGATCTGTAATTAGAATCGGACCGCATTAAGTTGTCGTCGAACCATTCGATCTCGCGTTATTGCTTCCACGCTATCTCGAATCTCTACTGGCGTAATATACTCTTGGGACTCGTTGTATCGGACGGTTAATCCAGAAATAAAGATAAAGAGATCGGAGGAGATCGAGCCGACTCGTGTTGAACGACGATAGGAAGCGTACGAGCGTTTGTTCTCTTTATGCAGAACTCTTAATTTTAGAGAAAGTAGGCCGTGGCCGAAGGGACTAGGAGGTCACGGTTCGTGTAAAAGGAAAAAGAGAGACGCCTGGCGCAAAAATTTCGCTCAAGGATACGAATACCGTGGATTTCGGTTAATTGGAACGTCTCCGGGGCCAAAACACTTTGGACCTATTAAGCGCGACCGCTCCAATTACGCGAGGCTTCATCTTTATTTCAGTTTGTTCTTTAAGCTTTGTCGCGGGTAAACGGATTGAACGCCATCGAATAATCAATAGCCAGTCGTAATCGGAATTCCAGACTTTAAATACTCAAGGTCGCGTGTATTCATTTATTCGTAAGATCGATCGAAAAGAAGGTACGAAAGGATCCTTTCCAGCAGAAGAGATGTAAAAGAGCAATCGTAATAAATAGAAGAAATGCACGTAGTGCTTAACATTTATATAAACAGTCGAATGGTAGGTTTGATCTTTCCAAGTGTACGTTTGTATAAATATGTTGATGTGTATAAGTTTATTTATATACATATTTATAATGAAAGATTCATTTGGTAATATCGAAACTATATTATCTAATTTAATTTAAATTACTCGATACACAAGTTAAGTAAACAAAATCTTCACGCACCAAACTAACATTTCTTAATAAACTACCGATGAAATACAGATCAATGAACTGGCATACTTGGTGCATTGTACCAAATTTACGAAACTAAATTAATATTGATCATAATTAGCTTAATTTAGTAAATAACACAATATACAACAGACACTCATGGAATGACCTAATATTTAGCGAGATGCATGGCAACTTCCTTGACCGAGCGTACTGATCTATCGAGCCTGTCTATTATCCTCCGGCAACTTTTTTTATCGTCGCGTAAAGTTTAGATTTAGGGTTTACACGACTATAAATGCACGGCGTTACGTAGCATTCGACGTTACTAAGATGTTGTTATACCGCGAGGTGCAGCGTGCCGTGGCATCGTCAGCGGAGCGATATGTAATTAAGATAGGAGGCTCGTCAGGGCCAAGATAAACTACAGCGGGTCGTAAACCGTGTTCTATATTGTTGGAAGGATTCGAAGAGTGTACTGGCCAGGTGCACGCGAGTCGACACAGATTCGAATGTCTTCCTCCGACCATTGTGTTGCAAACTTTCTCAACTGCGTGTGCCCTGATCGCTGTCCCCCGACTCTGGCCGAGATGCAACTTTTTCGTACTTACGAGCTGACGCGCCTTACGTTCACTTTTTAATGGGATTTTGCACGGTGACAGTGCTTGAAATTACGAACCTATAAATATAGGACGTTGTGGCTGGATGGTTAACAGTTTAGCTGGTGAATTTAATAAGTACTTAATTCGAACTTACGGGGAGAAACCACATTAGGGGTCCAAGTATTAAGTGTTTCTTGGCACATTTTTTTATAGAGTAGAATTTATGCAATGTTTTTATAACTTGGAGAATAATTTATGTACGATCTGAACAATTATTAATTCAATTTATTTCACACAGAAATCATTGAGGTATGGATTTTTTTTTTTTAATAACATTTTTTCAATCCGTGGGTATAACTCAATCAATATGAATAGAATCACTCTATCGTTAACGATAATTTTACTCCAATTGTTGAGGACAACTGTTGCAATAGAGAATAAATTTGATTGATGAGTTATTTCGTTACTTGTGCATGGGAAAAATATGCATTGACCTCGATAGTTCAGTGAACTTGCATCATTTCACAATATTGTCACCTTTTGTATCACCTATTATTGTGCAAATTGATGCACAAATACCAACCATTAGATTTCGACAAGTACCTTCCAGACAATAATGAAACGTATCAAGGATCCCTCGCACCCTTCAAGTTTAGCGATCGCTGACTTAAAATGTACGTTTCCTCGCAACATGAAAATTCGCCGCGATTCGTCCATCGGTCGATTGTCAGTTATTAACGATTCGCTGCGAACGTTTCGTTTCAGTAACGTAAATCTAATTTACTTCCACCAGCGGCGAACTTATCGCCGATCGGTAACGACCCGTTTAATTAACCGAGGGATTCAATGAACGTATCGGCGTCGCTTTAAGTCCGAACAAATTGGAGCCAGGAACGAAGCTTAAGGGCGGCTGGGTCCGAAGGGGAACAGGCGACGAGCCGAAGATCCGATTAATTTCCGCTTGATTCCGAATGGAATATTTAGGAAAGATTAGTCTGAGGTATACGATGACAAGAGAGGAGCTCCGGGGCTGGGCATAGCCGTCCCTGTGGTGGAAAGGGGAGAGAGAGTCAGAGATATTCCCGCAAATCGAATGAACGTGAGCCAAATGAAGCGATATTGAAAGGCGATATCGTCGGTTCGCTCGCCCGACGCACAAATTCAATAACGAGCTCTGGAATAGAACGAAGAGAGCGGAGAGAACCGGAGGAGGGAGAAGTGCACGATGCACTCCGTACGCTGGTACCGAGGTGGATACTCTATTCCAGGAACGGATCGGTCGAATTGCACCGCCGTCTCTTTCGTATCGCTCAATTACCAAACGTCAGTCGTCGGGCCAGTCGCGAGAATTTCTTTTGAAGCGACGACCTTTGATGGTAACAATTTGCTAATTAGATTTTCTTTTTCTTTTCTTGCTTGGTCTGATAGATATCTGTGTACACATAAAACCGCAGCTTTGTATACTTATACGGATGTTCATTCGAGGTAACTTCAACCTGTCTGGGCATGAAACGTCTATCCCTTTACATAAGTAGTCTCGCTTTACGTAGTTTTGCTATACTCTGCTCCGATAACAAGTAACACAAAGGCCAGTTACCAAACTAAAGCAGTGTCGGCAAGTTGAACAACGGAAAGTAATATCGAAATACAGTCTGTACCCTTAAGTATTCGTACCCTCTACGTTGAAGAAATTTGTCCGAATTGAATGATAGATTTGATGTTTCCGAATACATTTGTTATTATAAATATATACTTATGTAAAATGAATTCGTGTACATATTTATAATGAAACATTAATTTGAAAACATCAAGCCTGTCGTTTAATTTGAACACTTCAATAGGCATGGAGGATACGAATACACGTGGAACTGACTGTGAATAAGAAGCTCAAAATACCAATTCCTAATTTGCTATTTTTCTGTTTTAACTATAGACGAGGCTGCGAAGAACTCTGCACAAACATCAAACTTTTACGAGTTTTTAGTATTATAGCATTTATGAGTAACTTTAGAAATCAATGCTTCTAAAAATAAATATCTAAAGTTTATTCTTGAAATCATGAAGAATATACCATTGAGTCAAAAATGAACCACCCCTGTTCTGCACCGTATCATCAAACATCGCTAAACGATTAGAATGGGAAGATATACTAAAATCCAGCTCGGTATGGTACTTGTATCGCCTCGTATATGTACCAAACGTGAAACTAAGGATCCAATAAATTATTAACCAGAGGACGGCACGCGCG
Source organism: Hylaeus volcanicus (assembly GCF_026283585.1). Taxonomy (NCBI): domain Eukaryota; kingdom Metazoa; phylum Arthropoda; class Insecta; order Hymenoptera; family Colletidae; genus Hylaeus; species Hylaeus volcanicus. The sequence continues at coordinate 23,946,127 of NC_071980.1, forward strand.
GGGGCGAAGCGTAGGTATCATTGTTGAAATCATGCGGAGAGGTTTACAAGCGTCGCACGGAGTGCTTCTAACGCGAATCGAAGAGAAGAAAGTCGTACGTATGCGAGAGAAAGTCAAGGAAACCGGAACGAAACGACGAGGTATTGGCTGCGTCCCTGGCGCTGCGGATCAGTATGGTATCGAGCATTTGTTCGTCGTTTTGTTTGCCTTGAGAAGGTATTGGTGAACGCGAGCAAGCGAGCCAGCCGAGAGCACCGGCGCTCTCGGATGCCGTTGCATCGTCCTACCCACAATGCTTTGTGTCTATCGGCCGGTTTATCCGGCGATCGATCCGCGCAGCCCTGGCTGCGACTCGCTTAAAACCTTCCGGAGAAAATATCGTAAGCGATCTCGCGTCGCCGCCAGCAACGACGTCGCTGCTATTAGCGATGATATCGTATTCGACGTCGAGTGGGGGCACAAAGGAGGGCAGAGAAGAGGGAAAAAAATGAGAGGGGGCAAGAGGGAATGAGTAGAAAAATAAAATGGAGGCAGGAGGGTGAGGAGACCGTGCGAATATTGGATCGATCGGAACGGCCGTACGTGGTTCCGCTAATCGAGCAACAAATCACGGGAATTGTGTCGCGTTTCTATTCGGAAACCGCGGAGATACGGGCTCGCGGGCCAAAGCGAAAACGAACGACGCCCGCTCGGCTGGAAACTGATAATGAAGCAAAAAACCGAAGTTGAATGCGGTGTTAATGAACACCCGGGGCCCGTTTTAATCACCCTATTAAATATAGCGCCCGCGACGGGGACAAGCAACCGCGCACCGCGTCACACGCCGGCCCGCGAGTGACATTTATGCTGTTACGATTCGTACCGGTAACGACGTTATTATCGCCCGGCGACGCTGAAATTCCCGCCGGAACAACTTTGCCGAAAAAAAAAAATTTCAACGGCGAACAAGCGCTTATGAATCCCCCACTTGTCGGGGATGCGTTTGCGTTTGCATTGATACGACACTCGGTGTCGATACGACGATGGTGCTTCTGGATAGAGATGGGAGTAGTCGAATAGGAAGACCTGCTTAACTATTCGACTCGACAGGTGCCCGATACCTGGATGGAATTGATATCGGAGTATTAGTGTTCGAAAGGCGATGGTCAATTTAATTGTATCGGGTTGGCGGCTATGCTTCGTGCATCTGAGAATTTATGCATTTTATGAATTCATAACAAGTACAGTCATAAGTATTCGTACTCTCTATGTCTGTTGAAGAAATTTGTCTAAATTAAATGATAGGCCTGATGTTTCCAAACAGTGCATATTTATAATGAAACATTTATTTGGAAACATCAAACCAGTCTCGGAAGACAAAAACGAAATAGGAATTCCATAATTAAAACTCGAACTCCAAAAAGATGGCAAACACACCTTACGACTCAAAGCATAAACACTAAACGTGAATGGAAGAGTCAACAGTCGCGTTACTGAAAATCGAATCCACGTAACGCTATCGCGGGTCACGCCATAAATTTCACGGAATCTCTAAACAATTCGCAAATGTGACGTGTTCAATATGACAATCGATGCAATATCCTCGCCGCGCGCCACCGGCTGAAACTGAAAATTTACGATCAATACGCGCGAACAATTGGAGCCGTTCGCGGTGCACAATGGATCCCGATAAATTGTAACCGTGAAACCGTATCTCCAGAAACCTCGTAGCCGCTGGAAATCGGCTACGAACCGTTTCCGTTCGCGGCCGATCGTGACTCACGCGACACGATTTTTTCTCTTTTTTTTTTCTCTTTGTCTCAAACCGCGCCAGGTAACGAGCGAACGAAGCTGGCAAAAGACATGTGTCACTGGTCGCTGATTCCCGAGTTCCGACTTTCTCCTTCGGAACGAATCATTAGCTTTCACTTACACGAGTTATCCCAGTTTCCAGTCGATAGACGCTTATTAGAGAGGCAAAACCCCGGTAGCGCGACCACCGGGCCCCACGGACTTGGCCAGTGTTCTCTGATATTTGTATTTTGATAGTAACGTGCTGGGCTGTACCGTGTAACAATGCTGGAGGCTAGCAGTGGAACCTTGCCATGACAGAAATCATGCATCGTCTATTCGAAGTACTCGAGAATCGCAATTTGTATGCCAGTGAACGCGAACCTTGGAAAGTGTAGGAGCTACCATAACCATTTGATAATTTTCTGTGAGCTATTTATACTTTCTCACAGGTAGCATTTCAATTTTAGCTATTCAGCCTTTTTAAGTAGCGGATGGGTTGTATAGGAAGGCAAATATAAAAGAATTCTAAAAAGAAAACGTAACTTACATTCAAGAATCGGGGGTAGAATCTGGAATTTTCATCGTAACATTACAGATTCTTTATAAACTTCTAATCAGGGGTTTGCGATGATTTTATTAATTTTTTAGACCAACTTGCCGATATTTAGAGATACAAGTCTGCATGTTGTAATTGAATTATGCTATTCCCTGAAAGCTATTTTTGCGTAGGGAAACTCAAATTCCAAACATTAACCATAAATTTAATTCAGATTGCAATTTTTATCCAACAAATACCGCATCAAAGTTTATCTGTTACTGGTGGTTCGAGCTTTTGTGCCAATCACCCCATCTTCGACGTAGGATATGACAACTCGTGATGCACCTACGCCTTGATCGACGCACTAAAATCTTCAGCTCACGCATCTGGCATACAGAAACGGTAATCGGGGATACACAAATGGCGCATCCATGGACACATAGGCGTAAGGTTAGAGCGGCGTAACTGTCAGGCGTGATACATCATCGCGACGTGTATCCAGTACGCCCTCAGGGACCGTAAAACGCTCTCGAACGCTTGTTTGACTTCCATTTTCGATTGTACTCGAGCCGTAGCCTGTCGCTTGCTAGCTAAGTTTATCGCTCGGTTTACTACCGATCGTAAGACGTCAACGATTCACGGTAAAAGCACCGGCAAATAACGTCGTCCCCGTGTACGAGTATCACGCGGATCCCCGATTATGCGCGATTCCCACTGTACAGCTCCAGAAATGTTCACGCTCAATCGAAGCTCGAGGAAGTTTCAACTAGAGGAGAAACACGACAATAGCGTATACGGATTTCAATGAAACTGGTACGGAACCATAGCCAACGGATCTTTGCGGTGATTATGTTGTGATTATTTTTATAAAATTATTTCATCGATCCAATCATTTCTTGATATCAGTAATCTCGATTTACGTATTTACTGCGATCCTGTGATCAGATCCTTTAACAAAATTTTCCTAAATTAATGAAAAATACCTGATGTGGTAACGGTGCAGCTAGACTTAGGAGTACAAAAGGTCAAGTCTCCGAATGGTTTCCGAAGTAGATTATAATGTCCAGTAATCGCTGTTATAGCATTTCTAAATTCTCGCGTATGACACCAACGTTATGCCATCGACAATCGAGCATTGGCTCGTGTAAGGCAACACGTCGCTATCACCAGGCGACAAAGTGCTAAAGAGACAGATAATAAAAAGAATTGAGCTGTAGTGGGAACCATGCTTTGCATGTCTCTTTCGCAGCGGAGCGTTTGTGGGAAAGTCAGCCGGTCGGCGTTGCAGGAAATTGTAATTCACGGTAATCGATATCCGGATGAGGGGAGTTCGCGACGATAAACCAGCCACGGGCGTAATCTCTGCTGTTGGCGAATTATTTTAATGAGGCTTGCGTTTCGTTGCGATCCCGGGGATGAGTTTTCAGCGACTCATTATCGGATCGTGGAAATTACGAACGTCGTTTAGAAATTACCGGGGTGAACTCTTAAATTGCGCGTCTGCCGTCGCCGATCGCTGACGCTGCTTTCTACGGCATCGCAGCTCGCCGCCAATCACCGTGTCGATTGATATTAAAGCGAAGATTCGTTCGTGTAACGCTAAATATAATAATTCGTTGTATACATACTAGTGGATCAACTTTCACGAGGCTGCGGTAAATTTCTCCGCGCTATGCGTCGAAGATAAATTGGTGCTTACCTGGAATCAGAAAGGGTTCGTTCGATCGTTACGATAGGTGAAATTACGAGTTACGGATTTCAGAAGTGACAATGTCAATTGAAATAAGTTAATACGACTAAATACGAATAAATCTAAAAACAATCGATACAGAAAAGTCAATTTTCCTCGAAAACTACACTATAAATTTTGGTTTTCATTTTTTCCATACCAATTTTAGTCCAAGTTAATTCTAAAAATTAAATTAGTACAAGAACAAAGAAATAACTCAGGTCTGAAAGGGTTAATGGATGAATAAAGAATTAACGCGTTGACCTAATATCACCCATGCCATGGCAAAGATCTTCATTAAGAAACTACAAAACTTTATTTTGAAAGGGAGGTATTAACGAATAACAATTGTGAATTTTGATGAGGTTACAATTGTCGCAAAATAAAGTTTAAAAATGGCAATGATTAAGGGAGGTTAAGGAAGTTATTTGTTTTAGAATTTTCTCTCGGAAAGCAGAATCGTGTCCTCGATAAAACTATCCGGATTCATAGAGAATATCGACTGCGCATCTTCCTGAAGGGAGAATCCATTGTGAGCCTCCGCGTAAAATTTCTACAGGTGTGAAAAGGTTCTCTAGGTGTGGCTCTAAGATGACGATTTACGATTGCTCGTTTCGACTCCCCGCTGTGTTCCCGAGAGTCAGTATATGTAAAATTTAATTCAAGGCATTTTATTTTGCTCTCAACAGATCGAATCGATGTGAAGTATAGCTACGTGAGTCACAGATTAAACATTTTTACAACATTTTGTAACCGTCCTAATGGACTCTTTGGTAAAACTTTCACCAGAGTCTGCCTTGTCGCACAGTTGAAGATTGACTTATGACAGTGATTTTCAAACTTTCTAGAGAACACAAGCAAATCCAGAGTAAAACGACGTACAAACTTTTCCTCTTCGGAGTAAAGTATCTCCGCTCCTTAGCGGTTATATTAAATTCATTCCGGCAAGTTCTAAACGATGGAATCGCCGAGTCGAAGCGCACCGAGCCTTCTTGATTCATCAGCTAACGGAGTCGAGAATAGCGAGGTCTGTTTGCAACTGCCAAGTCTGCTGCGCCAGTCGTGGCCAAGCACCAATAACACCAAGTTAATGATGTTTGTTTGACGGATTTATGAGGGCAGTGCATGCGGTGCACTGGTGGGTAAAGGAGTCATTGCACGCGCTATAAAGATACGACCTCGGGCGATCCTTCGATCGTATCGCGGAAACCATTTGCTAGACCGCAAAAACTGCCAGGGGAATCGCGCGTTTTCCTCCGACGTGTCAGGACACGGGGAAATAAGATTGATGCGAGAGCGCGATTGATAAGAAGGAAAATATTTGCCCCACGCCCAGCGGAGATTGCCCCGACGATCGTAAACACAGCCTGTCGGGCCAGGATACCTTTCGATTTGGAAAAGACTGCACCTAACGCGGTAATTTAGTCGGCTGCAGTCTTGTCAGCCATGGTATCGACTCTATCCTAGCAACCTGATGACTCCATAGAAGCTCTCTTCGAACGATGTTTAATATAATTCTGATGGAGGAAGTACATCAAGTAAAATATCATCCTACGTAATAAGAAGAAATCTTATCGTGAGAAGGTAGATTCATGACAGCTTCTTCGTTCAGTTTCAATCATTTAAATTTGGACACTGATTGTCAAATAAATTTGAAACTTCCTTGTGTACTTGGATGACCATTTAGAATTTAATTGAATAGCACTCTGAAACGATGGAATAAATAGTATTCATGTTTGAAGAGCATGTACGTCACGTGAGCCTTTTTTAATAATGTACCGACCAAGATACTTGTTACCAAGACGATTTATAATAATACTGTTTATATAACCTGGAACTCCATTTTTATATGCCCTCAAACGAAGATCATTTAGCAAAAAGACAACTCTTCTATTAACACGTTCGCTAATAGACTAACGCTCTTGAAAATTTTTACTGTGATTAAGTTTTGTTTCCAGCTTCCTATTGGAAGCTTAAGAATTTTATTTAAATTTATTTTCTTTGGTAAAAATGACACAACTATGCTGCATTTGCTAAAATTACATGGTATTTAATTTTGATTCTTTAACTATTTATATTAACATTTTCATTGAGACTCGACTTCAAAATAAAATAACTAGTATACGAAGCATTCATAGCCTAATTTCAACATGAAGTAATTTATCGTAGCAATACTAGAGTTTGAACCCTCGCTTTAGGAGCATCCTGTACACCCAGTAACACGTTGCGTGAATATACTTCATTAAAGTTGCCAGTGGTATGAAATTAAAGCGATAAAACTTAACCTTAATGACTAAATCAAAACGCAACAGTGTGTTCCCTTGACGCGCTGCACGGTAGCGTTGCTTTCCAGAACCTTTAAAACGCGATGAAGATAACGAATGGTATTCGCAATCGAAAGGAAGGACAGATGAACTTATATGCATTGCAAAGTATGCAATTGGACTGACATATAAGACTTAAGGAGGTCGATACTAGTCTCCCATCAACCTTTCGCGGTGGCCTTTGCGAATTGATGTCCCAAACGATACTCAACGCTGCAACAACTTCAAACTTGTTTTATTTCAATGGTGATTACTATTAGCAATAGTCCATACAGCTCCGTACAACCCTAATGTCCTACCGTAGAGACTGTGTCGTATATCGTGTCACATTCAATGAAACAGCGTTCCGCTGAGACAGTAAGGTTCACAGCGCTGTTCAATCATTCTGCACGGTTGTCCTTACTCTTGAACGCAATTGACAGTGGTCCGCAGCAGTCAACGCTCATAAACATTTCGCGTAATCTCAGACTGCCCGCAAGTATGTCTCGTACACAAGTTGCTAATGCTATCTCGCAAGCAACGACACTTGCAAGCGCTATGCGACAGTGGCAATTGCAGCTACAGGGTGTACTCATAAAATACATCTGAAGCTCAAGTACTCGAGCAAGGTACGTTACTATAAGCTTTGCTCGGGATGTTATTTACACGAAGCCTCTCCACTTTTAAGAACAAGAGAGTCTTCTCACCTTCGTGCTTTTCTTCCACGATACAGCGAAATTAAAAACAAGAAACCATGAATGGCTCTGGGGTCCCAAAGCCATAGCTGCGTTAGTTACGCAACAGATCCACCCCCAAACGGGGATGACTAGATGAGTAGATTTTTGCAGCGTCGGATGCGACGCTTGAAAACAAGCGGAAAATCGGGCCGTCGCACTTTTATGCGGCTGCCGTTTAAAAACGAACAAGTCCGGGCAACAATGGAACTTATCGCGGTGCCTCGCGAGTGGTCTAATCACGTTCTGCCAATCGCGCGTCGGCTCGAGGGAGCTGCAGAGCCACGATAAACAGACTGGAACGCAAATCGCCGGCCTCGTTAGCATAACTCTACGTTCGTCCTCTTAGATTCTTGAGTGGTTTCCGTACTCGCGACGCCTATTACTCCGATTCGTGCTCGCCCGCGGCCAATTTCCGACAAGGCTGTACCTTGGGTCCTCTGTTATTTAACGTTTACGCGGACGATTTACCACGTGTTTGGGATAAATACACAGGTGGACGTTCATGCGCGCGAAATGTGCGAAATTGATAGGAATTTTGTGTGCGCGAAAGTACGCGTTTTCGCTCGAAAAAATGTGCACGCGTGTATAAAAAGTATGTAGAGTATACAATATGTAGAGTACAGATAAAATAATATATTGTAATATGTATATTACATAGAATATGTTAAATGGCAATATATTATGTATGAATAACAATGACGAAGGCAACGATGAAGATGATGTGTGATATAATATGTACAATATAAAAAAATAATATATTGAAATAGTGATAGCAATGTGTACATATAAAATATGCTGAATGGCAGTATACGACAACTACTCATGACGAAGACGACGATGACATGACCTATGATCTATGACTACGACTACGACTACAACGAAAATACCCATGATGATAACTATGACGATGACAATGATGTGTCCACGTCCTGCATACATCCTGCGCATAGCATCTAGTCTGTATATTTGCATATAGAATGCAGACTTGCATAAACACCCGCAGTCTAGTAATAACTGTAAAGGTGCATACAAAGCGAACTAACTTTGCTATCATCAGTAGCAACTAATTCAACTATTGATCTAAATAATACTGATCTAGATAAAATCTCATTTCGTGGAGATCTTAAATGCCCAGATATCAAACAAAGCAGCACTCCTTAATTAATAATCTTCAATTTCGATTAAACTCGATCATTAAAATTCCATTTTCAGCAAAGCCAAATTACCAGCGGATAACATGCAAACTATTGATAAATATCGATCGATAAATTAATTTTTCAATGCTGAATACTGATATTCACGTACCAGTATCCGTTAACTGCGTCAGCTAGCAGTAATAAAATTACAAACCCTCCATCGCGAAGGGGACAAAGAGGCCACCGATGGTAATTGCAACAGGATACCATAACATAATCGCATCCTTGTCCCTAATAAACCTGATCAGGAGAAATCGGATTACATATCATCCTTCGATCCAGGCGCATGTATCGTAACGAGCAAAGGCGACGAACTAAACCGTCAAGGGGCAACTACGTGTCGTGTCTCGTCTCGCAGATCCATTTTCCGCCCGCCTGCTGGGCAAACATGTTGCAGGCTGGTAATGTAACTCCATACGCAATATCGTTGTCATGGCTAATCGACACTTTGTAGGGTAATGCCGGTCTGTAGACGCGTTTGTGGTATTCCTGCGCAGTATTTCAACGATAACTATCTCCCGCGAATCGCCTTCTCTCATTAAGCACCGCGATTTCCGCTAACCTCGCTCCTTGACTTTGCACAAAATTGCTCCGTTGCCCAACGACCTTTTCATCGTAATCTCTTTACCGAACTTATGGTAAGCTGCGCTCCCGTTCGCTAGCTTCGACAACGTTGCAAGAAATGCTAGTATTTCAATTGCAACTGCGGTAGACATATCGTGCCAGAAGTAAAATTGTTTAAATAATGAGTAATCGAGTGAATTCAATGTATAGCAATGTATTAGTGATATTTGCTCGATCGAAGAGTTACGTTTCATTTTATTAATTCGTTAAGTACTATATTCTAGAATATAGGAGGTGTGATTTATATTTTACAAAACAAAAGAAAAATGTGCCACGATCCTATTCAAAATTCAGTTATTCCGACAAATTACGCAGGTTGTTAAAGGGGTGACCCTTCACCATCTCACGGCTCTTCTATTTAAATATTTTTCCTTAAAGCAAACAGTCCCACTCTAACCCAAAACTTTTCGTGCGTCATCTCGGCCTTTGCGTCACCGCATCCAATTTACGCACTAAAACACAATTTTCTAAACCTTGCTCTGCTTTGCCACACTCGCCTCTGCTCTGAAACCCCTTAAAACATCGAGTAACTCATGTGGAAAGGACGCTCTGTATTTATACCACAGCCAGGTTCATTTCCATCAGAGATGGGTGAAATTTCAATGGAATAATAGGTAACGAATACAATCAACGTATCAGCAATTTGTTCGTGACGTTTATTCGATTGAACAATGTTTAATTGTTCATTGTGAAATATTCTATTCCACGATTCAAATTTTAATATTTCTTTACATCTAAGTTTGAAGTCGTATCAATTACAAATTTGAATTTTCTTTCAACGAGTAGCGAATAAACGAATAACAGTTATTTAATTCGTTATGCGGATTCTTTATATAAATAAGAATTGTGCTCGCCTCTTATTTTTATGCCAACGCAACACGTTTTTGTATACTTGCAAAATAAGAGATATATTTCACGAATGTTTATTGCCTGTCGCTCGCAGACGACCCACCGCTTTCATAATAAATGGTTCAAACATTGTGCAACGTATTATTTTAGAGTCGTCTTTTGCAAAATAAAATTCGAGGCGTTGAAACAAAACGTTATGGAAGAAAAAGAATGAAAATAGAGAAAGAACAAGGGGCGGCAGAGTATACGTGACGCAGTGGCGAATGGTGTACAAGGAACCAGGCCAATTTATTTAATGATGACGCGTTTAACAATAATAAGAGTGCCGGGAGCCTGGAGATATTTTCCCGCGTGTGTAGAAACGGCAAGTGCTACCACGTGTGCAACACGTGTGCACGATACACGTACTCGACCATGCTGTTACGCGTACGTAAACTCGTGGTTAGAGTGGCATGCGCATCAAGGTGAGCAAATTGCCCCGAAGAAAGAATCGCGAAGAAAACAACGTTCTTCGCGAGACGAAAAAAGATCTGGCTAATATGTACCGTAGCCCTGAGCCGTCGCAAGGAAGGGAGACGCGAAAGAAAAATTAAATTATTGAGGTGGAGGAATATTCGTTTAATTTCTATTTATTTCTTGATATGAAAGACAAATGTACTAAGTATTTTTTTCTTTAATAAACGCATGTTTTATTTTGCTTTTAAATTAATTTAGATTTAGTGTTAACACATTCGCGATCCGCTATAATCGGTATTATTCGTGACGAACAACAATCCTTCGTCTCGAATAATATCGAGCTAATGGCTGCGAACTTGTAAAGTGTAAAATGTAAAGTGCAAAAGTGTAAGGTGCAAAAGTATAAAGTGTATTTATACAAATGTGTGTCATTTGTTAAGAGTTTATATTCAATTCTTTAGTAATATATTCCGAGAATGTTTGCACATTTTGAACTGTATTGCTAATCTCGTCGAGATCGAGATCGAAATTGTCGAAAATATCGAGATCGATATGCATGTCCCGAGATTTTTCGCGATCAAGATCGAGATCGTAGAAATCTCGTCTCGTCTCGTATCGTGCGCATCGTTAGCGCAAGGTGATTTACCGACGGTTTCAAGGCGAGCAAATTGCTTTTGCCGCGAGCTCTCGTACGAGTTTCTCGAAGACGCCGTCGGGTAATGATTCTTTCCTCGTTTTTCCACGAGCAGCATCACGCAGACCTTGGCAATGAGATTGATCCCGTCTAGTCGCCGTGTTATTAATTTGTACGGGGAAGATTTATCAGACACGATACGCGGAGAATAGATAATGGCATCGGGATTAATGGTACGAACCGTGGCAGACAACGGATTTTTCTTTCCGTTTCTGCTGGACCATAAATTATCGCTGGCGCCGCGTTTCCAAACGAACAGGGTGAATCGTATTAACGCGCAATCCGATACTATGTAACGTGCGGGGTAACGAGAAAATAGTTGGTTTATTATTCATGCCGAGTCGTCGAGAGCTTGTTAATTTTTACTCGACGGAAACAGGTCCTGCGACGAACCTCGACACGTTTTATGCGCTCCGCACGACGATCTTCGCCTGCTCGAGGAATGAAGTACGTCTACGAAAACAGGTCAAAGTAAATTTTGTTCCTGCATAGAGGTACTAATTCAGATAGGGGTTTGCTTTATTTTTGGATACGTATTTTATTCATAGTTTGACGGATCGTCCATTGAAAAATGTTTGTAAAAAGTTGAAATGTAGATGTGAATGTCATAGAATGTTTGCAGGATTATCACATAATTTTAATTCCTTAAAGATTAAAAGGGCAAATTAAGAAACGGATTTTACAAAGTGACCATTTCGACTAAAAAGGTTGAGAAACATTAGAAAGGGGGAAGAAAATTATCGCTCCTGATAAATGTCGGAGAAGTAGTCGCGGTCGAAATCTGGTTTCAACGATCGACTGGATAATTCACCGCAGATGGTCACACAGCAATGCACTCTTGTGTAGGAGCATTCACCGAGACCAGAGGCTGCATTACGAGTTGACGCCTGATCTGGGCAACGTGCCGGGCACGACATTGCGCACGTGCTATGAATAGTTAGAGCCAAGTTAGCGTTGATTATCGTCGTGTTTGCGTGTGCAGTAGACCTCCTATACTAAAAGCCATAGCGCTGAAATTTTCTGATCGGACGGCCCATACGGGCCGCTAATATTAGAATCGAGCGCATACCGGCGTTTCTGACTCTGTTCTTTGTTGGTCCCGCATCTGTGCCATGAATGGCGATCGTGAATCCGGAGAGGGCAAAGGTCGGAATTATTTCGGAGTCGGTTGGCCAACCGGTCTTTTTTTTCGTTGTAAATCGTTGCCACTTTCGAAAAGACAGAGAACACGTTTTATCGTGTAAGTGGAATTATCTCCTTACCTTGCAATTTATGTAATCGACGATCAGAGTTTGATGTGACGACTGTCACGATGGCGAATTAATCTTAAGCTCGAGAATGGTGAAGCGAGGTATACGAGCAAATGCAAATGCAAATGGAATGTAACGCGAAGCAAGAATTAAATGAATGTAAAGGAGGAATAAATGTAAGACTAGTACAATAGGTGTTATAGTCAAGTTTTATGCAACTTCGCACACTTTTAATTAAAACTCACTCACTCGCTTGAACGTTAGTTGTTGATTAATAAATGTTGCAAAATAAATATCAAGTACTTGATCTTACAAACAAGATATACGCGTGTTCTTAGTTTTCGCTCTCAAGTTTTCCACAACATCTGAGAGTAAAAAAGCATAAAGCCTTATTTGTCGAGAACTTAACCATTAACGAGATAGGAACGAAAATATTTCCAATCTTAATTGACTGTCGTATCTAAAGTAGGTACTCGGAGTGGTGCCCGATAACATCGATACAATGTAATCTGTTAAATTAACTAAAAAACAAGACATTCAACGTTTTCCATGTAATCGATTAAATTAATCTACCACTACTTTTTAAGAAATTTTGTAGAAAAAGAATCACTTGGGCAAAGGTGGACGACATTCTTATCTACGTTCAAATTATGAAAGACAAACAACTGTATATGTGTTACTGGTTGAAAATTATTGATTTTACCAGTGTTTAAGAATAGTGCTGCTCTTTCGATCGATTATAATGGAACCAGCTATTAGATGAGAATTAAATTTATTTACGATTACATTCAAGGTTAAAGGCTATAAAATAAACATTATTATTCAGCCGAATACAATTTGTAAATAATTTTGCTTGTCATTGTGTTAAAGAGAATTGTTTTAAATAGTTGGAAATGTACATCAATCGGAGCAGGAAAATGAAGGAAAATTTCAATTTGTTTGAAATTTACTATTTCGTTCAATTTGCAACTTGTCACTTCGATATTCAAATTGTATGTATTTTACCGCGACTTTTTAAAAAAGTGAAGATCATACGTTTATTATTCTAGCCTCCAGCAACTTCTGTAAACATTATTTTTTGTGTGAGTCAGACTTTAAACGGGATCAGATTAAATAAGGTACTTAAGTGGGTCTAATTAATGACCGTAAGAAGGTCGTAACAATTTATCAGCGCGAAGCAGATTCACGTTACAGACTCGTGCAACCTGATATGATGAACAACAGATGGTTGCAATTGGATCTGGGATCGAGCACGCCGTACTTTTAAAAAATTCGATGATGTAATATAGCTTGACCGAATTACTAAATGCAAATATTCGATAGAATTGAATGCATATCAAATGTTTTCAATGTTTCCACCAATTTCACCAAGGTCGATTGCGCGATGCTTCCAGTAAAATGATTCTACAGTTATGAACGTTATATGAATTCCAAATCTGCTTCGCTTGAGTGCTGCGAACGGATACACGCGTCCAGAGTATTTAAGAGTGGTACTGTTCATACAGAATAAAACTGATAAAAATAAAAAATGATCAAGCTTCAAATTGATGGTGATTAATTACTTGCAATCAATTAATTTTCACAAGTCTCAAATGTATGATACTGTAATTAAGTAATAATAATTAAGTAATTACATTTCATGAATTTTCATTAATTAATGGTGAAGCTACAGGTCCAACCAAACAACTATCCATCTACTATAATAATTTCTTCCGTAATGTGCGAGGTGTTTGTACAAGTGAAATTAACGATCGTCGGAAAATTATAACGATTTGTCAACACAGATGTAACTTATTAGAGGTTAGCACGGTTCACCGTGTCGAACAATGGATCGGCACGATTAAATTTGGGTCAAGGAGAAACCTGATAGAGTGACTGCAATCACGGCGTGCCAAACGTTTGGCATCGTTCGCATTGATCACGCGACTACATCAAGGAACTATGTACAATCGATACAAAAGAACTACATAGTAGGTCAAACTTCTATCTTCGTAGATACTCGACACGGCGACACCGTTTCTAACCATAACGTAATAATGCATCGATTAAATTTACATTAAATCCACGCGACATTCTTTCGCCTGTAAATTCTGACTTTCTGAAAACTGAACAATTTATCATCGTAATTATTATTTTTATTATTGTTATTCTTAATGATCAGTTTAATTGCATGCAATATGAATATGAATGGATATACACGAATGGATATATGTACACAGATAATATAAGTAATTAGTGTACATGTATAACTAAAAGGCAAAGTGCAAATAAAAATAGTATTATTAAATTTGATTACTTTTTCTTGAAAAGATTACTTTTAGCTCGTTAAAAAATTCAACAAGTCGACAAATTCGATATTCTATAGAAACTAGATATTTTAAATTCAATGTTTTATGTAACTTAGAGTCATGCTGCATTCGCTATACAAGTTGGAGTATGGTAGATTAAATAAAATTACTCAAATTAAATATTTTCAACTACCAAACGAGCAACCTCTTACCTAACGTTTACAACAGTCCATATATAACTAATAAATCTATACGTCTATTAATGGATGTCCGATCCCACGCACGGCAAGCATCACTTTTGGCTCCCAACCAGGAGTATTTAATTACTTGGAATGATTCCCAAACTTTTATCGATGTAAAATTTCAGTTTATTAACGAGTAGTCACCACGCCGCTCGAGCGTACTTTAATAATACCGCGAATTAAGAGGACAGGTGAAAAGGCCAGCTCGAAATAAAGATAACAGACTTCAACTCGATCGTAGAGCTCTAATTACCAATGGAGGGCCGCAAAACTAGCGTGGTAATGCAATCTGGTTCGTGTTCTCGCGTTAACAATTACTTGTACGAGGAGAGTTAATGCACGCCACGATTACGGTTATAATTAGTGCCGAGAGGTGCTGGGGCGAGGAGGACAGAGGGTGGGAGGACAGAGAAAGGGATAGGGAATAGGGTTGGGCTGGGTACAAGCCTCGGATAATGAGTTTGCGAGACCAGCAACGGGCCTTAGCAACTTCTGATTCTCTGAGCGGCCAACAAGCTCGATCAACCGGTCTTCCGCTCCTTTAGTCGCCTCAATGCCGATAATTAGCCATAGTGTGGTTTACGAGCCACGCTGGTTAATCAGACAAAGACACCTGCGCTCGATTTTTGCCCCTCTAGATTTTACTGGCGTCGATGGAAACGATCGGTTCGCTACGAGCGCCCGTTCGATTCTCGATAAAAATTGCGCCGCTCGAATCAAGCTGAAGCGAGATACACGGACGGATAGGATAGCCGTACAAATGAGTACAACTCAATTTCAACGAATGGAGTCACGGCAGAGAAGCGAGAATTATACCGATTATTTGTGAATGAAGATTGTACTTTGGCTACAATTTGCGTGTATTCTTTCTTTAGTTCGCGATGTAAAGGATTTTCCAATAGGAGCTTTAGGAATTTTGTTTTTTAATCAAATAGAACTGGTAGGGAATATAAGGGATTTATGTAATTAATGTTAGGTGGACTGGAAAGTAATGTCGTTTCTGCGAATCTCAATACTAAGGGCTGTTGATAACGAATGTATTTGTTTGAATTTAATGTAAAAGAAATGACATTATTTTTCGATCTGTATGTATTTTTCGAAGACAATGTTGATAGGCATACTTTGTTATCGAGAAACAAAATTTTGAAGCTTTTATTGGAAATCCATTCGTAACATGGAAAACAACAAAAAATATACGTAATGCACGTTGAATATATTCTACTATTAATATAATAATATTTTTATTACGTTTGGAATACGTACGCATACCTTTTGGTTATATTTAGCATGTACAATTTATTGCATTAGTTTGGATGCATAAAATTCGCAGTCTACTCATAACTTTCATTTTATTTTAATTTTTATATTTTAACTATTATAGTGATATTCTATTTGACTCAACGTTTGCTCGGATAAGTTGTCATTCGTTCAAATATAATCCGAATAATGAAATGGGACTATCATAATAAAATTCTAATTTTTACTCAACGAGATAGATGAATGGAAAGTCGCGTATATTTTATTATCAATTTCCATCCAAGCAAGTATTTTTTCCCATTCCTGTTTAACATCCGACAATCGCGCACAAAACAGGTCACCCCTTGGCGAAATAAATGTAAACCGGGGGTTCTTTTGTGATAGGTGCACTTCTCAATGCCGATTAATCTTGATTTCTCGCGATTCGTCGCATTCGTTTGAACCTTAATTACCCTCCACTCCACGGTGAAACGAATCGATGAGAACTCGATCCACTGGATAATAATTAGAGCGATGGCGTGTAATCGACGAAGCGAAGTGGAGCCGATATTACCGCGCGTAGGTCGACGCTGAGGTAATCGATGCTGGACTAGGGTTCATCGACGAAATAAAAGCCGAGCCGTTACATCCAGTGGTTGGCAAACAGTTTCACGTCGTGCTTTATTTCTACGCAAGAATATTATAACGCGATCCCTTATCAATCCCGACCACGGTTTTACTTCATTTCCGCTGACATGCTCTTAACTGACAATCTCAACTATTTAGTCGTAAATGTTTCGCGATAGATGTGAAACTATATTTTTCGTGATTTTTAATATAGTTCACTATAAGAGAAAGATATCTTGAAGGCGATTCGATAGAGAGTTAATTTGAGAGACATCATTTACATTCCCACTTTAAATACGTATCGAGAAAGCCTACTCATTTATGGGATGTGCTAATATTCTTTTGGTAATAACGTGTATTATAGTAGATACCTGTGATGAGAAATTTCTGTGGATAATAGCTCTCGTTGCGTCTTACCTGAAACAAAAAGGAAGAACCGGGTTAGTGATAGAGAACCACTATTTTGGCTTTATTTAATTTAGATGTAGTTTGTTCTTGTATTTAAATTTTCAGAGAATTAATGAAAATAATATAATTCAATGCTATGCTTCACAATTAAAATTCAAGATTAGAAAATTCACTTAAAAATTTATTCGCGAATAACAGATCCCATTTCGATATAAAAACAAGGTTATCATTTCTAAATTACTTTCGCAACAAAAATCATGAAATTTCTTGTTTGAAATAATTCCACCAGATCTGAACCACCCTTATCAGCCGACCTTCGAGTCGAGCGTATCACGTATCGCCTGTGCAACGACGGCATGGCGAAATGGACATCCTCCCTCGACTTCCTGTGCTCGTCTCAATTCGAAACTCGTGGCATTCTCCCGTCCCGCGACCATTCGTCTCTGTTTCTTCTCTCGCGGAATGCCGTAGACGTGGGTAGACGCGCGTCGAAGAGACAGCCCGGAGTAACCGATGGAAAGACCGAGGGTAGGGGCGTTATTGTTCTTCAAAACAATTTAAACTTTAATTACTTCGGTGAACTGCAGAAACGGCGTTGCGACAGTCTCACTGTTTGCCATCGTAAAATTAATTGGCTTCCCCACCCCCGGTCCTCCTGCTTCGACCACGCTTGAAACTCTCGTACGATTCTCTCTTCTATACCCCATACCACCCCCGGCCTCGTACCATCCACCTTTCCTTTCTCCCACTCCTACTTCCCAACCCCCATCGCGGACCAATTGGCGCGAGCAAAGAGAAGCGGAGATCGAACCGTCTTCCCCGACATTCGGAGCGTTATCCCGATGCAATTAGCGGCTGAGCTACCTGTCACGTTCCAACTATGGCCCACCCACTCGCGCATGCATCCTGGATATATCCGAATATCCCCGGACGCGACTCGACTGCGATTTAAAAATCATAGCTGTGTACGAGCGGGGGAATCGACGGACACGAGGAATGCAGTTGCAGTGCTCCTAATTGCAACACAGGCCAATGAATACTGTTTAAGAGACACGCGGTCATCCCCACCATTCGCAGATGTGCATTGGGTATATTCGAATAACCGATGTTTGAAAACCATTCATGTTTTAATCTAATTGAACTATATCCGAAGATTTTAGAAAAATAAATTCTTCTTTGCTCTTTTATGTATTATCTAATGAATAACAGTGATAAAATCATAAAGTTAGTTGAATTCATGACAAAGTATAAGACACTGATTAACTCGAATTCGTAAAGTATATCATATCTATCACAAATAGATATTCCTCTTATAATTTTACAATCACTAAAATACTCCAAAGAATTATTTCTCTTTCTCCAAATTTTCCTTTAACACATTCAGCGCCATGCTAATTTTTATCAAAATTTGAATGGAACTAAAATTTTGTTTTGAAATATTTCGAGACTACATAATCGACAATTTGTCACAGTATTTGCTGTTACAACATTAAAATTCAAGAATCCTATCTAGATTTATTTTCTTTGACATCCTCGTCTTCGGAATAAGTTTCTTAAATTTTTAGTGAAAAGTCACCCATATGTGGGTGTTGATCCATTAATAAATAATTCCAAAATCAAACAAGTGAAACTTTCAACATAATAATATAATGGTCGACGAGCTCTCAACAGCCTAGCACGAGTAGTCCGTGGAAAATGGATGAAGAACCGCTGCGTTAGAAAAGGTGGTGCAACGGGGCCGACGTCGTCGAGACAGCCGATAGAACGTTAGAGACGAGAATGGACGGCGGACAAAAGATGGGGAACGAGCCGTGGTGGAAAGAAAGCGGCGCGAGAAGAACTATCCCCCGTTACGTACCCACGCCACGCCCGCGAAAATAAAATTCGTTTCCCTCTTTTCTCTGGTTTTCCGCCGCCACCCCCGTCCCATCTCATCTCATCTCGAGGCAGCGCGCTTGTTGATATTCATTTAGAACGTCACTTCTACCGCGGTAACCAGCCGGTACATACTTGCAGAGGCTGCGTTTGGCGGCAACGATTCAGTCTTCCACCCTCATCCCCATTCTCCTTCAGCCCCAATCCGCTCCTCGGTTGCCGCTTTTCTACGACGAGCGCAGCCGTAATGCCAGGCGGCCAATGCTCGCGAAAGGCTGACTCAGGCACCGCCGTATGGCCGGGACGGTGCATCGATCGCCTTCTCCGCTGCACCACCTTGCTTTTCTCTCCTCCTCGCTCCCTCCAGCCTCGCCACACGCTCCCACTCACTCGGTTACACCCTTGCACCCCCTTTTTCCGTTTCTCCGTCACTTTTCTTTCCTCCCCCGTTTCCTCACCGGTGTTCCTTCGCTCCTGCCCTTACCTCTATCGCTCTTCCCATCATGCTCCTCTCCTCCTTGCGTCCTCAAGCCACCCAACAACCCTCCCACTCGCACTATTCCACCCTTACCACCACTTTTCCGTTCCTCCGTCACTTTTCTTTCCTCCTCTGCTGTTTCTTCGCTCCTGTCCTTACATCCTCCTTTTCTCTGCGAACCTCGTATACCTCATCGACAACCCCCATCGACCACCCTTTCGCTCGCAGCTTATGGTAGGAAAATAATGTCGATTTTCGGTCTACGCTTAACTCATGCGGCATCCGTTTTTCCCAGCTGTCTCAGGTGAGTCAATAATCCAACTCCTGTCCAAGTTGTCGAATCGTTGTTCGTGGATCAGTTTCAATCAGTGCCTTCGATTGTTCGTTGTCGACGAGAGAAGGGCGTCCGCCACCATCTTCGTCTTTGAGGCTCTCATCTCCACTTCGAAATTTCTTGAACCAATGCTGCACCGTGCGTTCATTTACGGTATCTTCTTCAAATGCATCGTTGATGTTACGAGTCGCAGTTGCAGCTTTGTGACCCAGTTTATATTCGTGTAAGAATATTACACGAGCTTGCTTAGTATCCATTGCGAAGTAAATAACTTGAAGCGAGCACAAATTAACAGTAAAAACAGAAACGTACCTAACAGCATGCAACGCGACATCCGCACTGTAAGATAACATTAGAACGTAAATAAAATAAAGTGAACTGTTATCTCGAAACCAAGCGTCAAAGTTCAAAAGTTCGAAAACCGACGTTAATTTCTTACCAAGCTAATAGCATTGCCGAGCTCTGGCGGGGATTGCGCAAGGATACCCGATTTGACGATGCCGGCGCAATAAAGGTTAGAACAGCGATGTAATTGAGAAGCCGGGTGTGCGACCAGATCCGCGAAATTGAAAGAGTCCAATCGATAGCGACGCAGCGACGCGAAGCGTCGGTACGTCGCGATATTGAGAGCCGTGTTTTGGCAACTGCGCCGAGCCTGGGGAAAAGAGTTCGAGTTCGTATCGCTGAAATTGGGGATAAGGGAAAACTCGCCGATGGTTCTGGTGATCTTTCGAGTACATGCATCAATCTTTAGGGTCTTCTAGACACATCAAGAATATGTAATAATTGTTTCCAAACACAATTTCAAAGGATAAACATATCTGCAGCATTGTAAAATGAACACATAACTTTCAATCAAATATTTCATAAAATAATATAAAGGTTTGTTTAGCAAAAATATATTTAAAAATCAAAAAATATAAACACCCGTAGCCATTAAGTATTTTAAACGTTCATAGAAACTTCATCTTTTATGCTTGATAACATAAAAACATTCACGATGACCTACAAAAATTATATATATTATCCGTGTAAATATTAAATCATTTTTGTTTAATAGGATCACAGTGACCCCGCTCGCACTACTTATGTTACGACATCGACACCACACCGGCAGATTAAATTACACGATAAGACACCTACATAATAAGTCCAAGAATTCGCCAAGTAGATCATTTTTGCAGCTTCGACGAGCACAACGTTAGGATTAACTCTCCGTTACTAATCGAACACCGAGGTCTGTTACGACAACGTGAGAGATGGAATGTACGAACATGTTGTACAAATTAGATCCTATCAACGTAAGAAGAAAAAACCGTAACGTACTCCTAGAATATTATTTTCCTAATTGCCTCAGTAGACCTCGAAACGGGGAGAAAAAGTTTTCGACGCCGAGAAGGAAAAACGGAAAAATCGCGAACGAAAGAGATGCGGAATACAGCTTTCTGAATTCTCGGACTCAACTGGCTCAGTTACTGCGGGAAAATATGCAGAAACGACAAGCACGCGGAGGGTGAGACGGATACAGGGAGATTTTAAAGGGAGGGAAAACGAAGAGGGTGGTAGGCGCGGCGCTCGTCGAACCACTTCGTTGAATGGTTATTTCATGCGAGTAGCGATAACATTTTCCTAACATTTAGTGGATCGTTTAATGGATGCTGCTTCCGCCCGCTGCAGAGGAAAAAGGCAATGCGGAAAAAGGACTTGGAAAAATTGGAATAAAGCGGAAGGAAAAGAAGGTCAATACATACGAATCTTATGAAATCATTAAAGTACGATACTTTTCCAGTCTCGAAGAAGCTGTTGTTTATTTAACGTTTCGACTCTTTGTGACTGAATTTATTAAAATTAATTTACTGGTTCATACGATCCACGAATCACTTACGCATGTTTTCCCAATGTTTTGTATTTCAGCGTCAATTACTAGAATAGATACTGTTTCGCGAATGTGTTAGAACGTAGCGAATTAGAAAGTAGTTAGAAATTAATAAGTAAATAGCAAATGCAGTAAAATGCTCAAGTAAATAATCTTCGAAATTAATAACAGAATTTAAATTGGAATATTTAATTAATTTAAATAAATAGTATTTTTGGTGTGAAAGTTTTTCGATTAAAATATGTAGATTAAAATTGTCTGCGCGTAGCATGAATACAACAGGACTTCAATTATTTTATAACAATGAAGACTTCAGTGCACAGGTAAGAAGTTAATTCGCGTTACATAATAGGGAAACTATAAATACACCGTGCTGTGTAAGTTTATTCATGTTTATATAACCAGCTGAGTCTCGTTCTTCTTTGTTCGAATCTGTTTTCTGCAGAATATCAAAGACGTTGGGCGATTGTAACAGTCTATACTATCCACGTGTATAGAGAGACACAACGGTTAAATAAAAGAATTTTTCTGACGTTTATTGTTATCGGTATCAGGTTCTATTAGGAATAGTAATTAAAATAAAAAATGATCCATACGTAATTCACAAAAATTTGGGTTGCGCCATTAATTAGATACGATTAATCGGTCAGAAGTAAATTGAACAGGAAAGTATTAAACAATTGAACCTACATTTTAGGGACAAGTAAAGTAAAAACGAAACAGAGCAATAAAAGAAAGGAAAAAAAGGAGCGGTAAAGAATGATCGAGGAGAATAACTGAGAAGGTTAACTAAAATTATGTATGTTCTCGCAATATGCAGCATGAATCGTGTTAATTGCGGGATCGATATTTGAAAGACATAGTCAGTTGTTGAAACATCGCAGAGAAGAATTAAAATAGTTCGTCCGAACGCAGAACAAGTTTAAGCGTTGATTGCTATCTGTGAGTGACATTCCTCAAGGATTAACGATTAAATGTTAAAAAAAAAAAAAAACAACGGGAGGGCGGGAGTACACAGACAAGAATAAACGCTTAATTTATCTACCGCGATAAATGCATACGACGGGGACACACGACCAAAGTATACACGTGCACTTTATTAAACGTAATTGTTCTAGAAATCGCACCGGCTAGATGCATAGCGAATCGTGCATTGTGAGTCAGCCCACGTACGAGTATGTTATTTTCTAACGAGGAAAGACAGCTTAACGCATCGATCCGAGTTGTAAAACAGCTCTATCGCTAAACTCCTTCATTCTGCGGCAATGAAAGGCCATTCATCGCAATTATTATCGTGAAACCGCAGAGGTAATTCTCGGAAACTCGATGCGCAGTTAGGTCTCCGCAGTGCGCTTAAAGAGATTTCCATGCACTCGAGAAAATTGCCACTCGCATCGGATAATCGACGCACTGTGCCTGAATAGGTTTTTATACTAGCATTAATTCATGCAACGTGGACAGAAAATTATACTGGGAATTCGCTTGCGGTCGCGCGACAACTTTGAACGCGAATGAAAATTTATTGAAACAAATTTATTACGAGGTTTGCTTCTAGCACTGTATGTGCGTAACGAATAGTAGTCATTTTCAGAAAACCGGAGTGTATTTGTTGGGAAAACGTTTCAACAAGATGGATTCTAATCCTCTTTGAATCATCTCGAAATTCATGGAGAAATCTTAATGCATGGTGACTACCGAAAAGAAAGAAAATTAATCAGGTAATGTTACATACAAGTACGTAGAGTACTGAAATATTTCAGTAACAAGGTATGTATACAAAATGAGTGAAATCTATCAAGACTGTAGTAGTTCATAAAATTTAGTTATTAAATAAAATTAAAACAGTATCATATTACTTATTATACCAATCTGTTTTGCTTCTCTGTAGTAGTATGAAAACAACCCTTATAGTTTATAATTTGTCTTTTCTAAATAAAATTCAATATTCCATAACTCATTTCTAAGATCCATCACTGGTCTTGAAAATCTTCCAAACCATTCGAAGCATCGAATAACACATTTGTTTACAAGCTATCATTCCAATGTAACCTTTTACATATATTTGTTTAATACACGCAAAAAACTAAGTCGAAGTATCTCGATAGGAAAAATGTAGGACTTAGGACAGTATCATAATCATCGTCACATTTAGTAATGTCGAGGTCAATCGTATTCCCTGTGACCCATGCGAACCGGCCGCCTGGGTATAACGTGCTCGTGTAGATAGCTATGACGTAGAGACGCAGTCACTTTGCCAATTAAACGAGCTTTGAAGTTGGCTACGGTGATTGATCTCGTCGAGAAGTTGCTCGTTTTCGAAGAAGCGTTCCGCTTAAACTCGACGAATTTCATGCTATCGGAGCCACCATGCGAAATGTCAATATCTAATGTATACGATCAAACGAACAAACTTTATTTTATTATTACCGTTTTTGTTGTAAAACTGTTACCATCGTATTCCTGACATTTTTCTGATTAAAACGAGACCAAACACGACGTAATTCGCATCATATTTACTACATGTCAGGTGTTGGTCGCCATTTTCGCACGTCGCTCCGTCCTCTTCTTCGTTCGCTGTCCTTCTCTACACTCGAAGTTTGTTGGCAAAACATTAGAAGATACAGTATCGACTGAAGGAGCCATGCAAAATCGGAGACCCAAAACATTGCACTCGGGTGTTTTTATGTGTCTACACTTGACTCGTATCGAGCGTCGAACATAGAAAAGGACAGATAGTGAAAGGAGAAAGAGGTCCGAGAAAAAAAAAACACTCGACAGAAGCGTATCAATCGGCGAGGATCATATTACACCGGTGGTCGGGGCTACTCGGGCGAAACTACGGGCAAAAGAAATAAGAATGGGCTGGCAGCGAGGGGGATGGGTATCTGAGAGACATAGTGTCCCAGCCTAGCAAACTTTGAAGCGTTATAGCTTGAAAACTAATAAAAATCGGGTAAATACATTGAAGCTTAATGAATTCGTCTTGAAAAGTACTATCGCATGGTATAAAAAAAAATATATAGTTCCATTTGAAAAACGAAACTTGGCCATCGTATCTCGTTAAATAACAAAGTTAACAAAAAATCCTTCTCGCTGAAACACGAGGACCATTTTACCACGGAATTTCCATATTTGAAATTTTGCATTCGGCCGATAGTTTTGGAGTTAGAGCTCCGTATCACTTAGGTTGGGACACCCTGTATGTCGATAACGCCCGATAATGGAGTGACTGGAATGCGTGATTGCACCTTTGCTCGATTGTAAATACCGAATAATTATCCGATCCGTTTTCCTGCATTTCGCAATTACCGATTAATTTCCGCGGTAACTCGCAATTAGAGAGTATTCGAAGAGATACATTGTTCCGCGCTTTGATCGTCCTTGATTTATTTCTGAATTAACTATTTATTTAATTAATATTTTTTGTTGATTTCACTGAAGGCCAACGTTGTTTCCTTCCATTATAAAATTTCATTCAAATCCACTCGGCCGTTAACACGGAATCGTGTTAACTGATATTCACGCATCCATAATATACACATTTCTTAACAATTAAAATTTGATTAGAGTACAATTGTAATATTCTTTTATAGATGACGAGAAATAAAAAATTAATTAATAAAATTAAAGAGCATTACTTTCACTTCGATCGATGTAAATGAATAGAGCGCCTCTGCCACGAGAATCGATTCAGAACTGCGACTATAAACACGGAAAGTCAAGATCGGCTAAAGTACGTGTTTACGTTGGATTTGTATGCGAATTGCGTCATCAGCTCCGCCGTATACATACGTAATCGAGCGTATGGGGTAAAAGCGCGTAAAAAGTTAATGATGGTTGTAAATTCCGGTATACGCGGCGTGGATGTAGTTTGACGAATGATTAAATCGATACTCTGGTAAATGTTTTTTGAATGGAATTTTACGTCCAAACCGAATATAGATGTCGTAAATATTTTAATGCGACGATATGTCACGATACCTCCCCCTTCAGCTGTAATCGATCGGCCGGGCGCACAAATTTCGTCGTTTGAATAAATCAAAAACATTACCGATGCCTGTAACAATGCATCAGAGATTCCCGTGCTCTCACGCGATAATAAAATATAAAAAAAAAAAAAGAAAAAACGTCGATATCGCGTGAAATACGCACGCTGCAGAAAGAGATTGACGTTTTTCGGCGTACACACGGTCGACCAATCGCCTAAAAGTAACGCAGCGATGATAGTTTCGAATTTTCCTCTATAGCCTGCTCCGATACTGCGCGTCGAGCAAATACAATTACATACACGCAACGATAACAAAATTAAAAGCAGTTGACGCGAACATTTCAGAAAGTTAATCTGCAATAAAATTGTGGACCATTTATGCATTATTTGTAAGTCTCTCTGTATCGTTTAGAATTTGTAAAGAATTGAAAAAATAATTGTTTCCTTATGGATAGATTGTAGACAAATCTATCAAATACCTTATATGTATATATTTGTCATTTGTGAAAGCAAAGTTTCTTTTTCCTTGAATGATTATAACTTCGTTATTTATCGTATAATTATTTCCAAAAGTGTATCGTTACTTCAAATGCGATATTATTATTTTTAAAGTCGTTTCATGAGATAAGATAACGTGTTATTTAAAATACTATTTAAAAGAAAATTGGTTTTTCACGAATCATATGAACTTTATTCATGGCCTCGAGAAAAATATTCCAAATGGAACTCGAGTCGAATAAATTTGAATTTATTCATGCATGATGTACACGTATTCAAATAAAAACAACTTTTAATTTTAGTTTAACGAGTAACGGAGAATCAGTTTATTTTCTGTCTGTTTTTCTAAATTATTACTTGGGTAAGAAGTTTCCTTCTTTCTGGTTTCGTGCCAGCTCCTTTTTCATAATCAAATATGAAAGCTTCGAGGATCTCATTTGGTTGTAATATCCGCCACCTTACTTAACCGCAATAATATTAATGCATTTACGACCTCAAATGGATTGCTTCCTCGGTATATTGCGAATTATTAACAAACTAGAAAACTGACTTCCTTATCTATGAATACGAGCCTAGTTTCCGTCACGCCACCGACTCCTATTATCTGTTCAAATATCATTTTCCAAACAAATACTTTAGACGATTTTTTCTACAAATGTTCTGTCATTCTTTTTCAAACTTAAATAAGGGATGATCCTCCAAACTTTAAAACTACTCATTAAAAAAAAGGTGTAAAATATGAGACATTCATAGACAAATTCAAAACACATAAAAACATAATACAATAAAAGACTAGAGAAAAAATATTGCAGGTAACCTCTTGCAGGTAGCAATATGTAATTTCCCTGCTAAGTGGGAACAAGTGATTTATTATTAGTTATTTATGAATCACTCTAATAACAATGATATCGCATCCATCTAAGACATGACTGTTTGTGATTGTACCCTGATCACACTAATCGTCAGAGAATTGTTGCAAGATTACACGCAACTATGTTAGCTTTATTCATCAGCAATTATTCCAGGAAAATTGTACCCATACCAAGAATAGAAATTCCTTTTTACAACTATTCCTGCAACGATTAGTGCAAAATTTCGGGGAACCTCGGTCCATTGCAATTACTACTCGCAGAGCGACCATTCCGTCGAAGGTCTCGTTCCCAGCATCGCGAAGATCAACGTGAGCGCAGAATACGCGCCTCGCGGGCGTCATATGCGAATTTGCGATGCGTATCCGGATCAGTGAACTTCCAGTCAGTCGACGAACGAACGGATGCACGGATAAATGTGGATTCATGGTAAACTAGTAAATAGACAGACGGAATATTCGATAGGAGTACGAACAGCGTAATGCTTAACCTGGTGGTAAATCACTCGTTTATATTGTCGCTACCTGCCTCCGAGTGAAATCGTCGCCATTGTGTTCGCGCCGCACCGCAATGTGTCGCTTAATGGACAAAGTTCAACAATTCGAAATATGGATTCCAAAAATGTTTATATACGAAAAGAAAATAACGTTTTGGAGTAGATGTTTTTTAATCGAATTCAATTATAAGGCGATGGAGATGGTACCCATGTATGTATGAATATCTAAATGAAAGTAGCACCGTTAAGCAAGAATTATTTTTCATAAGGATTGTCCGAAGGAGCTTTAGAATTTTCTTTTTAATAAGATGTAGTTAGTATGAATTATACTCGATTCTTTTATCTTAAATACTATGGTGAGAAGTACATTTTATTATTAAGAAACAGAATACTTGAGCTCCTTTTGGAAAACCTTTTAACTTTCCAAGGACCGTTATTCAATATTATTCTCTATACGAATGTATTACTATTTATTAAAATTGATCTGAATTTATTAACATTTCTTATTAAACGTTTTTATTACGGTGGAATACATACATGAATACTCACACGTAAAAGTAGGATATAGACAGAACACGTGTGCGTGTAAGAGACGAGGTGCAACTAAAAACGCTGTCATAAAACCTAACCTCGATTAATCATGACGGATTTTCGTTCGGGAGTCATAAATCTCGCTAAATTACTGGGTACTCGCAGCTGATGCTGATGGTCGGCGGTAATAACAAAATCTGGGTCATCACTTTTTATAAACTCTCATGTTTATTCCTGAAATAATCCTGCATCGTGCGCATCGCTATCGCCGTTGCGAGGGAAACCAATTAAAAAAGAAGACTTACATGAACTGTGAACCCCGTTAAGATTTCAAAAATCGATATTTTGCAATGTAATTTTTACCCGAGTATATTTATCATGTGCCTACACACAAAATATTCATGTGTATTGGGAAAATGAAAAGTACATTTTATATTGACCCTTGACAAGATTAATGTTACAGTTCAATCTTTTCAGGCATTCTAGATATTGTAATGTCCACGCTATGTTTAATGCAAACCATTACACGATAATTAATCTTTGCTTAAGCGCTTTTCGAGACAATTAGCGACATCTGTCAAGAAATATTACAAACCGTTTGCTACTGATGCAACCGATGCAACAGAGACATTGCAACTGAGAGTATTCAAATTGATATTATTATTGCGAAACGTGGCACGTTTTATACGAGAAATTATATTTATTCTGTATGCTAACTATTAATCCATAATTTTAAATGCGTTAATTTTCATTTATATGTACACTCTTTTATACTTTGAATGCATGAATGAATTTTGGACAGTCAATAAAATACAATTGTCATTTTTAAAATTTATGTACGTGTCGTAATTTTTATTGAAATATACATACAAGTCGAGTTAATGATTGTCGACGTCTGGAATAATTAGGTATTTACTGATTTCAACAGAAAACGTCGCAGAAAAAGAAAAATTGATTGCCGTGTAGTTTAAGACGCTCGGCAATGGAGGGATAATTAAAAAATCTTTCCTCCCTTATCGTCGAAGCGGCCCGACGGCGACGCGTCGCATCGTTCGCTTCCCACGCAAAAGCCCCGGTCCTACGCAACGTCGGCTGCCGGCCGTGTAAGATATTTCTCAAAGGGCCCGGGAGAGCATCGGAGTCGTCGGCTTTGACGCGGCAAACGGGCTAGTAATTCCTAGCGGCGAGAGTAGTTTATTAAAAGTTACCACCGGAGGGGAAATATTCCCCGGTTTTAGCCGGTTACAGGGCTAAATAATTCGCGCGATTCAATATCAGCGAGACGTTCTCTTCCTCGCCTCCCGCCCACCCCTTGGTTAAGGAAAAAGAAAGGGGGGAAAAAAGGAAAAAAAAAAATAACGCCTCGTCGGCGCGGAGCGAAGTAAAGCTCTCCGGGGCTGGATACATAACGTTCCAGGATTAATGCTATAAAGAAATCTCGAGCGGCGCTCGGGCTCGCCGAGTGGATGCCAGAGGCAAGCACGAAAAACACTCGTGTATTCCCGGTGCATTCTCTGTTTACGGGCTGTTAACTGCGTGCGACCGTCTCGAGTTACATCAATAAACACGTACATAGATGCGCGCGCACGTGCACCGAGCCCGCGCCGCGGACACCGAGTGGGGGTGAGTGGGAGGGTTGAAAAAGGGGGTTGGTGAGCGTAACAGAGCGATCGCCGGAGTGCAAAACGAATAGAAACAACGTAACGTTTTATTATCATTCACCGTCTCTCGTCTTACGTCGATAAATATTTATTGGCGGTAACGCGCGTGCGCCAAACCGTGCACAACGTGCATCGAAGTGTATTCGCGTAATCGTCGGTGCACAAGTGGCGCACCCAGAACTTAAACCGGGCGAGCGCAACGAAAAAGACAGGGACGAATCGCGGATACTTTCCTCACGCTCTGAGAAACTTTATTGGAAAAGATAAACGAAAGGTTTGGTTACGTTTTCGGAGCAGACTCGATGATTCTTTGAAATATGGTCTAAATGGTTGTTTTCATTTTTTGTAGGTAACATGTTTGCGATTTTAGAAACTATTTATCGGGGGTAGTAAAATAACGTAACATTTAGAAATTTTCGTAAAAAGCCCGAAGGCTAAGACTACCTTAATTCATGATCACAATAGATACGATTGATATTCACAGATAGAGTTTAAGAACCTGAAAAATATGTACAGAGACATGTATGTTACAATTTGATAAGGATAGTTTTTTTTTTTTATACACATGTTTCAACAGTTAAAATTGGATATCAGTATCAGAGGAAGTGCAAGAGCTGTTGCATCCCCTGGGCGCACCACTGCCGATGGAGATCAGACGCAGGCACGAGTGGAGGCTACTTGGTAGCCCCCCCTCGCACGGTCCTCTTTTGTTTTCAATCGGACTATTCATACCGCCTCTCTCTATATCGCTTTCACCTCTCCTCCGACCATCCCTTGGTCCCTCAGCAGCCGCACGAAACCTCGGTGTAAGGGACTAATTGGATTTCGCCCTCCTCGCCACGCTAATGACCGTATTCCATTTCCGTGGTTCGACCCGGTCGACGCGGTGCATCTCGTTGCACGATCTTCCAACGGGAATCGCATTACGCCCGCTGCACACTGCCGAAGGATCGTGTTTCGTTTTAGCGACTCGCGGCCCGATTGATTCGAAAGGTCGTTCAGCGTCGACCATTTGCAAGGAACGATCCTCCGCTGAAAGATATTCCTCCAGTAATTTGGCGATTCGACTCTTGAGCGTCATACCGTTGCATCGTGGGATACGCGACAAGTTGCATAAGCAGGGTCGACTCGTGCAGGTGGTGCACTTTGTTTATCGTGTAGGGTGGCTAAGTAAGGATGAGTTGACGGAGGAATTTGTTCCGATGATGATTTTACAGCCGATTAACACGTTTACTGCCAGACTAATAATCGTGAAAAAGGTTGCATCGATCAAGAAGACGAATTAGCAGACGTAGACTAAGAAAAATATTGCGCCGTGTAGTTATTCAACAATTAGCACGGTGCTTCGATAATCTGCGCAGTTGGATTCTTCCCTGCGTGCGAAAAATTTCCCCCTCATTTGCATACACTTAAGCAGTGCATAGCGAAGGAACATAATGTAGCGTAAATGAATGTAACGTATCAAGATACAGTGCAGTTGAATATGGTAAACTAAACAGCACATCGACCTTGTTCGCCTGCTCGTGTTACGCATTTATTACACGTTCGATGGGCGGTCTTTCGCGTGTAGCCATCGATAAAATTTCTACGGCCCTGAGCCAGAGATTTACACACGGAAACAAATTTTCTATTCAGGGATCTCTGGTACAATTAATATTAATAAGTTTCAAAGAGCTGCAGTTCTTTAATACCACTGCGGTGCTTCAATATTTCATAATTATCGCTGCATAGGTTGGAACAACGTTTGAAATCGAAGCATCTGAATTTAAATGCTACAGGGTCCTGTCTAAGGGACACTGATTCGTGTTTGGACCATGTCTCTTAGACGTCAACGAGTCCCAACTATATCCCTTTTGAACTTCTAAGCTTCTAATATTAAAGGAGCCAAAGCATAGCCAGGGTAAACTCGCGTTTCTTAGACAGGCTTCATTCACGTCTCTTAAACAAAGTTCGCTATACATCTTGAATCTTTTTTATCACTGAAGTGAATAAATGTGAATCTCAAACTTATTTTGAAGTATCTAGGTTGAATTTCTATTGGTAATCGAAAGCTTGATATGTGGTAACGCTTTATTTGTTAATCTTTGTTCGTACAGCGAATAAGAACACTTTTAACGACGTATGTAATTCGAATTTCTCATTGATCGTGCAAGATGCATTTCGGGCAATGTCGATTCACCTGGTGCAGTAACCATTATCGACACGAATTGGCGCAGTCAACGCGCACATGAGTGACATTACCGTCGGCCAATCGACGACCCGCGATGCACACGTCAATGCAGATGCATTTGGCGTCGCCGTGAAAGCCAGCTATTAAAGCGAGGCTTTGAAAGGAATTAACGGGTATGCCGGACGCAAAAAATTGTTTGTCGAAGATACTTGGCTGAATGTTGCCAGAAATAAAATATCGAGCTTCCTGGCTGACCGTGGCGGCTAAACGAAAATCGGATCTCGTAAATGAACGACAGTTTCAATATATTTGTTTGCCTGATCCTTGAAACTTTATCGAGAAATGGGGAACTGAAAATGGTCGTGCTTAACTTAAACAGTAATATTATTTTTAATGCTACCCTAATAATTACTCCTTGGTTAAACTTGATTAAATTTTCGAACGATCCTCTGGTCTGAAATATAATAAAAAGGGGAAAAAATAACAAGAGGAAAAAACAAGTTGTTAAAAGTATAAATAACTTGTTAACAAATTTAGAGAACTGCAATAACAAAAATATATATGCAATTTGTATTTTAGACTAACTTTTACCAAAGAACATGATATTATTTAAATTATGCTTCTTCGAACGGACAATCAACTCGTACATGAATAAATTCTCGAAAAGTAACATTTGAATAGATTAATTTAAATGCAACTACTGCGATCACTTTTGTTATGACTGGGAATCTCACGCTAGATGCAATTAACGCGTAACGGGCTCGTTACCAGTAATTTCCTGAAAAAGGAATGTTTCCAATCCAATTAAGGAAGAAACCGATTAAATGGTTTAATAGCGCTTTTATGGCGGCGCAATTGAATTACTTATCTTTTACGATACGACTGGTAATTTAATAAAATTAATCTGCGATCAATAAAAATGCGGTTAACTTTTTAACTGTCTCGCAATTAGGACCAACAAGTAAAGACATTGTTTAACGTGCAAATTATTTTTTATTTGCCGAACAAAGGCAGACATCCGACGAATATGAAAGACTTGCTTCTCGCGTTGATAACGACATTTACACTCTTCTATTGCGAGTAGTATATTTATTTATAAAAATAAAAAAAAAATGAATTACAGGCCGAATTATATGAAAAAAAAACTGAACATATTGAAATTTCACGTTTTTCGTACGCTTCATTCGAACATATTTTTCTCTATAAAACCACTCTGCAAAAACGCAAGACAATAATTTACGATAAATTCCGTGCGCGTACAACGTTGCGTTATCTCCATTTAGAAAAAATTTCGAAAGCCAGTACATTTCCGATTCGAATAAAGCACGGCATTTTTTTTTTTAGCGTCGAACAAACGCGGGGAAATAACTGAAAAAAAATTCCCGACTAGAGGTAGAAGAGAAACAGTATTACTTTTAATTAAAAGGGACTGGAAACGCTTTTTTTTCGCCCGTCGACGGGAACGTGTTGGTGCAAAAGCACGGATTTGGATTCAATGGCGGGGTATGATGGATTCTACCGCTGCGCATGAATGCACTTTGACGGAACGCGTGTCGAAACGTTACATTTATTTCGAGATACGTGCACGCGGGTGGTGGAAGTTGCGAAAACGCGGCTGGGAAATGCAGTGAATTCAAAAACATGGGAAGTCAACGCGTGCATTTCAACGTCAACGACGGTAAATTTTGCATAGAACTCGTGTAGGTGAGTTTACTATATCTAAACTGCAAGGAAAACGCACAAGACACTCTCTAACCTTTTAATCCGTTAATTTTATCTTATCCTTCGGAAAAGAAATTATTTCTTCGATACTTGGAGAGTAAAAAGGAAACTTATAACGCATATGAATGGGCAATGCATTATAATATTTAATTGTAATTATAATGGGAATATAGGATGTTATCTCGAAGAATGTTTTCGTAGCAAGACAATTTATTGTAATGTGTCCACCAACTTAAAAGATCTAAATCGATCCCGTTCTCTGGTTAAGTGTTTCATAGAGACTGAAATAGAAGTAACTCGGTTAGAAGAAATCTTTTCCATTACGTATCATACATGGAAGAGCATAAAGGAGCTAAATTTTGTTCACCGTTTTATTTAACGTTAAATCAAGAATATTCTATGGAGCGATGAAACCGTAAACGCACGGGCGCGGAAGAAAAATATCGGCTGCAAACATAAAAGTACTAACAACAAATTTCACCCGCGACAAGATACGGTCGATCGACGTATATTTCGACGCGACGGTTCACGCGAGACCGTGTTTTCATCGGCGTCGGTGGTAATGCAAGCATTCCGAAAAGTAAATGTCACCGTTGCTCTACGCTCGCATAAAGATCATATAAACGCGTGGCTCCGGAATGAAAAATATTTCCTCGGCTCGTGCCAAGTCTTCAATAACCTCGCCGCGCGTAAATTTCTCACGTTTATCGTTCCCCGGCATTTCGTGAAATTTATTTGCTCGCGAAGCACGGCAAGCCCCACTCGCGATACGCGCGTTTTTGTTGATCTTTGTGCTCGCGACTTTCACCGATCGCTTCTGCGCGTCACGCAACATCGGGTGCGTGATGTGACTGAATATTTGAAATCTTGGGAAGGACATAATTTCAGACGGTTTGGTTTAACCTTCACAAACCTCGATCTTTCTTCCCTTTGGTAAGAAGAATGTTCTTCGCGTGCTTTGTGTTATTCTTGGGATTCGATGCTGTTTAAACGTTGCTTTTCAAATAATAAAGTGTGATTTTTTTACACTTTCCCTTATACGAGGTTGTCCCTAAAGTCTGGCAGTGTTTATATAAATGAACAATCTCATTTCGTACATATTGATATTATCCTTATCTCTAAATGATATAACACGTATATCATTGTTGATATTTTATGTATTCTTAGATCTGTGCACATATTCCCATAGATCTTCCCATATTTTAATTTGCCATAAATGCGTAAACTCCCGCAGTCTAATAACAAGTATTTACCATTCGCTGGCGAACGAAAGCTAGTACAAAAAAGTATTTTTAACACGCATCCTATTTTCTGAAGCTTCAAAGCGTAACGGTGAATGGAACAACACAATTTCGCGGATAAAATCCGAAACCCTTGCTCGGTATCGCATATTCTCCACACGAGTAAACGCAACCACGATCTCTCTCCCCGCAAAAAAAAAAAAAAGAGGTCCCCGTTCAGATGCATCGGACCGTTGATTACACGCGATCCCCGAAAATCTGGGACGAACATGTGTGCGCAGTGTTGCAGCAAAACCGGACGAAAAAGAGAGACTGATCAATGCCCATGTCGTCGAAATGCACGCACGCATCCCTGTCTGTTGCAAAGAACTACAGAGGATGCTCCTGAGCGATGATCATCACGCGAGAGTATAAATTCCATTTTCTTGGTGATAGGCAATCCTCTATTAAGAGACTGTACTTAGGATAAACAAAAGTGAAGTGAACTTTGTGAATTTTTGTTAAGTGAACAATTTTTCTGATTGAAAAATCATTATATACATCTTAAATTGTATACTTTCATCTATTGAACACATAAATTTTGAAAATTCATACAAGTAAAATTGCTGTAACCACTTTCAATTTCACCGCGTTGGTTCACAGCGAATCCAATACTTGGTCTAAATTTAATAAATCGTCCGAATTGAATTCTTCGATTTTTAAGCCTTTTAACTATTTGCAACTTTCATTTATGCTTAAATATCCCTTTCAGTTTCTCGGAGGTTTACCTAACAATTCATCGACAAAATCTACCAAAATTCGTAACAACCTCATAAACAGTTGAGTACCATAAACCAACGTCACGAGTAGTTTCACAGCGCGAAATACTACACCCTTGGTGAGGAGCGAACCGAGTGGAATTCCATTCGTAGAGAGACCCCCAGACACGCCGGGGGATGCCACGCGAACACTCTTCGAGGTATTTTAACACGCGGAAACCGTAGAGTGGTCGAATCGCGCTTGCAGCCGATCCGTTGCAATGTGTATCTATCCGTACGTCGCGCGCGCATCCAGGACTGAATTGACAGGGTAAGCAAGGTAAACAATGGGGGCAGTCACGGGCGCTCGTCAGCTCGAAAAAGAAATTGCAGACACTTGTAAAAGTATTGTTAAACGTGTACTTAACCCTTTGCAAAATGTGCGAACAGGAATCGTAATACATAAAATAATCTAACTTTGGAAACCGTGTCTTTTTTGGTATTATTAAACTTGATTATAAATTCTTATAGATTTCTTGAAGCGTTAACAACACTGCAAACATAACGTATTCATAACCAGCAAAATTAGTTAGACTTACAATGTACCCTCATAAGGGGCATCCGAGTGCAAACGGTTAAAATTCTTATAAATCTTGCCATGCACAAGTATACGACGAATATAACAAATACACTGTGAATGTCTATCCATTTATGACAAATAGAAATGCAAAAATATATCAAAATCAACACTTCTCTTTCTGTATCTGTGAGAATGTGAATTTGCATCCGCAGTCTCATAATAAAGAAGAGTAAAAGAAGCATAGATCGTTATTCTTCTTTTCTTTCGAAAGAGTATTAAGATACAACAACAAATGAACTACTTTATATTTATATATAGCACGTATAATTTAAGATAAAAACAGACTATTTGCTATTGTAACTTGAAACAACGATTGATCCAGCTCTGAATGCAAGGAAGGAACGGATCTACCACCCCTCGAATCATTTTCTCTACAATAATTTTCTTATTCGTCCTTAGTAGCACTGTTACAGTCATCGTAA
This sequence comes from Hylaeus volcanicus, assembly GCF_026283585.1. Classification (NCBI taxonomy): domain Eukaryota; kingdom Metazoa; phylum Arthropoda; class Insecta; order Hymenoptera; family Colletidae; genus Hylaeus; species Hylaeus volcanicus. Next base: position 23,982,615 of record NC_071980.1, read on the forward strand.
CGTGTCTACTCGGAAACTAAACAAAATAGACCGTGTAAATTGGACAAAATTACAATTACCAGGGCGTTGAGTACTCCGTGAGCGTCCCTGAACGTGCGCACAGGTGTACGAGAGCGGGCGTGTACGAACGTGTTGCGCGTGGGCGTGCAACACGCGTGCACGTGAGATACAAGCCAGCCGACCTTGCACCAACCCTTTGCTCACCAACAAAGCCGATCTGCCTATTGATTGCGGGGGCGCACACTTGCCAATTTATCCGTAGGCAGAAAACAACACGCGAGCGTGCCCGTACGTGACAATGGGAAAGCAGGAAACCCCGATTTCATGCAATCAATGAGCACCAGCGACGCCGGGACCGGCACGGATTAATCCGGCTTTACGACGTATTTTTTTGTCCGCCCTATCTCCTGTTCCTCTTTCGGTTTCCCTGCCTCCCCCTGGCCGCAACCCCTCGCCCGTGCCCGCTTCAATCTTCTCCCTCTTGCCATCCGTTCCACCTCCGCGCACCAACAGTCAGTTCCCTTGCACCCAAATACTGCAAAGAGCGCGTTAAGAGGCGTATCGCAAAAGTCGGCTGGTCGCGGCAATTACAGGTAGGATACTTTTAGGTTGCCACTCGATCGAGACCGAGCTGTAGCAACCCGAGGGACAGGTAGGCGGAACTTGATCGCTCTCGTCCCTCTGCGGCCCTCCACTTTCGATACGGTTCGTGAGAAACGGAACATGTAAATATCTGTGGCAGAGTTGAAGATAGGAAAGTTCAAGGGGGCAAATACGGTGATAGAAATCTTCTCTGTGGCGTTATCTTCGACGTTATTTAAAGGTCATCGATGTCTATTTTAGGGGGAGATATGCGGCGATATTAATCCGAGAATGAGCTCTCGAGTGGGAATTTTCGGGAACTATGTGGGTAAATGAGGATTTCTTAAATTCCTGAGTAAGAAACGAAGCTCCGAGGCTTTCGCTACTCGATAAATGAAAAACTGATTCTAAATATTTGAAAGTAACGCTCTACTATTTTTAACGTCCGTTAAATAAGGTACTATCTTTAAACAGAAATCAACTCTTCAATTTTAAGTGAATGAAAAGTGCCGAATGAAGACCGTTATTTGGTATTCGGAGTAAAAATTTCAGCCAGATGGGCCACTGGTTGGCCACTGGTTGGCCACATGGCCAGCGATGAGAATCCCTGGTTTAGCATGCCAATTACCGCGAATCTACGCCGCCATGACGATGAAACGTCGCGCCTCTCCGGTCCACTCCATCGAACAGCGTTTAAACATCGTATCGGCGCGCGATGGTTTCGGGATTGTTTAATTCGCGTTACTAATTTTAACAGGGGGACGCGTTTGCGCGATGTTATCCGGTGGCTCCATTAACTTGTCCCCTTTGCGCGATACACAATTCTGATTATTATTGAGAAGGTTACCATTTTCTCACGGTGCAGCGTGAAAGTGGAATTCCCCGAGCGCGCGTTCGCTCCGATACTAAATCTTCTTCGAGCGAATTTCGTTACTTGGAAAGGAGCCCCGGCCCGCGGTGCTATTAATTCGTAAATCGAACGGGAACGATTACATTTTCTCGACTCGTCGCGGCTTTACACGGTGGTTATTGCGAAAATTTCCATTTTGCCATGTATCGTCGGCCATTTTAACAGCACGATACGAATGTTAACGGTGCGTTTACACTCCCATCACGTTGCGGCAAATTACATGGAATTTGAAGGCACTATGAATGGATCGTAACCATACACCGGCCGCGTGTGTAATATAAATCAAATCTGAGAACATAATGCGTTTTGTAACTCGCAATTTGCGTTCGATGATCGGCGTATCGGTCGACATATTGATAGCCGGTTATAATCGAGTACGGCCACTACCGAGGTGCGTTATGTAATTACAAGATTTATAGTAATTCTTACTTAAACGATCCCATTTGTGCCTGAACCTTCGCAATTCTGGTTGTAAACGACGTTCACGAACACATTTTACAAGTAATTAACTCGTATCGCATACGTCGTAATTATAAAATCTCGTTAACGGGTCTGTATGTTTATATTTAAAATTATACACGGTTCGTTTGCTTGATTTATGTATCCTAACTTTAAATCTAGGGTCTTAACAGTGGCTAACGTGAGATATTTTGCAAGATTTATGCTACACCTGTTGCTTTTCTTCTGTTAAACATCATGCTGATGTGTAGACGAAATTGAAAAATGAAACGATATACTAAACAATACAGAATAATTACTTAAAAGAACAGATGAGAACTGTACGGACAGTATATTTTTTTATCCTTATTATTCTGTAGACGGCGACAAAATTGTTATCCAGATCAAAATTTAAAATAATAAATAAAAAATATGTAGCTTTTTAATCATTTCTCTTATGTCTTAGGATAAAAGGCAGAGTCCAGACCAAAGAAAAATTATGTAATCGAATAAACTGTCACTAATAAATTCGTCATTCATCGTTCGAATAAAAGTTTGTCCCCTATCTTTGCATAACGAACAGCAGAAATCAGCCGTGGAAAGAGCTAAACGAAGAAATTTTATTTACATTTCGACAATTGTTTTCCAACCCTCCCCCTTTCGTTCGACCAGATCCAACAACCCCTAAAGGGTGCGCCAATCGTTTGCCCACACGTTGCACGGCTCGAATCGATAAAAAATTACTCGGCGGACAAGTCGCGACGATATTTAAATTTTTCCTCCGCCATCGCGATCAATACCCTCCCGGTGTGATATCCACATATCCGAAGTGGCGTCGTTTTGAAACCGTTCCACGGCGAAGTTTCGCCGCTTCAAAATGTCGCGATCGTCGAAAGTTGGAGGAAACAGGCTGGGAGAGAAAAAAGCGCAGCCGTAGGAACGAGGGTGAGAAGTCCAACTTCCCACGAGGGAGCCAACAAGACCGAGCCGGGGCTGGCTCAAGTTTTACATAGTTATTTCCGGTTATTAAATAACGCGACCCTCGTATACTTTCAGTGAAAAGTGTTCGTGAAATCGGGACTAAAGCTGACCGTAAAGTCGCGAGAAAAAAACGGGGACAAGTTCCCGACTCCGCCCACTCCATCGACTCCCACCGATCGTCTTTTTATAATTATCAAAACGAGGGAGAATTCTGAAACTTTAGTTCTTCCGTGAATTTCGGTCGATTAAAGAAAATCTTTGATCGTATTTCATTTTCTTTTTACTACGTGATTCCTGCGAAAGATGGTTAAATATTGGTTTTTTGATCAAATATATTTAACAACAATCTCATATCTCATCGAGACCTACAACATTTGTTTAAGGTATTTCTTCGAAGGATCACTTTTTTTTTCAAACCATTTTTCTTCTTTTCTTTAGGAATTTTTTTTCTCGTGAATAATCAAATTCGCGCCTATATGTTATTTAACAAAATATGCTTCGCTTTGACCGAGGAAGTGAAAAATAATTTTTATAGACAATTTTGGATTTTGACAAAAATCGACGGGCAAATGCATGGTGGAGGAAATAGTATTAAAAATAATCTTTTTTTTTTTTAAATTTTTTTTTAAACGTTCAAGGTGTCCTCTAAAAACACAAAAGTTCAAGTACATAAAAATATGTTTTCACTGACCGTTTAACTTCGTATTAATTCAAAAGCGTTGACCCGAAAATTATGACGCTATTAACAAAATGATGTCACACGTCGACGACTATCAATAACACTATCTGCCAGCTGTAAAGATGCCGCGAATCTTTCAGTGGGCGCCAAAATGTTCCATTGTTACCAAGGTCTTCGATTTTATAGTCTGTTATTTCAGTAATTCAATAAAAAGTACCAGTTTACGAGTCGCGTTGTTGCTGCGGGAATTCAAAATGAGAAACAAAATTTTACGATTTCTCCTTAACGATCATTTCTGTTTCGGAGGTACTAAAACGCCAACGGTGGAACGAAAATTCGCTATCACTAAAGAATTGAATTACTCGAATCAGCCAGGATCGTCCGTTTTCTACATTTCGAAACTATGCGTCGAGCGAGTAGTTCTATTGTGTTCAAATAAAAAATTTAACGTAAATGTTGCCATGAGTGACCGTATGTTTTTATTTTCAAATATAATAATAGAAGAAACACGATTAAAAACTAAACAGAAGAAAACACAAATTTTTTTACAAGTTTTATACTACGGGATAATTTTCTGGTAAAAAGTCAGGTCACGTTTACAAATCAATTTAAAGATTAAAAACGTCCAATACCAAAAAAGATAACTGCATCTGTAATGAAGGAGCTAATCTTAATTATGTAATCTTAAATATCGAATAGGCAACGTTGTGGAAAAAGGAACGTGGGGATAGATTGAAATCAGAGCAATCTATTTCAATTTGAGTGTACGGTAATCGAAATAGAAGAAGAGAAATGCGGAGGTACTTTGCGCCAATTGAAACTAAATTGAATTCGCCAACTCACGGCGCAAAAGAAACCAAGATGCATGCAGTTGTATCGCGCGACTTTCACGTCGTGCAATTCGATTATGAGTTATGGAAACAATTTATATACGGAAGATTGTACACCGCCGGTACGTAAACGAACGAATTTATGCGTCAACAAGCGATAAATTCAGATCGTATTGGCAAAAACTGCAGTTGAAACGAATAAATTCGCGTTCCTGTCGCATCCCCGGCACTCAATATTTTCCTTTCTACTCTGTACGCTATTAAACTCACGTCTCAGTGGAGAGCATTGAAATCGGTTATCTCGTGTATCAAAACGCTAGATAAATTGCTCGATCATCTCATTGAAACAAGATGGAGTAAAGCGTTTGAACGAACAAGCAAAGAGTTAAAATAAACAATTCGAGGAAGCAGTAAGATGGTAATAAAACGTTAAAGGTATGTTTCTTTAACTTTTAAACATTAATTTGGGAATTCACTACGGTGAAATACAATACGGTGAAATAAAAATATAAATATACATATACGAGAAATTTATTTAGTTTATTTTATTTTTTCAATGAATATGCATGACTTTCTACAAAATCAAAAGTAATAAAGTTGGGATATTTATAAACGTTTCGAACTAAAAATAAAGAATTTGTATGAATTGTTTTCGCAATCTTGCCTTTATTGCACTTTTACTCGAATTCATATTTTTCTCCGATTGAATAGTTATTCCTACCAGTGTAGATACTTGAACGATATTAATTCAAATGTATCGTAACAGATAGTGTGTTAGAATATTTCAATGTTTTCAAAGGATTCGTGTTCTGAAATATTCGAACGAACAGATTCGTTACAACAGACCGTTATAAAGTCAAAAATAAAAAAGTCAACATACGAAGGGAGCTGAAGAACTGTTTGAGTTGGGTCACGGCAAACACTTTTACGGCTTGTAACCATGGAACCAGGAACAGGTAAAGACTAATCCCCTGAATCTATTACCCAAATACTTCTCCGTTCCATCTGGCAAACAGAAATGCGATATATTGTTCGAATGACAACACGTCTGTTCATATTCGATAGAATTACGTAACGTTACAAGAGGATGAATTAATTGTCACCGTGAACAGCGAAATATGTGTATTTAACGTATAAATTTTGTTTAAATGATTCACTAATGAGTGAAATTATTGGAAATATATTGTAATCCGACATGAGATGATAAAATTAATTTATGTAAGTTTCTTACTCTTTCATTTGATTATTTCTAGATTTGTAATACTTCTGGAGATTATGTGATTTTATAAACTTGCAAGTGAAAAATTGATTTGTCTAGAAAACTCAATTTGTTTTTTACATGAATAATAGATATTCCAAATAGTTACGTTACTTGGAAGCGAAGAAGTTAGTTGGAGAAAACATAGTTTACCACCTTTCGATCATTACTCAAGACACGTTATTATAATAGCATGGTCGTCGTCCATTTGAAGTTATAAATATGTATGATGGACTTTGAATGTACAAAAATACTAATAAAGTATATTCGTTATACTAATTTCTTTTTTCTTTGAATTATTATCATTTCATAACTCTAATGACGTAAACAGATTTGCAATACTATATTAATAATAATAACTATCATTTCAAATACAAAATTTTTATTTTCGATAGTCACATTGTGATTTGATAAACTGTGCGAGCCAAAAATTGATTCGTCCGGAAGCCCTAATTTGTACCCTCCATTACTTTAGTATTCGAATGATATCATCGTTAGAAACACAAGAAAATATATTATTTTCGTTCTGAAAGGTAAATTGAGTTAATATTTTATGTCCATAATGCCGGTAATTGAACGGTTGATTCCGTGTTCTAGCTAATGCCACTTTCCACGCTACGATGACGTAAGGTGCTCCTTTTCCGAGAAAACAAATTAAAAAGATTGTCATCGGTATCGTGGGCCACGGTTAATCGTGGAAGTAGAAAGCGAGCAGAACACAGCGTGCTTTATCTCGCTGATAAACCCGAGTTCGGTCGCTCCGCCAGCTTTTATATACGTGTGTTCCATAAATTAACCGAGGATCTATTAACATCGTGGAAACGAACACTAGTAGTCGCTTCGCTTCTTGAAAAATAAAACTTCGACGCTCGAATCTACTTTACGCTCATTATTCGAGACACGTTATTATAATAGCTCGGCGTCGTTTTAATGAGACGACGAGTTATTGCAAAAAATGCCATCATTCAAATTAGCATCTGTATCGTTATCTCGCACAGAGCGATGCGCAGTTAGCGGTGCAACAGGAAAGAAGATGTGACTTCTTTTAAAAAGAAAAAAATAAGCCCGAAGAGCGAAATAAAACCGAGTACCGAGAATACTCATCGATCAATGTATTTCAATGCAATTAATCATTTATATTGTGACTTGCGTGTCTGTACAGTGGCAGTCGTAATTTTCTTTCCATTTATTTTATTTTGCAGCAACAAATTGTATCCGTAACAGTCGCCGTGTTAGTAATTACAGTAATATTGTACATTTTTAATAGACTGCTCTCCAAGTTCTCGCTGTTGTACGTTGTTGTATTACATCATTTTTCATTTGTTTGCAAACCATTCCTTTGATGTTACATTACATTACGTGAATTGTACAAATAACTATACGTGACAGCGATTCAAATAAAAAACCTACATTCATTACAAGTGTACAACATTTTTATTAAAACATGGTACACTTCCTTGAATTATGAAAAATAATAATAGAAAAGTGATCTGGAGGTGGTTGTGGAGATTCCTAATATGCTGTATAAGAATTTATGAGTAACAAGTATTTGTTGAAGATATTTGAAAATAAAGAAAAAGTATGTACATGCTTTGACCACTGAAAAGAATTTTTATCATAAACATGATTATCCTATACAGAAAGAATAAATAGTATTCATTTTTGAGAACTTAAATCTAAACCTAGATTTGTCCAGAGATGAATAATAAAAATTATCTATCACGATTACGGCCACCGATACAAATCCGATCCCAAAAAACTGTATTGTACCAGTTTTCATTCGCTTCTGCGCAATTAATTCACCTCTTTATCGAGTCCCCCGCCTCGAAACTAGCAATGTTTTGTCACCGAAAAACCCCGCAGGTTGCTTTCTCTCCCAATATTGTTCCCGCGTCGCGAAATTTTCGCGCCGATCGATCACGATCCATTACATTTAATTAAAACGGAGGGAAAACGTTGAGAAACGCGTCGGGCGTTTGTATCGCGATTTCAAATTATTACGAAGATAAATCGGACGTAACATTCTACAGCGTAGTACTACAAAGTAAGTATAAAACATTCAACCGCTATAAATCGTGGGGCGCACGATGTACAACGTTTTATCGTCGCGCACTAAAAGCGCTTTAAAATTAAAAGCGACATTATCTGAACTTTGGCTAAGCGGAGCTCATAGAAATTTTACGAGGCCTGATGATACCACTATAAATAGTTCGGGTATCAAACATCTCGCGTTGTCCGCCGTTTAAAATTAATCTAGCGAGCACGCGTATATATCCGGCAGTGCAAACGTAGTTAGAGGCGATGATAATCGGTAATACGGGTTATTCGCGGTTCGAGGATATTAATTTCCGCCCGGGATTGTCAAAATAATCCCTGTTGCGCTTCTAAAAGCAGGCGCGTAAACCGTCTAATCGATACTTACAATGTCAAACGATCCCCTACCCATCGCTAACTCGACACGAAACCAGTGATGGCCAGCAATTTATTCCAACGATAAATCAAGGTATAGCAATTTATTCGTGATGTTTGTTCGATGGAACAGGACTTTAAAATCATATGATATTCAAGTGCCTTGTATTATCAGTAAAAATATGATTTCGTAATAATATTTTAAACAAGACACTAATATTTCATGCATATTAAAAGTACGTGTACTTCTTTTTAATACAGAAATGTATAATTGTATTTCTTCTTCAAATGAACAAGATAAAAAATTGAAGTATCCAATACTATTTTAATTTATTATTTTACATTTACTTAGAACTTTACGGGTTCTATTAAAACTCTAATTACTGATATCATTTATGCCTGTTAATCATTAATACCATGTTTTTCACTCCGCTAATTAAAAATTCCGACCGTTGAATTGAAATTTTATATTTACAGCGAAAATATATTCCAAAATGTTTTTCTTTATCGTCTACCATTTGAATGTATCTTTTCAAGAAAAATAACAACACGCATAATAATTAAAAATATTACTTGCTGAATAACAAGTAAACTATCACTTTATTTTCCCCCTTTTTTACGATCCAGAGTTGGTGACCCTAACCACAATACGAAGAAAAAATATTAGAGAGCGAGCAAACGTTAATGCAATTAAAGAACGATCACCGAAGCGTAGCGAGCGTTCGAATATCGGTCCGTTTCATGAGCGCAGTGCTCGTGTGGGTGGTTCGTTATCAGCACAAATTACCTTTGCTCCTACGCGTTTAATTTAGTTCCCAGCGTGCAATAATAATGCTCACGTGACGCCCGTAATTGCCCTGGTTCGATGATAACGATTCAAGATCAAAATCAGAACGTCGGCGTCGACGTAACGGAATCGGAAAACATTGCTTCGTAACAGTGATGGACAACGTTTTATTCAAATAATAGGTAAATAAAAATACGGTAATAGTGGTCCGTTTACAGCTCATTCGTATTCGCTCAACATAGAATATTAATAATCCAATTAGGGATTCTTCCCATTTTTGTTTCGTATTTATTATTATGAAATATGTCCGATAAATTATGTAATCATTTTTCAACGTTCACGTTTGCAATGAATTTGATGAGACTCTTCAATTCTCTGATAAGGAAATGACAAGATTGAAACGTTGAGAAACTAGTTTTATTGTAGTCTCGTTCTAATTCTGGAATGTCTGAAGAAAATAAACAAAACCATTCCCTGTCATTTTTCAATTTATCCAATAAACGAGCAACGATCTCCAAAATTTTCAGCGTTCTTTCCAACATAAAGCAAATCAACTATATATTCAATTTTTGACATCATTTTGTTTTGTTACGAATAAAACAATGGTCATTGGAGCAAAAAACTACGCAATGTTCATTCCACCCAATTGCCCGGATCAAGTGGTTAAACACTCGACGAAAAAAAAATGGGCTCTCAAGGCCTGATTTAAATATGCGTGTACTCCGACAATGAGGGTGCGAAAATAATTTTCGCAAGTAATCGCAAGTAAACGAGGACTTTTCAAGTGTTTAACGAACGCTTATCGTAATAATGTTTGCAATGTATCTTTGTTTAATCAAAGTGTAACGTTGACTACGCGATTACACACATCAGGGATACAACCAGGTGCGTATTCTCGATGCTTATCGACTCGGAAACACGCCACGCGGCGCCGTAGTGCGTACAATCAGCATAGCTATAAATTACGCGCCGCGTGTATTCTTGCGCGTAGATCTTCGAGCGACAGGAAACTAAAGGGGGGAAAAAACGAACGAAAATACTGCGTAGAACAGGGTTTCTCAAACTGGGGTCCCCTGGACCCCTGGGGGGCCTCGTTACTGGGTTGGTCAAGGTCTGCGAGCTCACAAAAGAAGAATCGACAGAGGTAATTGGGTCACAATGCTGTACAATACAACACATTGAATATTATTTCCCGGAATAAGAAAGCATACAAAATTATTAAGGAAAAGGGTGAGTACAGAAGAGGAGGCTCCAAAATAAATGTATAAAAAAAGGCTTGATAATGAATAACCGAAGATGAAAAAACTAAGGTTTCACTCAATTTTGCTTCCATTACAAAAAATAAACAAAATTTTAATTATTTTCATATTCAATTCTACTGCGTTAATTTAGTAAGCAGAAGTTAAAATACGAAACTACTTAAATACTGTTGAAAATTAGACGCGTGCTTAAAAGACAATTTTACATATTACAAAATTAAATATATAATTCTATTTAGGCAAGTCCCCAATTTATATCGTAAGTTCATGGAGAGATGAAGTTTGAGAAACCCTGTTGTAGGGGACATGCACGAGTAACGAAGAAACAGGAACAGAAACATATGAAAACCTAGAATAAATTAAGGCAAAAGACGGAAATAAAATTATCACGTTTCTATATCGATTTCAGCTACACAAAATTTCTTTTTGTCTCGGGATACAAAAGAATTACGAACTGCAAAGCTGATCAACTTGACGCGATTCGAATTCCAATGGGCGCCAAAAATAATTTAGAACATTACAAGCTCGATACGTCTTGAGAATACTCGGCGATCGATGCCAACCAGAATTTCTGAACAAGTGAAAACTATAATTAGCCCATTACTCAATACAAAATACGTCGAAAGTAATGCTAGACCTTGACGAAAATAGGGGGCCGAATGGTGCTGGATGTTGGTCTCGGGATACTTGGATTGTACTGTGGTATAATAATCGATTAGGGCCTGAGAAAATTATTTGGAACGATAACGATGCTGAGACAAACGTTAACAACCCAGAAGTAACTGCATTTAAGAGTTTACCAATTATAAAATTATTAAAGAAAACTCTAACATTAAATAGAACTGATATTGTATGGTTGACAACAAATAATTTATATATCGGGTTGTCCGGAAAGTTCGTGCCTATTTTTAAGAAAAATTCAAAGGCATATTTGAATTTTCATGTATATTTATTGAATTTTTACCATTTTGTTCCACAACTTTTCCACCTTTTAAGGAATGTATACATGTTATTTGTTTTCAGCCATTCCGACATATTCAGACCTTTGCCGCCTACCAAAAATCGGTATGAATTTTCCAGACAGCCCAATAATATAATAATAAAACGTAAGTGCGATACGATGACATAATTGTTGAAAAGCAAGAATGAAAAAGCAATTGCAGTCATGATGGAATATGAAGGAAATCTAATGATACTGTAGAGATCGAAAGAAGTCAGGGCGTGAAAGCATCCTCCAAAAAACAGCCCTCAGTTTAATTAAACGGGCCAGAGTCAGATTAGTCTGAATTGAGTTCCGCCCCACCTCAAACGTATACACGAAATACGATTGCGAATACGTATGGAGGGACGGCTTGCTGATTGTACTGAAATTGCGAGTCGCGGGAATTTCCATCGGTATGACCGACCGGACCTCTGCCAGTTTTCTCACTCTCCAATTCGGAAGGAACGATGAGCTGTAGGGAGGGATTCGAGAAAACGAAGAACAGAGGAGACCTTGGAAGGGCGGAAAACGAGGAAATGAGCGATACTGGAGATGAAGGAAGGAAACGTAAGGGAGAAGAGAGAAAGCGTTACTGGCGTCCACGGCGACAAAGGCTGGTTCACCGCTGTTTCTGGTTTCCCCAGCATCCCATTTACGGGGATCGCCCTTCTAGAGCGTTCCTCTCCAAGAAATATCGGAGCGGCGACTTTATCTCAGACCTTCCCGAGGCAGAGCATCGCGGTAACCAAGTACCCCAAGCACGTGTGCCCCCTCTGCTAGATTGACTCTGACCGCGATTTACTTCATTTTCATCACTGGGCAAATTTTTGTTTCATTGATGGATAGATTAAAGTCAGCATATTTCATCAATGGAACACCGCGAAATTTGAACATCAACGGAGAAATGAGAAAAATCGAAATATCAGCCTTACGGGATTTGAACACGCGACCGTCGGTTTCGTAAGCGGCGAGGGATGCCGTTACGCTACCGACGTTATGGGAAACTCGTCCTAACTTGTACCTATTGTTGTTTACCTCAACGACACGACACATGTTCTGTGTACATTGACTCGACGATGCTTTTAAATTGTGAACGCGACGAGACTTGGTAATATTTTTAAGAACTAATACACCTGATGATGATGATAATGACGATGATGAGATGAAATAAATGTAACGTTTAATTAATCAAAATAAATAGAAAATTTTAACTTAATTACAACTGAACATTACGGAATGCAAAGTAACTCCGTGGAATACAACGTACATAGAGTCTACAGACATATAGCAATTATCTACATTTTTAATACTTTCTATCAGCGTGTGCCAATGGATGGTTTAAAGCAATGGTATGGCCAAACAATCTGTTTACATCTATTAGTTAGAATTTCGAATATTAAGATGGATACACTTGGACAGTTGTGTTTATTAAAATTTGCCCTTCAATTTATATTTTCAACAAATAATTGAGAGCAAGTTTCATGAAACTTATTTTCTACGTTTGGGCACATACAAAAGTGTATAAATGGAGAAACTTGTTCTTTACTTCTTTCTATTAATTCTCAATCTGTATTTCTACCTTTCCTTGTCCCAATTTCACCTAACTAAAAATGGTAACCATCAATCTTTCCCCTTTAGAAACTTCATTGTCCAAATATGGCCTGTATCGCTAACAACTTATCGTCTCTTGATCTTATGGAACCAAATTAACAAGAAAGCTGTCCACGAAGGTGGAAGAAAAAATTTAAAAAAAGAGGATCTTGTCATTGTAGACGGTTGCGCAACTACGCCGTGGAATTAACAGCTTCGACACGCAACGATGCACCTGTATAGCGATTTTCGTGACGTACCGGTGATTTGGCGTGTTTAGCAAACGACTTGACGAGTCATTAAACAGAGAACACTGGCAATTAATTATCACGTTTGCGTAATCGCCGCTCGACGGCGGTGGAGGTGTGGTTGCGCAACTATCGCTCATTCTGTCCTCTCCTCTCGTCTCCTCTCTTGATGACCCCTCTTCCCCGCTTCCGTGGCCATCGGGTCATCCTGACCCACCGCCCTCGCCTGTGCCGCATCCCTTTGGATCATTTTTGAATCCGTGGACCGACCGCCCGTGCTTGTAACCTTCATTTTTGTCTCCGCTACGTGCAGACACGAGCAAATTTTTATTCCTTTAAACGTGACGAACATCGTCAAATAGAAAATGAATAATTATGTTAATTTATTCGTCACGTTTACACGGTAAAATAATTGAGTTTGGTGTTTGAATTGGTTCGTAGCGAAATATTTTATTCTATAATTATAAAGAGACCGCATCTGTATTGTTACACACGAACTTTTTAGCGAACTTTGCACTTTGAGAAACTTGTTTAAAAATAATTTTGATTAATTCAAGTGTGTAAGTATTACTATAAAAAGTTTTCACTTTTGAAAGTAATGAATTCTCCGTAGGCATTCTAAACTGCTGAATACACAGGTCTTTGCTAACAAGTGGTCTAGCGGTCTGGCTAATTTTATTGACATCGCCTGATAATTTTAATATATGGAAGCATTACAGATAAACACATATCAGCCAGCGAAAATCGCTACTTTGCATGCAAGAATAAGGTACCCCCATTTTTTGTATGAAAAAAAAAAAGTTAAGTGCACAGAGATACCATATGTGCTCTACGATAACACAACATTAAATAACAATTAAATAGAACAGTACTTTCCACGGGGGAGTCAATCACCTGGACTTCCAGTAAAATTGTATGCATTCTCAGTGAACGTATACTTAAAATTTTGTTAGTCAAAATAAATTTTGCTAGTCATAAATTTTGTTAAATTATATACAAGTTTTTAGTTAAAGCTAAGAACAAAATGAAATATAAGGAAGTATCAGGGACATTAAACCGCTTGAGATTCATTTACTATTATTCCACAATGAATTATAGTTTTTTATCGAACAGTATTGGACACGTCTTATTAGACAGAAAACGAAAAAAAAAAAATAGAAACAGATGTGAGCATAACAGTTAAACGCATTCGAGAAGTTGAAATGGAAGCCGCGCATAGGACTGTCCTGCTACCCCGGCACAATTACAAATTTCATGGTGGAATTTAACACCGGCAGCGTGCAAACTAAGTATTCCAATGAATATTCAAAGTGCTCCGCACTGCAGGAATAATTGCAAATCCAAGTATCTATGAATCTCGCAGCTGGCGTCGCAACGGCGCCAATTTAAATAGATTTGCATTAAAAATAAACGCGCCGAAACGTCCGACAGACGGGTCAAATATTAACGCAACGTGGAAGCTCGATGAAATATTCTTCCGACGAAAATTTCAGAATGAAACTGTAATTACGAACGTCTTCGAGTAATCCTAAGAATGTGCAGATGAATATTTCCCAGCCATTAATTTCTTGCTCGGCGTCGCGTTAATTTGTTTGCCACGGATTTAGCGCGGATCCGAGACGAAGAACATTTAATAGTCCAACTTTGAGTACACATTTCAGGACCGAGAGATGAATTTTTGCATTTGCAAACTCACAGCGCCGGGAATGCTGGGTTTTGCAAGAGGAACGAATAGGAAATCAAAGTATGAATTTACAAGTTTTTGCTTGAGGAATTTTCCAAACATGGAATGTTCTAAATTAAATAGAAGTGTAAATAATTAAAATTATAATCAATTCCATTCAGAAATACCTAAATTAAATCCATTTAAAAACTAATTAGATATCAATAATATCAATTAACCTTTCACTTTCAATAAAATATTTATAATGATATAATCGGATAAAAAAATAATACTTTCTTGTATTTTCGAGATAATGAATTTAATTAATTATATTTTAATGAACCCTGGTACAAGAGACGAAAAGATAACTTTTCATTCTAAAATTCCAATTTATTTAATGTATATATTATCACTAATAATAATAATAATATAATTATTTCAACAAAAATAATGTATCAAACAATACGTATACTGTTTTCAAAACGGAGTAGATTATCGTGCCAGTGGGGTAATTGAAATCTTCGAAGCATGATCCAAAGAAAGATTGAGAAATACTGTCCCATTACAAATTTTGTTGCAAGTAGTGGGTGGCAGACGGAACTCGAACGAACAGCAAAAAATAGGAGAAAACGAGCAGACGAAAGGAAGAACGTCAAAGGTGAACCCTCGTCTGATAGAAGGTATAACCACGGTCGGACGACTGAAGGGAGAAGGTTAGGGGAACGAGGTCCGGACACCTAGGAGGTATGTAAGAGACGAGAAAACGAAGAAAGACAACAGAGGCCTGTAGGTATTATAAATCAAGAAGAGGTCCGTAAAGGGAACGTCGGTGGCGACGGCGAAAGAAGAGCGAAGAAGAAACTTGCGAGGGAAGACAGGAGAAGATAAGTAGGGGTGAGGGAATAAGGGAGGAGAGGAGGCATGATCGTACATCACCGATTGTATTTACGACGTACCATCGTAAATCAATGATCGCACGAACAGCGCGGTTCAACGAAATTCCTTTTCCCTTCGTATGTGCCCCCTCTACCCTTCCTTCCGACCATTCCACCGCTTCCTGTACACGAACCGATGTGAGAATCTGTCCTGCCATACATCGCCCTTGATAGAGGATGTTGAGGCCTAAGAATCTTTCAAGGAATCCTTGCACGCCAGATATATCGATGATTTATCTCCGTACCAAGAAAGCTGTTTGTCCCCGCGGTATCGGAATTTCAAAATAAGGAAATTCAGGGTGGCGCGGCCACTGTTGCGTAAAAGCTTTGCATAGTGGCCTATGAAATCTGTTGGACAAACTTGGAAGACAAGGGGAGAAATGAAATACTGTTTTCTAAACAGTGTATAATAAAAGAAAAGGGGAGGAAATTAAAATGGAGATAAAACTTTGTTCAATGTTGTTGTTTGTTTTGTTCAATTCTATTTGGAAAAATTCGAGAGAAAAGATATAACAATTGGTATGTCTATCTTCATTCGTTCGAGTCACATTTTAAACCTAATTATATCAGCCCAGACTACCCCACGTTCGCTTGTGCGACGAATTTTTTTGCAGTTTTATTTTTTCCTAACTTGTTACACGGCTTGTAGAGGATGCTTGCACGTGACTTTTCCCCCCAAACATATGGTCGGACTTTCGGCTCTTTTCTCCCACGCTGGAAACAGACAAATTTCTTTCCGTGCGCAACATTTGTTGAACATAAACGGCCGAGCAGAGGCACTCGACTGAACTTGGAGAATGAAAGAGAGTGACCATGTGCTTGGGTGGACGTATTCCAGCGAAAAGGCGATGGCTCATGGGGGCACGCGGTCGGTCGGCGTTGTAGGCAGCGAAGCTTTGTTTGTCGGGGCCCTTTAAACGTCATTTAAACCGTGATTCTTGTCAGCCCGTGAAGGATCGTTTTAACAAGCTTTGGGACAGGCCAGGTCGGACCTCTTCTGCCACGGCACGATTACGCCATGAGGCGTTGCCCTTTGCGACTCCCAGCACCTCAAGATCTCAAATCCCCTCGTTCGAACAAAGATGGATGTACGACGGAAATCTTTCCTTCGGACTTTTCAAGTATATCAGAGAAATAGCGTTTCTCGACGCTTGAGCAAACTAATACAGATCTTGATCGATCAGATTAATATTTCATTTGCAAGGATCTTCGCAAGAAATTTTGTCTTCGCTAATTTCAAGTAGGAATATATTAATAATTAATTGAATATATATTGATTTTAAGTATACATTAATTTGCACAAATGTCATGTGACAATATAAGAAATACTACTGCTTGGAGTCTGAGCAAATTAATACTCTATTTATATAGATCCTAAATGAGAACATTTTTGAGTAAAATAAGTATTTTAATACATCCGCATTCACGAACTGAATAATTGGAAATTGAGTGCAGTTTGTTGTATTTGTATCGTTGAAATGAAATATCGATCAACTGAATAACTATTGAAACAATTATTGGGACACCTATGTCCCAGCAGAAAAAATTAAAAGGGGCTTCGAGACAAGTAAAAATAATTATTATTCCATGTTTTTTACTAGCAGAAAAAATTGGTTCCTATTCGGACAAGAAATAAATTCAAAGTCTCGACGCCTAAGGTTGGCGTCTAAATCGGGTGCGCATACCTCTCGCGATTCTTGTCTGGGAATCTGATCGATTCAATTTTTACACTCTCTCCACGCAGAGAGAAGACAAACGATCCCTTGTAAACACGAGGACAACGCAGCTGAAGGCAACGGAGGATGCGTGGCATCTTGGCAAAGACAGCCCGTGAAAAAGGCGCGGCAGAAAAGATGAAAGTGACCCTCGAACGGACTTTGAAAAGAGCCATAAAAGTACAATGAGGGGTTAGAAGGAAGATGCCTTCGCTTTCCACGTGCTGGATGACGACAGGCAAAAGTGGGAGGGGCGGAGGGGGGCCCTAGCTCCCAGAAAATGTTTTTTACTTGAACGTCGGGAAAGATTACAAAAGACGGAAAGGGGACAAAACCTTTTTAAGATCTCCGAGGACAGCCGAGTGTCTCTGCTTAGGTGATGAAACCCTCTCGGCATTTGTTACGCCCCCGAGCTTTGTTATCGAAACGAATATAGCAAGTAATTTTTGAATAATGATTTCCCAACAAATCTCGCGACACAGCATAAGCGTACCGCTCGCTGTCTCCGAGGTTTTATCCTAATTTACCAGTCGCTTCGTTAATCTTATTTGCGCCGACTGGACGCAGTTTAATTCCATTAGCGAAATTAAAGTTCTAGCAAGAACATTTAACTGCGGATCGATGCTACTAACCCACAAACCACCAAGATAAACCCTTCGGAAGCCGATCCCCGAGTAACACGGAACTGGAAAACTGTTTGCCCGCAAATCGTTTCGTTCATCTTTTTGATCATCGCGGTAAATGCGCCGGAGAGAATTTTAATTCGACGTAGTTTCAAATACATTGGAATCCTTTCCATTTGACATCGACTATTAATAAGTAAACGAGTAAATAACATTGATAGTTAATATGGATTACTTATTCATAAATAGGTATTTATACTATAAATAAATACTACATTAATTATTAGGCAGAAGTAAACTGTTGTGTTATGTTTTATTAGGCAGACTGGAAAGTAACGTCGTTTCTTTTACATTAAATTCGAACAAATTTTTAATAAATTTCTATTTCTAATCAATTACGTAATCGCCTTTGTTATCAACGGCCTTTTCCCATTTAGTGTGCAAATTTTCAATGCCATATCGATAAAAATCAATAAGCTGATGAGTGATAAACAAGTATTTAAAATTGCACAAACGACATTACTTTCCGGTACACCTAATATATATAATGTTTTCAAACGATCACCTGTAAGCATCCTTAATCTATGTAATGTATCACTTATAAACAGAGATTAAAAAATTAATTTTGTTTAAATCTAAACAAAAGTATAACCCCTTATCAATTTCATTCCAAAATATTCGTTTTCCTATCGTGGTTTTGCCTTAGATAATACCAAGTGATTTTGTAAATTAAAAAAGAATTGTATATAATATAACACTTACAAATACTCAAGATTGAAATCCAAGAGTCGAAACGTTCAAAATAAGTTGATGCTTGTTTTTGAGACTGCTCAATTTGGTGTTTCTTTCGAATATTTGCAATTCTTTCTATCGATATAATTTATTTTCATTTGCATTTAATTAAGCCTTACTATTAGTGTTAACACTTTACCGACGGGTAGTGATTGGATGTATAATAAAATTCAACGATATTTCTTATTTTGATAACATTAGTACTACACTATATTTATTTTCTCTATTAGAAACGTTTTCTGATTAATATTTATATAATATTTCATAATTCCTACAATGATGAGAGCATTATACATAATGCATGTATATTATCTAAATAATAGATAATAAAGTATTCTTAGCAAAATGATTAATAGGCTACCGGTTGGTAAAGTGTTGATATACGTAAGAGTAAAGGTAAAAGAGGGACTGACCTGATGTAAATGATGACCCCGTTGGTGCATATCCTTTTCCATCCACGTGGCACTGTAATCGCTTGTTGATGTTGATGCTGCTGCTGCTGCTGCGTAACCACCCCACTACCGTTCATCGTAAGCACTACATTTTGTTGGCCAGTATTGTCATTACTGTTAGAGTTGTTGATGCACGACAACGACGGCTGACGCGCAGCCTGCTGCGCGCATGAACCGCCACCGGTAGCCGTCGGACCGACGGACAAACCGTCGTGCGATGCCGATTGACTTTGACTCTCGGGACTGCTGAGACTACTATACGTCGACGATTCACCAGTATCGGAACGAACCGAGTCACAGCTAACCGCACCACTACCACCACCATTACCAACAACAACAACAACACTACCGCCACCGCTGCCACCGATGCTCGAAGAGGACGAAGAAAGCGACGAGCCGGCCTGATTCTGGAAAGCGTCCTGCTGCCGGCTCTTCTCGTCCATGTCGATGCGTTGCTCGACACTGTCCGCTTGAAAAACGCTCGCGGACGTTTGCGACGTTTCGTTTCCCTGTCTCACATAAGTAACACAACCCGTCTCGTCGCTCAGAAGCCCCACGCAGCCCTCGCCGAGATTCCCCTGCGCGATCCTACCGTTATCGTTATAACCGTCCACCAGCCTTGCTCCTGTTGGATACATCTCGGTGTGAATTCTCGATGGAAACAATTTGTTGGCCACCATTTCGTTACCGTTCACCCTGTTGATCGGCTCAACGTTCGACGCGAGGTTCTCGGTGGTGTTGCCGATATCGTTTTCCAACGGACCACGATTCGGTGGGTTCTTGTTGTCGCACGTCGATACTACACAAGTCATCGTCGTGGTCGCAGACGTGCTCGTTGCTTGAACGAAATTTGCTTGCCTGTAGAGCAAACCGTTGCTCGAGACGATCGTACCGTAATCTTCTTCCACGTCTTCCACGGTGCCCGTGGACAAGGTTCGCACCGTTCGGCCCGAGTCTCCATCGGTGGACGCGTACTCGACCGGCTTCAATCGGCAACAGTTAGCCGTGCTACCGATCGCGTTATCGTTGCAATATATGGCGGTTTTGGCGGGAAACGTCGCCGCCGCCGTCGCCACCTGAGGCGGCAGGATGCCGGTGTACGTCGCCTGCTGCGGAGATTGATAGCCGACTGCGGTAGCAGCAGCAGCAGCAGCGGCGGCGGCATTCTGACCGACCGCCGTCGCGTATGCAAAATTATCCCCCGACACGTACACTAGAACGCTATTCTCTTGGATCCCCTGCTGAGGACGTTGCTGCTGCTGCTGCTGCTGTTGTTGTTGTTGTTGTTGCTCTTGCTGCTGCTGCTGTTGCTGTTGTTGTTGTTGTTGGAGATGATGCTGATGTTGTTGATGATGGTGATGATGATGACTGTGGCTTGGGGGAACAGGGTGCGTGGACGGCTGCTCAGGTTTGCCGGCCATGGTCCAGGTCCAGCAGCGCTGCAGGTAACCCCGACACCGACATCACTGGAACCCAGGTAGCACGCCTACGTGGAGGTACCTCGAGGTCCTGCCGCATCCTCCGTAAACGGAAACGATCACGCCGAAACCCACCACGTTCTTTCAGTCCTTCTTCCTGGCCACGCGCGCTCACCGATACTCGGAATCTTGCAGCTGCCGTGCACGTACTCGTCGCTCGACATCCTCGGCTGCACCGCGTACGGCATGCCAAACGAATGCTTCACCGAATCGTTCTTTCACTTTTCGATGTTCGCGTTGAAAAATCCACGGTTCGCATATACGCACGCAAACTGCTTTCCGTCGCAGCTGACCACTACGGAGGCCTCGTAAACGGTGCCAAGATTTTGAAACTGGAAAGCATCCGACGGGACGACAGACGCGCGCTAGTCACCGGTCAATGCCCGTCTAACCTCTCCGCTGTGATTCCGTACATTCTACCATTATACTAGTTTCGTTGAGGCTAGTCGAAATTCCAATGCATCGGGAATCGGCGGTGTAATAACGTTAGCGTTGCTTCTTTTCTTCGTGGACGATTCGATAACGTAAGAAAGCAATCGTTTTCCTTTCGAAAAATTGTTCTCTCGGCGGACGTTAGTTTACGTTTATCGTTGGAAATAATTGTCACGGAATTTTCTTAAATCGATTCGCGGAGATTTACGGTTGGAAGAATACCAAGGTCAAACTATTGCTATTTTCATGCTCCGAACCGGCTTGACATAGCGCAGCCACGTAACTTTGTTTATTAGGAAATTACGTCTCCGCTGATACTCGCAAGGTCGATTCACAAAGCGACAACTCGCCCATTCGGTTGCGTCTAACTACGCAACGGGGCTAAGCATCGAACTAACCTAACTCTCCGAAACACGCTGTTATTCGTGACGCATGCACGCTCCGAGCGGAAAACGGAGTCGGCAGCAGGCAATTTTTGTAAACGTTGCCGACGGGCAACGTTCTCGAATTGACCTTGATGAAAACAAACGCGACGCGTGTAGGCGAGAAATATTTAACCTTAAAAAAAAAAAAAGTCAACGATGACGTCGTGTCATTGCCACGGTCCCGGTCGCGTTCTTCGCGGTCACAGTCCCAATTACTCCATTTCACATACAAGCACTCACTTTTCGACGAAGGAACGATGAATGGGAACTTAATTATGTCATCGTGAGCCACTGTCACTCCAAAAATATGCTACTCCAAATCTTCAGGTTCACACACTAAACAAGAAAGCCATCTCCGTTGACACTGAATATACACACAGGTTAATCGTGACCGAGACACGACACGCTCGATCGGTAATGGCGCGAATGCACTCTCCGGTACAAAAACACTTTATACTGCCATAACAACTCGCGTTAAATCGCACGGACGAACGTACGTCGTGTTATGACGCTGTGTCATCGTCACAGCAGCAGTAGCACCACCACCACCACCACCACCACCGCTGCCTCCACCACCACCGCCACTAGTACTACCACCACTACCACCGGTCGCGGTTACGAACTCGGGTTAAGTTAACTAACCCTCTTCTCGACTCGAACACCTGCGCGGGCCGCGCTCATCGTTTTCACCGAACCTCGCTTCTCGATCGCGTGGAAACGCACGCTTATTATTTCCCGACTAGCCCAATCGTCTCGTCTTCTTGCTCCGATCCCTTGTCGTCTGCTTCGTAATTGATTCCTCTAGTGAAACACAGACTCTACGCAGGTTACCGAACGAAATTCCATTCTGCAGATGCTATGCGTACGCTGTTTTCGCATAACTGATATTGGAAAAATATGGCTCCCTCCGCATACCCAGAAACCTTTGCGGCATCTCGACTGCTGGCTTTCGGGCACTCATATACGCACGTTACAAAAACATCGACCCTTGTCGCGATTATATCGCCATCGTTAGGCAATTTTACGCAACTCAAAGGCACGTTAACATTGTGCATCTCACGACAACGTTAATTATACTTGTGTGTGTGTGTGTGTATTCGGTTCAAGTGCAACATCCTAATAAATCAACCTTTTCTTTTTTTTTTTTTTAAATATTTTTCCATCAATGCGGAATACAGCAATAATGTCCAGAACCATAGCAAACTACTATTTATGATACCTTCGTGTAATTTTAAAAAGCAGTTTTTATGCTTTGAAGGAAATAATTTCTTAGCGATAACGGAGCGACTAATGAGGAGGTAATATCCACGTAAAGGATCAAAGGTTAAATAGACTTGATGAAAATTAATATTATGACGTATTTCGCATTACATTTTTCCAATTTATTTGAGACGATTAAAAAAAGTACTAATCGATCACCAATGTATGTATCTATAATAAATAAGATTACAATACACGTCTATTTAAATTCGCTATATAGTAATTACGGACGAGTACATGACCTCGTATAAAGTAAGTTATGCGAATGTATCGAAGACGTATTTAATTTAGTACAGTACAGACTTACGATCATTTAAATGGACATTTGTTCGTGCGTCTAATTAATGTTGCTGTAAGCAAACAAACGAAACGCGTTTACTTAGAAACGTTATATAAAAGCAATTTCTTGCAGTAAATATTGGTAAATAAAATAAAAAAAAATTAATTATACTTTTAGTTTCATTTCCAGTATTAGAATTATAAGTGTATACTGGTACGCCTTTTTTATTCCATTTTTAAACAATTCTAAATATACGCAACAGTCCACTCACACATACAGGAACCACATTGTTTTCTGTATATTGTACCATTTATGAACGTAAACTTAAAATATTTTGTCAATTTCAAAGTATGGAATTACATCTTCTAAATAAAAAAAAGATAAACACTACATGTAATGGAATAAGAGAAAATCGTTTAAGAGAAAAGCAACCTACAGTTCTATAATAAAAAGTATGAAAAGCATTAGATATTAACTTTCAATCTTCTTCGTAGATGCATATCTTTAAATATGTTTCATACTATTTTCGTAATAATCAAATTAGTATTATACACATTGAGCTAAAGTCGGAAAGCTCGCATAATCAAATACTAATAATTTAGAGAACTTTAGGGAATCACAAATATAGACAAGGTACTAGTTTCATTCGACTGTCTAACTTTATTTCTAGCATTCAATATGCCCATATTAATCAGTATTGGAAACTGCTAATTATTAATTATAAAGAAATAATTTCACAAATAGCAGAATGTCATCCGAATGTTTATCGTTACATGATATAATCGATTATGTTTGCAGTTAGTACTAACGTTACATGATGTCGCGTTAGAAGTTCACCTTTTCTTATCACTTTGTTTAATGATAAGTACATCTTTTTTTAATATTTTTCTACAGCAAGCGATTGATTAACTAATCGTAAACAGTTCACTAATTTTCACCAAAATTTATAGTTTAATTCAGGCGTGATGATAAATGAATCGTCGTCTGTGTCAACGGTCTTTCTATACAATTAGGTGTTAGTGTGATACTTGCGATAGAATCGGTGGGGATTCCTTATGATTTTCACAGTCGTGCACATATCTAGACATTTCTCTCGGGTTTAAAATGAAAGAATGACCATATTTATTGACATTGATGTAATCAAATTAATGTGTGGCACATTGAACTCGAGAGGGACCTCCTTCGTCTTCTTCGTACGCCTGTCGCTGGTCTCTTCGCCTTGCTTCTTGTTCTGGATCTAAATCTGTAAGTATACACTTCTCAGCTCCCTCTGGAATTATAACCTGTTCCCTTGGAGGTAGACATTTTTCTAGCGTTGGAATAACAGCAGGGTCAATGGTTTTCGGGAAATTTACTACAAATTGAATTATGAGTCTGCCATGTGTGAACGGATCTTTATAAACTGGCATTCCTTCGTTCAAAATACACTTCAAATCTCCGTGTTTTGTAACGGTTCCCGGAAGTGAGGTTATTAATAAATCATTTCCATCCAAAGAAGTAATAACCTTTTGGAATCCGCATAAAGATTCTACCAGTTCTAGCTGCATTCTCATGATCAAATCATTGCGCGAACGCCTAAAATAGAATAATAGTAAATACACGTAATATAATACAATCCAATTAAAATAATTGTAAATAATACTGACTTGAACACTTCGTGTTCCTTCTCTTCAAGAACAATTACAATATCTCCTGGCTCATAGTCTGGTTCTTGATCGCCTTCTCCGCTAAACACGATCTTTTGTCCATCTACCATGCCTGGATCAACACGAACTTCCAAAATTTTTCTATCTCTAACAGTCTTCCTGCCACCACACTGTTTACAACGATCACGGGAATTTATGCGTTCTCCTTGCCCTTTGCAATCTACACACATAGTCTGAAGATGCTGCAACATTCCTGGTCCTAGTTGCTGTATTTGGACTTGCATACCAGATCCATGACATGTTGTACATTGTTCTACGGAACCTTTCTTTCCACCAATACCTGAAAAAAAAAAAGAATATAATAATTTCTTATTTTGAACAAGATTTTCAGTGAGCACTGCTAAAACTACCTACCTTCGCATTTATCGCAAATAACGTTCTTTTGCAAAGCTAACTTGCGAACAGTACCCTTATACAGTTCCTCCAGTGACACAGACAACTGATGTATAACATCTTGTCCTTTGCGTTCTCTCCCTCTAGCTCTTCTACCAAAACCTGCTCCAAAGAACATATCAAAGATATCCATAGGTGAAGAGAATACATTGCCTCCTCCACCACCCTCTTTCAAAGCTTGTTCTCCACCCTGATCATAAATTCGCTTCTTTTCAGGATTCGATAATACTTCATATGCTTGTGAAATTTGTTTAAACTGCAATAAAAATAATATGTTGGTTAAAATGTAATAACAATTACTTATCATATTGCATTAAAAACCAGGAGTACTAACGCGATCTCCTTCATTAGGGTTCTTATCAGGGT
The DNA here is from genome assembly GCF_026283585.1 of Hylaeus volcanicus. NCBI lineage: Eukaryota > Metazoa > Arthropoda > Insecta > Hymenoptera > Colletidae > Hylaeus > Hylaeus volcanicus. The sequence goes on from NC_071980.1 coordinate 24,008,088, forward strand.
GATATTTAAGAGCAAGTTTTCTGTATGCCTTCTTCAAATCATCTTGCGTACACCCAGGCTTCACGCCCAATATATCATAGAATGTCGTCTCCTTCACCATTTTCACTGTGACCTATCGTTTGCGAATGAAACTGATTCTTAGGCTACTACAGTCCTGCTAATAATAAGAAAATGCAATGAAAATATTACTATGATTGCAAATTTTAGTAGAAAATACTGAACAAGCAACAATGTTTATATCATCTTTATGTATGACTTTTAATTTACACAAGAAGAACAGAATTTGGAAATCATTTGTTACTTTACCAGTTGAGAAATGTACATGTATAATATAGTCCCATAATGTGGAGATATGTTTAAAAAATACAAAAAAACTTGATTTTATCTAGTGAATTTAGCCATCTTTAGTAGCTATGCTTTCTTTAAAAAAATAGGTATTACATAGATATTTAGTGTTAAATTATTGGTAAGCCAGTTCTCCTGTTAGATATATATTCTATACCTGAAATGTTATTTAAATTATGAAATTTTTTGTATAAATTGGTTTGCAAATAATAAACAAACTAATCATTATTTAACTTTAAAATTCATTAAGTATCAATGTTCAATACGAATACAGATAGAATTTTAAAATCTAACTCATCTTATGTCGTGCTTGTTATATGTACAATATCCAAAAAAAGTTCCTTTGTTATCCAAATTCACGTCAATATCTGAATGTACTATACATATACTTGATTCAAAAATGGAATTGCATGTAGTGACCTTGAATCTTAAGTATTTCTAATTTTAATAAACATACAGCGCAATTAAAGGTATACGTTCAAGGTGCAAAAGTTATAAAATCAGTACTTTTTGTAAGAAAGACAATGTTAAACGTGCATTCCGTAATCTATTAAACCTCAAAACGAATGAATTGTATGTTCGCTGAAATATCTAGTACATTATATCCATGTGCGTCTTTGGTTTCAAAATGGCGACGGGAATCATTTTGAGGCAGGAAAATGTTGCTAATTGATACGGAAGAGAAAATTGAAACGTGGTTTCGGTATAACGCACTATTCGTCGTGCCATGAACAAAGAACACAAACACTTTGTAGACTCTTCAATAATGCACATACATATACGTACAAGTATGTATCACAATGAAAATTTGTCTGCCGGTTAAAATCGTATAAGAAAAGGGCAAATGCTCTAAAACAGTATTTATAACAAAACGAAAAATAAATATCGACTTATAATTGAAACTGTAGAAATAAAAGTAAATAATATAAGATTATCTGTAGCCCAGGTGACAGATATAGTCTAAAACTTCAACCGCGTTTCGTATTGACACGAGTAAAGAATAGGGAATCCACCATTTTTCAACGTTAAAGTGCGAGTCACGGGCACGCACCACAGCTAGTAGCACGATAAAACTAATTGACTCGTATTTCGTAATATTCAATATGCTTAATCGTATACGGAACTAGTATTCAACCTTCAAACGTCCACTCGAAGTTTGAAAATTGCCGAAACTACGTTGAAATCATGCTTATGTATTCCTCAGTGGCTCGAAACGTTCTACCGTGACTTGATTCTGCATGTTAATACTACGCGAATTTCTATCCCAAGAAAAATTCACAAGCTCGCAATCGATCGCAACGTTCAATGACGAAAATTCTATTCGTCTGCGCATATTTTCTAATATATTCTTATAACCACTGGATTTACTGTTTAATCCTACCTGTATCAGTAGAAAGAAAAACGCTCGTGGGAAATATTCGCGTGCCGTAAACGCTCGTCTCGTTCTACGTAATAGTATTTGACGAACTGTTGTAAACGCATAGAATTCTCACCAATATGACTGCCCGTACCCGTTCTCGAAACTTCCTAGAAGAGTAATGGACGTTCGTCCAAAGAGAACCAATCAGATAGATGGAACACTGCAGCCAACGCTAAATGCAATTACGGTCTTCCTAAGAACTTCGTAAGAACGTGTTCCTTCGCTCTGTCGATAAAACATTGCATACTAAATGAATAAATAAAAATATATGTGGTAGTTATTTAGTAGTTATTATATCACTTATTTATTGTTGTATAATAATATTTAAATATACTCTTACTAATAATTTATTTAAAAGAATGTAAAAACAAGTACATTTGATTAGTTGTAACAGTACATTTTTCATACATCTAAAAGTACTAAAAAATGAAGTCGAAATCACTTTTTTATTCTTTGCATTACCTTTGGACAGCCGTAATTGTTTAATTAAGTTTAAAACGTAACTTCACAAATTCATCGTTATATATTTATAATTCCTAAACAGGAAGCAATATCAAATTATTTCGTTTTATGTTGAAATTACGTTGCATTGCTTCAAATAAATAATTGATGTAATCTCGTTTACTCATATATAAAAATTAAAATTTCGATTGTAAAATTACTTCTGAATGAAAATGAATAAAACTTTTTGTTAGCTGCGTGAAGATATTAGTTGTAAAATAACTCGAGTATAGATAGCGCCACACGTTTCCGTAACTGTCCTTTTACTGGCGGTACAATAATCAAGCAAAATGGTATGTATTTCGTATCCCAAAACTGAGAATTAATCATTGAAAGAAACATGAAATATTTGCTTGAAAGTTGATTAATGATGATTTAATATTTATCCTTTACAAATATAATTTAGAAATACTGTTTTTATGAACATGTATTACTAATATTATTGTGACATGAATCTGCTAGCCAATAGTGTACATGCTGTTAACATGTCAGTAAAGATGTAAATAAAGTATTTGATCTTATTATACGAATTACATCGTGGAATCAAATATTTTAATTTGTTTTTAATGCTATTATTCGAAATGAAACAGTTGTTTTAAGTAAATGGTAAATCAAACATAACCTTACAATTCTGTTATTTTTGTTTGTAGACGGAGGGTACAGTTACGATTAGAACCAGAAAATTCATGAGCAATCGGCTATTATGCCGAAAACAAATGGTACGTATTTACATTGTATCTACATCACCTATTCTTCAATGTTTTACGATTCTTATTTCTTTCTGTTGCTTATGAAGTCAAGATCATTAATTATGGATGATTTTTAATTGTATTATTAATTGTTTTGTTCCAGGTTGTAGATGTTTTTCATCCAAGCCATCCATCAGTTCGTAAAACTGAAATACGTGAAAAACTAGCCAAAATGTACAAAGTTACTCCAGATGTAGTTTTTGTTTTTGGCTTCCAAACCAACTTTGGTGGTGGTAAATCTACTGGATTTGCACTGGTCTACGACACATTAGACTTTGCTAAGAAATTTGAACCTAAATATAGGTTAGCAAGGCATGGACTATATGAGAAACAAAAGCAAACAAGGAAACAGCGTAAAGAACGTAAGAACAGGATGAAGAAAGTTAGGGGTACAAAGAAGAGTAAAGTTGGAGCTGCATCTAAAAAGGTATGACATTTTTCCTTTTACTTTTAAATATATTCTCAACTGCATTCTGTGCTACTTAAATGTGATAGCTTCTTTTTAAGTATATATGGAAATCAATATATCATTTAATAGTATTATTAAACTAAATAGTGTTTCTGTTGGATTGGTATTTGGAGATGGGTTATGCATTGATCACTCATTGGTGATGGTTTCTTTTTTTTAAATTTCATCATGAAATTTCATATTACTATTTTGTAAATACATATAAATACTCTAAATTTATTTTCTGTTTGCCAACAATAGTAGGAACAAAAAATGTCATTATTACATGATAAAGTCATTCCAAGAATTTTTCATATTTCAAGCATATTTTATTTGCTATTCATATATGCATTTAATTTCTTCAGTTTTTTTTTGTAGCACTAATATGAATAACATAAATTTCTCCAATCTTGGATATAATAAAAAATTATACATCTTAGAGTTAAATATTAAAACATACTCAATAGTTTTTAAACCTTTTTATTTTTATTACTTTTAAGCTACAGTTAAATTAAAATAAATTTTTTATGATAACAAAACAAACTTTTAGAATACTGACTGGATGTGTGAACAATTTAATTACCATATTTTATATAATATAAATAGTGTCATTCATATAATTGTTTTCTTTATTATGCATGCTATACAGTGGTATACGCTTTTAATTTATATTCTAGGGAAGGAAGTAGACAAATGCTCATCATTTGTACTACAAGCCTCAAGAAGGAACTTAATTATGATGCTCATACATGGTCAGCATGCAAACTTCTAAGTTTCTTTTCCCTGTTTGCAATAGCTTTCCCCATTTTTCCTTTTTCTTCACTTTCATTGACTACATTGTGCACTGTGGTTTTTGTATAACACAAAATATGTAATTTAGTTCTTTTAGTTCATAATACTTCACTTCCTAAAGTTCCATTTAATATATTTCACTCACTGTATGTGTTGGCTCTTTACAGTCGAACATTTTGTATATTCATAATTATGTATTATGATTTTCATTAACATTTATTATCTATACAAGATATCCCACAGTAACTGGTACAACTGAAAATGGGATGATTCTACATGCATACAAATAAAAATTCAGTAAATAATGTTAATAATGTTTGGATTCTTTGCTTTAGTAAAGTATCCTGCTTAAGAGTGTAAAGGAAATAAATACATATTATCCTGTATTATACTTTCTTTAGTTTGCATTATAAGTAACCTGCTTAAGAGTGTAAAGGAAATAAGTACATATTATCCTGTATTATACTTTCTTTAGTTTGGATTATATGTACTTGTTTTATGTTTTATATTTTGTATAGGTATACAACACTTTTGTGCATGCTGAGTGTAATCTGAGTGCATATTAAGAGTTGAATATTTTACTGACATATTTTTGTCCTTTTTATTACAGTAAAACTACAAGACATCACGAGGACCACGCTTTGTGTGACATCGACGTAAAAATTATTATAATAATTTATTACCATAGAATGATTATGATAAGTTTTACGGAATAAACGTGTACTCTTCTTGATGAAAAAAAAAAAACCATTTTATTGCTGTACTTTTTTTACACCTCTTGGTATGTCGCGTATAAATCGATGTTCACTATGAAAGTAATTTACTCGTTTGTAAATATATTTAGCTTTGCAATAAAAATGTTTATTCTGATATAAAAATGAAAACTGATTTCGAAATTAAAAAAATTTGTATAAAAATGCATGATTCAAAGAAATTACACAACGCTATTATCTTTACAGTCAAGACACTGTTATCCCATTAAAACTTCCGCAGATCCTTTATGAATAGAATCAGTATTGATTTCAATATCCACCATCGGTACTTCTGTTCTTGACGAAGTGGTTATGGATGAATCGATCTGTGTACTGGGTTGTATCGTTGCCTTTTGTGTCGTGGATTGCGTCACACTTTGTGTCGCAAAAGTAGTTGTAGTTGATATAGCCAGTGTAGATTCCGTAACTTCCGAGTAATTCATATCATCAGAGGTCTGTCCAGTGTCTACTTTAGATAGATCTGTTGGTTCAATAGTACTCTGGACATGAAAGTTTGAATCGTCTGAATTATTCTTCTCAATTCCGTTACGATTTGTATCATCTTTTCGGATAAAGTACCAGTTACCGATACGAAATCCCCAATCTTGATCAGGATCGAAAGTTAAAGTAGCTGTATTAAAAAAATACAACTTAATAAATTTCTGGTAGAAGCTTATACCATTGTTAATGTTCTAATATCGATTGTTTATGGCAGTGCCTATTGCGGTATTCAAAACAAATGAGACGATGATATGAATATTAAAAACAACAATTTGTTATTTACATAAATTCACTTGATGCCATCCACAATTTCTTAATCTGCTTTTGAATCGTAACTTATTAAAATCCAACACTTCCGTTGGCAAATTATCAGGAGTCGTCGTAGTTGTTTGTCCATTTATTTTGTCATAAATTTTATTTTTCACGTGGATAAACCAATCTTTTATTTCGTGGAAGAATGCATCTTTTTGAAAATGTTCTTGTAATCTACTGTTTTCTGTAATAAGGAATCGTAGGTGTAAATAGCTATAGGTAGTTTGTAAGTCAGCATAATTTAGATACGCAATAACAAAGGTGGTTATTAAAAAAGTCAGTAAAGTCATATGTAAAAGACTTCTAAACACATTAATAGAGTGGAAAATCATATGATTCTTGTAAAAACGACTTATTATTATTTAAAGTAAATTCCACAGTTTGCTAAAATCCGAATTCGAAAGTAATTTTAACACAACACCTCTGCTGTAAATTCCTATCGACGTAGAAGGCTTGGAGCTGGCAAACACTAACAAGATAATAAAAACTTGCATTTTTCCTCAACAAATACTGACCTGCGTGAAAAAATATTCGACTTTATATACATTCCGCCGGAAACGAATACTCATTAAAAGAACAATTTTATCGAGAATTGAGCAAACTCAGTACAATACTGCTATTCAACAATGGTAACCTTGCTTGTCCCGATTTTAACGATAAGATTATTACATAAATAAATCGACATAATGACGAAAATGTAATAGGAACTTGTTAAGGGCGTGTAAAATTTTATTAAATCTAATAGATCTAATAGTTTTTACGATCAATCAAGGTATCAACGATTAGAGGTTAAATACAAACTAAATTGCTTTAACGTTTTCTACTCTGTTTACAGTGCTATTTTAGTCAAACTCATATAAGCTAAATAGATACTAATACTTTATTTGTTTAAAACAGGTATTACTATAAAGTCGGTAGAATTCATTCTGAGCTGATCATTGAAGTTTATTAGGCATTGAAAATCGTGATGTAACTTGACTTCTGTGTTAAACAAATTCAACAAGAACTGATGTAGGGTAAAATAAATACTCGGCAATGTCTTCTTCGTATTTATTATATTTTTGTTTAAATTTATCGTCAGATTGTCGTCATTGCAGTAGATGTAGCGATAGTGTCGCAAAGGTGTAAGTATCACGCAGATATATTGATCTCGTCCTGAACTCTACACGAAATTTAGTCCTTTGCTGTAATAATGCGTTAATTTTACATGCATTTGTTCACGTTTTTTGTACTATTACGTATTTTTCTTGTTATGGGAAAATGAGTGGGTTGTTAATTGATTTCAACAATGACAACTATACGTAAGCCACTAGGCCATTTGTATCTTAAATTCTTCAAGTGACTGAATAATTACTTTATCATTATTCTTTTCTTGCTATTTCCAAATAGATCCATATATCGTCCAGATTCACTGCTAACGATATTTTTACAAAATAAATATCTATTCATACCTTTAGAATATGCCTAAATACCTAAGTAAATGTTGATCACCTATTAATACCTAAACGTTACTTCAACAATTTACTTCGTCACCTTCAAGACCTGATTTTTTCAACAGAAGTACCTGTACATATGTACCTACATTTGTTAGTGATATATCAAGCACGCAGAGTAGATGCAGTGTAGTTTGGTAGAAGTTGGTCTTTGTAAATTACTACAGTTTATTTATCGATAGAATCGCCATTTCAAAGTTATTTTCGACAAATATTACGATAGTTTGGAAGTATCCGGTTCAAGACAGCCTCGAGTCTGCTTGGAGTAGGCGGACTAACACGAGCCACATTTAGGAGTGGATCCGTCCAAAGCGTCACGCTTAGGAAATCCTGTCGGAAATTTTAATTATTGAACATTTGTGACTCTAAAATAGTTCAAAACAAGTCTCCAAGTGACCATCATTCGAATAAATATTACTGTAGTTTAAAAAGACATGTTACTGTGCACTTATCGTTAACAACGTAGAATACCCAAGACACCGTATGACCTGTGACTTGGAATCCCGTTGAATCGTGGAGTTTACGATTATGTATACCTAATGTAAGTATGCAAGATATACAAAACTAATATATCGAAATACCTAAACGCTAAAAACAAGGTAGATTTATGCTGTTCTATTAAAGTAATTCGCATTATCGACAGGTTAGAACTTCCTACTTTCGCGAAGCATTTGTGGCATGATACGTAACTTCGTTCACGCGAGACAAGGTACAGTAAAATTCTTGTATGTAAATGTAACACAACACAGTAAATGTTTGTTGATATGTTGAAAGGTACTGGTTGTTTACATGTTTAATATTATCTAAAGCTATCGTGGAGGTATTGTTTAGGCAAATAGACTTATGGAAGATAATCTCGAAAATGTTAAAATCGTTCAACATAGACTCTCCCAGTAGTTTTGTTGGGTTGGGTCACATGACACTAGACAGTGGCGAATAATGTTTACAAGATCCTTTTATAAATCGTTTATAAAAGAAGCGATATATACACAATATACAATACGTAGCCGTAGCCGTATTTATACGCATTAATGCATATTATATAATTAAATGTTGGCATTTTAAGGGTAAACTGTATTATATATTAATTTGTATAACATTTTTAAAAACAGTATTAATATTACTATTTGTAATTCTTGAAAAGATATCAAAATATAAATGATGAAAAGTTGTGTACCTAGACTATTGTAGGCTCACTGTAGGCTACTGTGGGCTGTAGGTTACTGTAAGAAAGCTATCGTATCGTTCACGTTCCTTATCAAGACAACTCTTTTCAATTTGGATTTAATTTTTCCGAAAGTACAGATAATTACCTATAAAACCCCCAAAAATTGTCTTGATACAATGAAAATTGACGAAGTTATGCACATTTGAAAAATGGCAAAGTTTTTATGAATAATTTTGTTGCGTAGTGTAGTATGCTGTTTTCAACACGGATTTATGAGAATAACCAATCATTCCATTAGGTAGTATGGTAAATTCAATGAGCTTAACTTGGACATCTCTGATTTAGTTGAAAAAGCTGTTAATAGCTTGTAAAGTTAAATATTTCAGTTTTCCCGAAAGTCAGTTGATTCAGAATCTTTTAGTGATTCTAAGAGTTGCTATTTCTAAATATTGTTTGTTTATTCATAAATAGTGTCAGTATCATAATTCAGTACTAATAGTAATCGAAAATATAGTCTCGACCGTTAGGTGAGGACAGTTCGAAACAAACAGATGCTATTTACGAGCACATAGCCATAACCTCACAATATAATGATGACATCATAGTATTCGCTGAACAACCAATCATCGAAATACCCTTCAGTGTATTTTGTGTAGAAGTGTTTACATTATTATCTATAATTGCTTTGCTTGATAATCTTTTGAAAGAATGTTATAACGGACGAATGACTAATAGTGTAAATTGGTGTAAATCAGCCTTAAAGGACAGGTTTTAAGGTACAAGTCGTACAAGTGGGTACAAGATGGTGAAGTATCAAACTAGTAGAGTAGACGCAAGATGTCGACTGAGTTCGCACAGCTTGCGTTCAGCTATGTTCAAAACGTACTGATCCTCAATTTGTATTCAGCTCTTGGTCTTCCGTGCTTTCAATTAAAATGTCTGGAGATGTATCGGCAATTCAAGAACATGCGGATGAAAGTGAACATGCAACGATGAAGCAGTCTGAACAGACAGCATGTGCCAATGTGTCTATAGAATCTATACCTAAATTAGAACCATCTTATTTTAATGAATCAGATTATAAAGACGAATTATCTGTAAGTATAATTTTATTACTTTCTATTTTGAAGTTTTTTATTCATTTAGGATATTCTCTGAAGCGATAGAATTAAAGAATAACGAAACTAAGTGTAGTAAACAACGCTGGATTTATTGTTTTTATTTGTTATTGGTTTAAAATATATAATTATTCGAACATATAATAAGTATTAATATTGTAATTTAATGTTAATTTCATATTTACTATGTAAGACGCGTTTGTTACCGTCATAGAAATACGAGCGAAACGCCAATTTACTTTCCAGCTGATATATGGCGGGAATTTGAAACTCGTTTACATTTTTAGTAGTACATTTTTCTACTAATTCTCTTTTTAATAAACAATTTTTTTTCGTAAAAGTATTTGTTTAAATATGTGTATGCAAATAGTCAGAATTAGACTTTATTAATAAAAATATTATTATCTAATAAGTAATAAAAAAAATAGAATCGTATAAATTTGATATTTTTCATAGCAATGATCAAAGCATTTATAATAATGTATAGAAATTTGTTAAAAACAAAATTGAATAAATAAAAATAATTTATTTAAATTATTGGTAATGTGTAACACATGCCGATACATGTATTTTTTCTAATTTTTAGAATGGATTAATTTTATCACCAATTCCTTTTACTACACCATATAAAGTAAGGGATCCCATTGTTTTACTTGAAAAATGTGATAAAATATGGGAAACATTAAAAGTAATAAAAGATGTACAACGTAGTAAAAGTTTTGGTACACTTAATGGATTACCATCAGGGATCACAAATGAGAACTCCTTGTATGTGAAGTATCATCCAGTATTAGGCAATAACAATACTGCATTACCAAATTTTAAATTTTCAATCAAAACTAAAAAAAGATTATTCCATTGTTCAGTATGTGGAAAGTTATATACAACTAATCGATCACTTAGATTTCATTCTGAAAGAGTACATGGTATTCTCATACCACTAAAACGCAATAAGAACCCCATTGTAATTCAAACAAAAATTGATAAATCAAAAGAATCTAATGCTGTTGAAATAGAAAAAGACAATGTTGAAAAGCTTGATAGTGCGAGCATAAAAAAAGATAAAGAAAAAAGAATAACTCATAAGGAACTAAAACAGAATGGACAACCAACTGTTTCACATCATGACTCAATTTCACAACAACAATGTGTACTGTGTAAGCAGACTGTAAAAAACATTAGAAAGCATTTAACTGATTATCATAAGATCGAAGGTTCTGATCTAATGTTACAAGAATTAGAAAAGACATCTACTGCTCCAAAAGTCAAAGAATTTAACAAAACATCCGATAATGATGAACCCATAGAAAACAATGGAATTATTAAAGGCAAATATTCCTTACGTTGTAAACAAAAAAGAAAACAGGAACTAGATATTTCATCTGAAAGTCAGAAAAAAAAAACTAAACTTAATAACAATGATGATACTTTGAAAACGGCAGAAGTTGGTTCTCGTCAATGTGAAATTTGTTTCGGGATGTATTCACCACACAGTATTGGTAAACATATGCGTCGTCACCATATTCGTGGGGAAACAAAAGAAAATTTTCATTTGTTTAGTTGCAATTATTCCAACTCTCCGTTATGTACAAAACAAAAAGGAATTGTAAACTCAAGTAATGTGTTTTCTGAAAATACAAATAATAATAATAGAGATACTGAAGATTCGTTTACGAAAAAAAAAAAACAAAAGCAAATGTTCAAATCACAGGGTACAAGTGGAAGATCACCTAATAAGAATGCTAACAACCATGAATTTTCTTGTTCTTGTGGAAGATTATTTCGTAATCCTCATACATTGTATCTACATAAAAGTACGTGTCATTTAAATTCTGTACAAAATAATTGCGATAGAGACTCTGGAATTGGGATTAGCATCACGATAAAAAAAAAGAATAATTCTTATGAGGTTGTTGGTAAAGACGTTGATGAAGAAAAGGAGTTGCAGAATTTTAGTAATTCAGAAGATACTAATACATTATCTGATATTACCGAAGACGATGATACAATAGATTCACAGAATCAACAATATGATATTCTGGAATCATCTAAATATAGTGAAAATCATAGCATTTTAAGAATTCAATTTGTTGATGAAGATACTGATGTTGATATCGAAGATGATTCACAGTATAATGTATGTAATAACGATACTAGCGATAGGCTCAGCGCAAATAAAATAACAAATAATTTTCGTAACGAGGAGCTAAAACAAACAATTAATGTACAAAAAAATATGGGAAAAAATGAAGACAAAAGATGCAGTGAATCTATGTTTAGTGTGGTTACAAAAAATAAGATGTGCGTATGTGGAAATAAGTTCAACTCCAAAAAAGATCTTAATATTCACATCAACAAATATCACAAAAGTACACAATTAATATGTGGATATTGTAAAGAAAATTTTCATGATATTACTGCATGGCACAAACATGAGTGTTCTATTGAAGAGGGGGATAGCTATGTTGATCCACCTTTTGAAATACATTGTCATTATTGTCGCGCTATACTGAATTCTTTTGCAAAATTTGATGACCATATTAGGCAGAAACACTATGATTCCGTAGTTCCATATCAATGTTTTCACTGTCGGAAACGATTTTCTAATGCTACATCACGAAAATTACATTTTCATGCAGATCACAGTTTACCTACTTGTCCTATTTGTGAAAAAGAATATATGGACACGGTGAAGAGTAAACATGAAGCATACCATTATGGGCTTGGATTTCCCTGCCATTTATGTAAAAAAACGTATTGCTCTAAACAAACTTTATTAAAACACAGAGGAAGAGTACATCTTGGCCCTTCGTAATAGTTTAACATATGAGTCATGTCATGCTTCCTTGGTTTAAAATCTCTTGACATTCATAAAAAGAATAGCAAAGAATGTAGATGTTTTTGTGAAACACATGTTAAAAGAAAAGCTGATAAAAAAATATTGAACCAGAGTGTATAAAAGTTAAATAAAAATCAATGCAGCGAGTCTTCACAGAGTTTATAATTTCATATTGTGTTTTTTTATATGAATTTAAGAATATAAACGTTTCAGTGTTTTCTTTAACAGATAAAAGATAACATCATTTTTTAAATATAATTCTATTCTGTTGTGTACATTATTATTTACTGTTAATATTTGTACGATGTGTATAACGTATATATTGTACTATATATAATAGGAATGTTGCTATCATTAAATGCATAAAGTAATATTATTATAGATAAAACGAAAGAATGAATGATAAATGTGAAAATGAAAATGTAGGTATAAAACATTTAATAAAGAATATGTAATGCTCATAATATTATGATGATAACTGATCTTTATTTGTTAACGTACATGACTCATGGATTTTAGTTGTCACTGTATTTTATTTTGAATATAAAATGTTCACTGCAAAGCAATGTTCTATTTATGAAAATTATAGTTTTTTTTTCCATAGAACTAGTGTGGTTTGAACATGTGTACCTATACAACGATATAATATTGATTATTTGAATTATTAAATAGATACATTTGTTTAATAAAGAGATGTTTCTTCTTTGTAAAAATAACATTAATTTAATTTATCAAAATAATTGATTACAATTTGTTAATATTCGGTCCCATAAATACTAGCAATTAGTTTCCAGTTGTTTTGATTTTTGATTATAGTAATACCTAAAGGATACAAGCATAATTGAGGGTAATAATTTATTAGTATAGAAATAAAACATTTTTATGCAAAATTTGTAGTATAATAAATGAAATAGAGATAAGTATGAAACTATATTTCACTGACCAAATTTATGCATTCCTAAGGCAGTTACTTTATTATGAAACAATGTATAAGTGTTTAATATTTGATATAGTATTGCTACTATTATTATTATGTTCTATTCTACAAATTAAGAAATAATATCGAATTATAAAATATACATTTTTGCACTTTGGAAATTATTTTTATTAAAGAGAAAAGCATTAAAATAAATAAGCAATCAAATTTTTCCACTGCAACTGTTTTACATAAAAATATATTAATCGGTGTAATTCTTATAAATTTTATACTGTATAACGTCAATATTAAATATCCTACAAGTAATGTAATTTTTTTAACGAGAATAATAATTAATTTTATTATGCACTTGTCTATGGTACATATATATACAATCATTTCATAGTTGGGAAGTACACTAAAACAGAGATTGATATAGTTTATTAATCCCTGTTTTAGTGTACTTTAGTTTAAATAATGGATTATTAAAACGTGGCTTCAAACAAGTTGATAATGTTGATTTTCGGAAAAGTATTTATTTAGTTTATTTTATACATAATTACATGATAACATGTGCTTCTAATAATAAATTGAGTTTTAAGCGAATATTATTATTGTATTATCGTAAATACTGAGTTTATTAATCCCTGAATCGAATATAGCCGGACAATTTTTATACAAAATATATCGAAATATAATATTGTACCACAAAATTGTCTTGTATATCTCGCATTATTCATTTTTCCATAGTGTTTAAGATAAGCCAATTAATTGAAAATACTTGGCTTCTAACAAAAGTACCTTGCGATTTTATAAAGTACATATGTAAGAGTTTTAGCATCGAAACAAATTAGAGATTACAAAGTATAAGTTAATATCACCAAATAGAACGTTCAAATGTATTTAATACGAATAACATTCGCGATGAACAGCAATATTAAAGAAGGGGTACGGCTTGTCTATTTTTGTAAGTTAATATATCGAAAATGTATTACGAATAGTAACAAAATATAAATTAGAATACTTGCTTTCTATTCAATTTATTCGAATAAACGTATGGCTAGATCCTGATATTTCTTTTCTGAATGCTATTTCGTTAACAAAATAGTTTTTGTGTATGTAACCTGCGGATCTGGTCACAGTGGCGGTAATCTGGAAGCTCAATGCTCAATTGAAAGGAGGGGGTAGCCAGCGCATCTAGAACGTGATCACTAGGCGTCGCTTCGAGCGTACTCGTCGCCATCGAAGTTATAAAACCGATCAAAGCCGTACGGAGTTTCCAGGAGGGCGGTCGCGTTAAGCTCGGAACTTTTTTAGACAGACGAGATCCTTTCGAATAACACACACACATATATACATATACACACATATGTATATGGTTCGGTTCGCGCAAGAGCAAATGTATAAAAAATGACGAAACGTCGTGTGATTTGACAGTGAAAAAACATTTAATGGAAAAAGTGCCTCGGTATCCTGTGGTTGGTATCCTAAGTATTGCTACAACACCCTGTAGCTCTCTGGTTAGTCGCGTCATTTTTCGATGCATCAGGAGTCAGGACACGATTTGGACCAGCTACTCGACAAGTTGATTGATTTCGATAGATCGTGTGTGTTCCATCGAATTATGAGAATAGAGGCAAGCGAGATTTGGAAAACGCTCGAAAATACTGGTCGCTGAATGTAATGTATAATTTTATACCGTGCAAGAAACTGAAACCGGCATAGTCGATATGTATACCCAGTGACTCGGACAATAGTCTGTTTTAGGGAAATTCGGAGCGTCGTTGGCTATCTATTTCTAATCTTTCGACTGAATATTTAGACAATTGATTTCGTTCCAAGACCTTTTTCACCAAAAATCTTTAATTTACTCGAAGGTCTATTTCTCATTTAAATTACAATCGTTCGCATCTTTAGACTAGCGCGAGATTTATTGCTTTTCAAATTGATTATCGTACTTGCACCAATTTTTTCCACATCTCTTACTCTCTCCTTTTGATGGAGGGTTCTCGGTTTCAATCGTCAGGCTGTGCAGCTTTTACCTTGTTTAGCAGTGAAAGGGGAAGTTAAAGAGTACTCCGAAAACGATGCGTATCTTTCATTTGACACTTTGTAATCGTATTTCGCAGAGGTCTCATTTGCCATTTGTTGTTACGGTGATGATCAAAATGCGCAATATTCCTAACTTTGTTTAAGAGCAGTTTTCGAAAGTTTACAAGTGTTCGGAGTGTACATTACTTACACATCTCGAAAGTCGAAACGATCGTTTCGCGGCTTGACTGCTTTTATCGCGGCGGTTCGTACACTTGAGAGGCGCGCAGTGCTCAAACGGGCACGGCCGAATCGATTTTCCCTGGTTCCACTACCGACGATACAACTACACGTACGATTCTTCGAGTTTCTCGCGGTTACCGGAAATTATTTTCTCCAGTTTCTCGCAACGATGGCATGGTAGCATTTTCTACGCTTTGCTCGCGATACGTGCACATCTGAACTTGCATACGCCAGTCTTCGTCGCGTTCGGTAACATCAGTGAAAACCGGCTTGCGAGACTGTCTAAAATTAAACCACAATCGAAAACGGGTCTAATTTGTGACGCGATTAACCCGTTCGCGCCTAACCTTAGACGCAGTGACTTTTATTTGAATCCACGTCAGTTTCTTGCCGCAAATACGATGCAATCGAAACAAAAATTTAATTTAAAGTCTTTAACGAAGGTAGTTATGTCATCGGACTGAAAAATCGCACATGGTTCCAAGTGGTGTATATCAAGCTTATAGAATAATGTTTGAGAGAAGATAAACAGCTAATGTTGTATTAACAATATATTAGGTGGAGAAATTAATTCTGTGCCTCTATATTCAATTATTTATAACTCTAATTTAAACCGATGTATTTAGTTGTCACTTCGGTACATTAAAGTACGAACTTTCTAAACCCTCAACCTGATGACCATTACAATGGTTATTACATACGTTGCAATGGTCACCAGGTTAGGGCTTGGGTTACATAATATATATATGTATAGATTCATTGTAATGGATATCAGGTCAAGAACCTACATAGATGGTTGGTAATTTAACATATAGTACAAAATGACAATGAAATATTTCTACATAAACCAAAGTCGTAAATGATTAAATGTAAAGGCACAGAATCAATTTCGACTCCAAATAAATTGTCTGAACTGGTTTGTGTCGAGAACGATGCCACGGGCAGGAAGTGGTTAATACAAGAAATGAAATCGCACCATCGATCCCAATAGCAGTTCGGATTTCGGTTATCCAATCTCCGCCGGGTGCTCATTGCATTAATTGATTAGTTCTTCATCGGCATGTGCTTCGTGAAGTCCACCTCCAACGTGCTTGAGTTAGCTCGTCATATACCGTTATACCACCCGTATCGCGCATCGAGAATCCTAAAAATAGCGACGCCGAGAGAACGAAAGTAATTCTCCTAGACATTTGTAATGTAATGAACTTTGACAGTGTGTCAGCGAAAAGGATCCTCGAAACCTTTGACCGTTAACGAGATCAGAACGTACAATACACGTACAATATAAACGATTGTAAATAAGTCCTGCTCTTCCTCTCTGTTGCTTACACGTTGGGAACGCCTGCTCGCAGGGTAATCTTACCGAGTCTTACCTTCTTCATTCAATTCTTCAAGTTTACCTACCGATACAGTTGTAACACGTTCGTTACCATCCTTTGGACCACGCCATATTTGTAATACGTTGAATTAATGTAGAGCATATTTTTGATCGTGTACAAAGAAAATGTATCAAGTAGACAAGTAGTCCAACAGAGATCTATTAATTCATTTTTTTCGTGTATAAGAAGGTAAAATAGAAAATTATAGCTGTCGCGTGTGTGGGTTTCCCAGGAATTATAGTGTCACGCATCGGTAGCGCGTGGTGGCGAACGTATCGAACCATTTCAGTTGAATTTTGCAAAGTTCGAACGCATCGCGGTTCGTTTCGTCCGTGATTGGTGTAAACTCGGTATCCAAGATGACATTCAGTTTAGTTCTCGCTAGAAGACCGTGCAAAATGTTAGGCGTCGAGATTCCCGTTATTAAAGATCGGAAAGAATTAGTTGGTGGGAACGAGTAATCCCTAGATTGACCCGTTTCTCCTGATCGACGATTCGTCGTCTCGTTCGAGCAGATATCCGGATTCTGGCCAGCGGACCGACATTGGTAATCAGCGAACGGAAGGAAGGCTCGAGGCGCGGAACGCGAAAGGGTGAGAGAAGAGAGAAACATCGGCGGAGGAGGGTGAGGTCGAAGTGATGACGGGCGAGGAAGGAAAGTGCGGGGGTGGAACTGGCACTGGCGGGGCTGGAGACGGTGGAAATACGAACACAAACGTTACAGACAACGCGAACAATGTTAACGCCAATGTACACGCGAATGTTAATGCCAACATAAATGTCAGCCAGCAGAATGGAGGACCGGAAAAAGCGCCTGTCGTCGGTGGTACCAATGTGGAGACGCTACCGCGAGCTGGAAAGCAGGTATGTATCCGTATTTCTCTCATATTTGCTACGTTTTTAATACGCCTAACCCCTTACTTGCAAGGTTTCAGGACTAATGGATCTCTTTAGATAGAAACTGTCGAAAGCAAAAGTTTTTTGCTACAGACGTGTTTAGTCAGTCGTTTCTTAGAACCGTTCGTTCTTTGACACTGACGATCTAACCTAGACGAGTTCCCGCCATTTTTCATACATAGGAAGGATTTGTATCGACACTTTCTTTTAACCACTTTTTACGAACTACAAACAATAATTTAAGGCGTCTGGCCACCCTGAGCGCTCGCCAGATGGGTACTATTCTTAACAAAATTCATAAACGCGAAAGTATAGACAAAAATATTTTTATGTTTTGACACATAATAAAAAACGGTTTAATGAACACGTGAAAAATTATTTGAGATAACAAAAAAAAAAAAATGGCGGCGGTTCGAAAATTTCGGTGAAGGCCTTTGGCACGAAACGCACGTGGGCTGTACCATCATTATATTCTTTAGGTTGCATGTGAAAAAGGAAAAAAGAATATTAGTTTGTTTCTGGAGTTTGTCGCAAGAGGGTAGCAATTGGATTTTTTTTTTTTGTTACCATTAAGAAAATTATGGTAAGCCGAAGAAATTTTTTTTTTATTTCTCACCGAAATTTCACGAGAAAAATCGTCAATAAAAGAAAAACTAATCAAGTAATCGCAAAAATCCATTGCTACTCTTCAGATAATGTATTTAAAAGTAGCGTGTACAAATTTCAGAGCAATCGGACCGATAGTTTACGAGACTTACGTTGTACCATTTCGAAAAATGTAGTTTCGAGATAATCCCAAAAGAAAGTAAACGTGCGGTCCGATTGCTCTGAAATTTATACACACTACTTTTAGATACATTATCTGAAGAATACCAATGGACTTTTGCGATTACTTGATTAATTTTTTCTGGCGAGCGCTCAGGGTGGCCAGACGCCTTAAACTTCTGTAACTCGTGTGACGATATCGATGATCAACATCATCGATATTATCTTTGATTGTAGATTGAATCAAAATTCGCGACTTTACCAACAAAAAATTTCTATACCTACTTGGAATCAAACTTCTTAATTTTTCCACAATTAGTTATCACCCGTCTACTCTATTATATATTACATCATGCCGGATTTAACAGCAACGGCAGTCAATGAATATGACTGACGTCCAAGTAACAGGACTTGTATACAGTTTCTAATGGTGTATCAACTCGTCCATCCGTGACAAGTTGGTAGTACGACTCGCAATCGAAGTGTCGAGGGGGAAATCAAACGAGCAGTGAACATGCCATGCCGTCTTCTTACGCATAGCATTCGATTCGCGTGGAAAAACTTTGTCGGGGCAATTTTTATTTACTCCAAAAGAAGACTCGATGACAAAGTTACATTTAATTTCTCTCGAATATTTATTTTCTTTCGATAAATCGTCAATCCTCGTGTAGTTCCATTGATAATTTACTTACTCGTATCTCAGTGCTTCTTTCTTTAATAATATATATCTATGTATAGCATGGTAATGGAGTAATTTAAATTCAAGGTTGATGTGTAATGGCTCATCAAACTATTCAATCTCCTGCAGAAAAAAATTGTAATAAACGAGACGTATCATCTATTATAGTCCACTGGATAGCTAAACTCGTATATCTTAATAATATTTGTGTTGTTTTTTTTTTTTCGGATAAGAAAAACGGTTGAAGTCATGGGTACCATGGAACTACCTTTTTTTTTTAAATTATTTAACAAGACTTCCCAAACGGCGTTCATGTTTAAAAAAAAAAATTACATAAATTCTTCTTCGTAAAAAGCTTAGCCCAAGAAACATGTAATACATGGGCTCCTAATGTGATTTCCCCTCTTAAATAATCTCGAACGAATCGTAAAGGATTTCGCACTCTTTTTTCGACGAGCAATTTAAAACGAAAATTTCGTGTATACACGCGTGTGCCACGAGCACTCACTTGATATTGAATTTGTAACGGCCCATTCAATTTAACTTTGTCCATTGATAAAGGGTGTAATAGCCTTGCACCAACGATGATGAATCCAGGTCAGCCGTGTTGCATTTTGCGCGAAATGTATGTCTCGTTACTCGTGACATTCAGCAGCATGACGGCTATAATTTCACGTTCTTCGTATTGGGAAGCATTATGCATACGGGTATCGCGTCTTCATGCGTAAACTTAAGACAGCAAGCGCGTAAGGACACGTGACGTGCCCAGTGTTATATCTGATTGCTTACAATGCGGTGCTATGCAACATAAGCTCACACTTGTTTCGGCGTACGTGCGTTTTTTATATTATCCCTCGCCCGATACCGAAAGCCGATTAAGAAACACGCGGTCCAATCGCTGTGGCAATTCGAAAAGGAGCGAAGTTCGTTTCAGGAATTCCTTCGAAACTCAAATTCCTTGAAATCTATTTATACCTCCGCGAAAGACGCTGTACACAGTCGTAGACAAATACTTAAATGGAAGGATCACTTTAACATCCTCCTGGGCGAAGTAATTTGTTCGAAGTAAACGAAATTTAAATTTGAATATTCCAAGGATATTTAATTAGGAATCGCTGTTTTCAAAAGTTTCGGATATGTAAGTGAACGGAAAGATTGAGAAAATGGAGGTTTTTTTGGAGATTTTTAGCAGTGGAGAGTTTTTTCTTAAATTCTTTTGTGAATATTCAGTCTTAATCTTAGTGGTTACTCCCAGGATTTATAATAAATTAAATAAAAATATAACATTCAGTGTTATACATAGCAAATGTTCTTCTGGCCTTTTATATAATTTATTTTCAAGTGGAAAACGTCGAATATAAGTTCGAACAAACTCTTCACGTATCACGCAGCGAAGAAACGCGGTAGTCATTAATACAAATTTTCTACATGCATAGCGATTGGTTCTTTTCTTTTTGTTGCATTGCGTGTTAATCCAGCGTGACGATCGTTGCATTCCGATGCACAAGATCAACGTATGCGTATCGCGTAATGTACTTAGGTTACGTTTCCTACGTGTCATCGTAATCTTGACACACATGCGTGTTAAAGATACGACCCGTCTACTTTATTTTAAAATAGACTTAACGAGTTTCAAATAAAATTACCGTAATAACTCGGCTATGAAATTTAATATGTCACTTCAAACTTTAATATTATACCATTTAATGTTATTAAAGGTTACTATATACACATAAAATACACATAAAGTACGCATATAACTAGAATTTATAGGCTAAAATTTTTATAGTAATAACTTACAATGCATATCAATTTCTCTTTAAGTGTGATAAGTAGACTGATAGATATTTATGCATTCATGGCAAATGAAAATGTGGGGAAATCTATAAGAGTGTGTACAAATTCAAAATTATACAAAATATCAGCAGTAAAGTACATGCTACACTGTTTAGAAAATATAAAATGTACTTTCATTTAAATTTTTATTCTTTTTTGTAGCTATAGAAATACGTATTTGCATAAATATTCTCGGTCCAGTGACGAGTCTCCATATATTTACGGACGAGGGTTTATATTATTCTACATAATAATGCTCGCACCGTCTACCTGCGGCTCCAATTTATAACGGATTCAGTTTCCATCTTTTGTCAGGGGCAGGATATAATGAACGTATCCGATAGAACGAGTTTCTCGTGGGGGCAGGAAGTCGGTAGCAACCCACAGGGGAAACGGCCTTTGAGGCGTGCAAATATACAAAGTTGTTTGGTACACGGACCAACCGAAAGGGCGTCGAACAGCCGTTTGAACCTTAAAACTGGCACGTGGCCGCGGGTTTTCGCGGGTTCGTTAAGCTAGGCGGGACTGCTCGCTTGTCCGGTGAGGTATGCCTAATCATATTCACGGACTACGAGCGACTTTTTTTGTTTTCTATTTGTCGATTTCCAACCGCATAGAATTAGGTTGCGAAACCGCATAAAGAGACGCGCGAGCGCGAACACACGAATGATCATCGACGCATCTACAGTCCGTTCAATAAAAGATATTTTTGAAAAAACTTTTGTGCGGGTATGTTTAAAAAACCAATACGCACTTGTTTGATGATGCAAAGGAACGTAACATAAGAAGTTAAAGATTGATGTAAAACAATGAAAATGGGACATTGGAGAGAAAAACACAGAGATATTAGTCCGCGCTTTTATTAGGCAGACTGTACATGTAAAATTCCTTCCGTAATGTGTAAAGGTGGACTGAAAATAAATGTTTTCACATCAGCGCGTCATCGGTGCTTGAACAGGAAACGCTGGGACTCCGTTTACACTGGTCAAGCGTGTTCCACGCACGTGTATACATTCGAGATTGCAACAAAACGCATTTGCATCTCCTCGCGATGTATAATTCATGGTCAATTAAGGATCCGTTCGATAGACATTTTTGAAACTGTTTCTATACGCCTCCGTATTGTATCGGTGTAACTGGATATAGAATTATTTGCATGATACAAGTGTGTCTTCGCGAAAAGAACTAACTGCTATTCTTTCGAGGCTGAGAAGCGGTGTGTTTCTGTTTGAACTGCGTCAGATCTTAACATCTGGTTTAAAAAGCAAGTATAATCTGTGTGTGTTCTCCGCGACAGTTTTATATTTTATTAAAACAAACTTTATGCGCGTCTTTCTGTAGAGCTGACCCTCCCTTGAAGATACAAGCTAGGATCGCTGGCGTTGTTTAATCGAGGGTTGATAGAGAATTTTTCCGCATGAAGAACTGACTGGAGCTTAATTCAGTATCCTTTAGTAATCCTTTTTTAACTTATTTATACTCATATTTTTTCCACTAGTATAAACGTATTTTTAAAAATGAATACTTGAACCAAAAAAGTTTTCTATAGTAGTGGTCAACTGTATGTAACACATCAAGCGAGGAATAACTGTACTACGGTACTACAATTACAGAAGAATGGTGTTAATAAGTCTCGTTGAAGGGATATTTTTGCACGCAAGAGAAATATGAGGATGGGGATACGAAGGAATGTGAAAAGAATATATGAAAGATTCAACACGTCAGTATGCGTGTTACGAAAAGAGACAAAAGAAAGGAATAAGAATAGATACAGGAAGGAGAGCAGTATAATGTGAAGAAAAACAAGGAAACAGGAAAGAACAAAGTAATACTAGTATGTTGGTAATAAATATGAAAAAAGAAATTAGAATGAAAGAAGAAAGAGAACAATCCTACAGGAAGAAATTTACGAGTTCAAGGAGTTGGCTGGCTAAAAGCTGAAAGAATCGAAGGAGTGGACAACGTATAGTCAGAATGGAGCAGAAACATGAACAGAAGAATAATAACAAGGAAGCTACTCTGAAGTATCTAGAGAAATAAAAGAGAACGAAAGACCTAATTATCTAACAAAGAACTATGAATGTGGTGATCACAGACTTTAATAGTGCTATTCATATGTGGCGATGAAGCGGCAACAGTTATTGATAGATAGAATAAGGGAGTAGAATCGGTGAAGAAAAGTCAGACACTGGATCCATTAATCCTACAATAATTTCTGCCTTGTTTGTCTTTTGCAGTTATAAACGTTTAGGTAAATTATTATTGTGGATTGTTTCGAGGAATAGTAAACATACATCAACTTTAATACCTCAGAAATGATTGTCCAGGCATCGAAATCTCCAGATTCGGACATACGGCAATCGAGTAGACGATCGAATTGTCACGTTATAATTATAGCCATCGTTTACAAAATATGTAACTTTAATTATTGTATTATGTCATAAAAGAATTGTAGCACTTTCTTTCTTCTGTCCTTTGACATTCTCTGAGTTGTACGAAAGGTGCGACGTTGCGATAAAAAGGTTACAACGCAACGTAAAACCTCTTTCAAAGGTCTAAAGTCAAATGAAATAAAAGTATTATTGCTACCGTCCTGTGCCACTGTAACATGATTTGGATCGGTACAATACCTTTACAAGGTCTTACGGATTAACCTTGATTTCTTTAATTCTAATCACTTTAAACGATCGAAGCCGTTTGAGCGTCGGAAGCTACAGTGGATAAAAAAGTTGGCACAACTTTAATTATCAAATTAACAGTTCTCTTGAATTGTAATACGCGCAAAACAACGATTTTATTAATATTTTTGTAATTTCCAAATATTTCTATTCCTTATTCTTCTTTTTTGAATTTTTATATGTACAGGTGACGTTCTCCTAGTTTTTTTTTGTCATGGGCCTCATCCTGTATACCTAATTTAATTGCACTCTGTCGCAAATTACCCCTGAAATCGATATAGATCTCAGCATTCCTATTTCCCTCGGTGAATATTCAATTTCTAATCCCATTATATGACGTACACCCTCGTATCATTACGCGTCCCCCCATTGTGTTCTACTGTCTGCTGAACATTGCATGTTCGATGGACGGTCTTCTCCATACAAATTTTTGCCAAAAGAAAAATTTCTGACAACTACCATCCTAAATTACGTCCTTTTCTTACGAAGGTGTAACGTTACTTTAACACATAAAAACATTCAAATAAAAAGCGAGCGTGCCCCTTTTTATCCACTGCACTTGTCCAAAAAAGGTCGGTCGTTTCCTTATCCAATGTATCGCAACCGAGAGATATAGTTTTTCAATCGGTTCGAAAATTTCCCGAGGAAATTTGGCACCGTGCCCCTCGATGCGTACTTACGGATGACGCGTAATGTTGGGGACGCCAGTGATTGACCCACTTTAATAGAGTCTTATAAAATAGCCGCGTCATCAAAATCTTTGTAGGTGGCTGGGAGAGTTGTTCTTCGGGCTGAACAATCATCCGCGATGTGTCACGAACGCGGGGTTTAATTTAATTATTAAATCGTAACGGCCTCGAAACGTCAGGCGTCTTCACGGAGCAGCCGTTTAATAAAGTTTGGTTCGTACGAAGCGTAACGCTTGGCTCCGTCGCAGTCCGCGCGCACTTCTCCAAACGCATGATCAAAAAGTGATGGAACGGTCGGAGGGGTCTTAGCCTTTTCTTGCGCACTCAATAATTTCCTCTTTTCTTCTGTTTTTTTTTTTCACCCCGCGTTTGTTCGACCCTGTAACCCGACTGCCACCCTTCTCTCTGACTCTCTCGCCGCTAAACTGGGGTTCATGACACCCCAGCGTCATTTAATTTAGTCTCGAGGGCTCGGAGAAGTGAGCCACTCGTACATACAAGTGAGCGCCCTCAAACGATTTTCGAGGCTTCCAGCTTCGTTGGTTTGCCTATAATTAAGAACCGCGAAACTCATTTTAATCGCGAGAGGCAGAAAACGCTTTAGCGACGGCAATTAGAATACCAGCGACGTTAAGGATTTTTAATGAAAAGAAATAGCACAGCACCGAATAACTTGATTTTCTTCTTCTTTCTAGACCTTATCGATAGATTGTTGAATTGGTCTAAACAAATGCTATCTCATTATGGATTAAAGCATGTAAAGGTCTATTTGAAAAGATTAATCTCTTTGTTAAATCTTCTCCGTCGCTTCACTTATAACAAAATTATTTACTCTATATAATTTGCTCCTTTGTTCCAAATAACTTTTGTAAAAACATTCTTTCGACATCTTCATCCCTTCATGGTATACTTAACCATGTAATGGTTAATTTCGGTGTTTTGGTTGAATGCTATCGTCGATTTGTCAATAGCAGACATTACCAGGCTGAATGCAGGAATCTAGATATAGAAGACAGCGTAAAGAAAACAAAGGGAAAAGTGTTCGATCGAATTCATCATAAATGTCCCGGTTCCTCGGTTAGTAACGCATCGTTGCTATAGGACATTTTTCAAATTTATTATCACGTTTAACCCAATTAAATCAAACGCACGCCAAGAATATTGATAAGAGACTAGATTTAATTAAATTTATGAATTAAAACGAACTACAATTTATCAGCTACTGATTAAACGGTGTAATAACCTGTATTGATTAGCATATAGGTAAGGCTAGGAAGTACTTAGAGCAACAACCTGGATCGATTATTGAATTCAGGCTTAGACTGGATATTTTTTCCCATATGGGGGCGTATTCACGGCAGATTATCAGGATAATATTAACCCCTATCGCGGCGGTATGCGGACAATACTAAAATCAATAAACCCGAAAGGGAAACAGTGGCTTCTTATTCATTTTTCGAATGTTTTGCTCTAAATATTCAAGCGCAACATCTTATACACGCATCTACTTTTTATACCTAAAAATCTCATTACCGACATTCGTACACGCGAGCCTTAAAACTATATATTCTAACGCGACTTAGAACTAAGGTTCCCACGGCGGAAGCGATGTCTTCGTTCGATGCAATACCTAGCTACGAAAATCAAGGAAATGTTAGTAATTAGACACAAAAATAAATACGGACATCGTAGGATCAACGAAGAATGAGCCCGCGCCCCTCGCATACCTGCTACGGTCGCGGCCCGTGACTCGCGGTCACTTGTACTCGAAGAATAGAGGGGCAAGGGTAAACAATAATCGCGTGACTGTTGATTCAGATGCTCGTTGGATCCATCCACGAAAGAATTTACGAAACATTAATACCACAGTAAAATCATATTCCTTGTCATTGTTTAAATAATAAGTATCGTTAATAATTAATTTAACTGTCGACAGAAATTAATTTTTAGTTATTCAAGTCAATAGGTACAAAAATATAGGAAAATTTCTCACGATTAATGTTCTCAATGCATACTTATTCTGAACTATTGTGCCTAAGTAGTTACACTTCTAACGCGCGGCATTCCGCTCATCCAATTTTATTTTTTCTAAAATTACATGCTACCGAAAAAATTCGTTTTCATCTTGAAATTAGTGGTCTGTTGGAAAGGCTTTTCCAAAAGGTCCTTCGGGATTTTTTTTTAACGAATCACAGACGGTATGGAATGTGTCTGATTTTTTAAATTTCAAACGAAACTACACACGCGTACAATTAAACGTGAAAGATGTCGTTTATGTGCTCACCATTTATTAAATAACAAAATTCTAAAGCTCGTCTTAGAAAATTTTTTATCAGAGAACCTAATCAACAAAGAATCTGTTCATGGTGGTCGCGTACGAATTGCAACCGTTTATTAGATCTTCCGACACAAAGTATTCGGTCTTTCAGATAAAAAGATATATAATACTGTGTGCAATATCATTTTATCACGGTCGAGCGAAAATTTCATTAAAACCTATGCACCGTACTCGCTGTCCAATTTATTCACGGCGGAATAAAACGCGAATTTCATCAACATTCTTTCGACTCGCAGCATCGTTTCTGTGTGGCAAGCTTCAGCGAGACAGCTAGTTTACGAAATATTAAAATTGAAGGCTAACTGGTACATAAGAAATACGTGCATCCTTCCGTTCCTTTCATCTCAAACTGAAAAGGGAGGTGCAAGGTGACTCAACCCAATTTCGATGCCAACCTAACGATCGACACTTTCAACTTATTTTGTTAATACCATTATTAACTTATTGACAAAATAATAGACACAATAAAAAGGATTGCGGTTTTTATTTTGAGTAGATGGGTTGAATTCAGCCTGGATGGGTTCAAGCGATATGTACTCGTTCTTCGGTACATCGTTTAATGCCTCAAGTTAATGTGACTTCTACATTACATTTTAGAGATAAATATTTAAATATAGATGAACCTATATGTTCATAAAAAAGTGGAATATATTGACTGTGCTCCATAACTCCATCCTCTGTCTTCTCATATTATAATGTAGATGAAAAATATCACCAAAAATGGTCCACTATTAGGACATTTTAATTAGGACATTTATCTTACAAACAATTTCGCTTCGCGTATATATTTAACGTACATAAAATAATTTCCATCATTCTATTAAAACGCATTAGCGTGTTAGATACGAGAGAAATATTTGAAACATATCAACATAAAGAAATACACGTGCGTGCACATACATTCATTCAACAAGTATCCAAGGGAGAAATGAATAGATAGAAGGCGTGACGAGAGAAAGAAGTAGACGACAAGCTGACTACACGGTTGATTCTTTTATCTTCAAATCGAGTCGTCGTCGCGACCAAACGAATAACTGATTTTTAACCAACGCTTCATCCATTTCTGGCGTCTTCGTCTGGTGTTGCGGTGCATCGAGATGCTTGTATCGAGCAACGTTAATTAAGCAACGGTGTCGATAGCGATTGAACGATAGAGGGATGAGGTGATAAGGGGGTTCGTGAATGTGGAAGGACGCAAAGAAGGAGGTAAGCGGAACGACAGGAATAGGGGGCGGTTTGCTGCAATAGCGCTGCCGCGTTCATATCGACCCGAACCTCCAGACTCCATCTTGCTTGCCCCACATATACCTATGTACGTGTACATGTGCCTATTACTTGCCCGCGCACGTATACCACAGACCTGCCCTGCTCTCTGCCATGTTTTACTCTTCTTTCGCCTCGTTTTTCTTTCCTTTATTCCCGTGCCCTTTTCTCTTCCTTTGGCGTTACACCACCACGCCAGGGAAGTGTCTCGTTGCAACCGTCTGGAATCGACATACAATACACCGATTTCTACGTCGGCTGATAGCTACACGAGCTGGAATACATTACACTTCCGACTTTCTAAGTATCTCTTGTGGTGCGTCGAGAAATCTTAGATTCAAACACTGCGAAATCATTTTTATCCCGATGGTGTTACGTGTTTGAAAAGATGGCGCCGGGCTCTCGATAGCGATAGAAACGGGCGTACGCGGTTCATTTGCGCAGAGTTCCAGTTTCGGAATGGTTGGGCTTCAATTAGAAGATAGACAAAATTTAACTTCCCTGATACAAACGTATTTAAATTTAGAGATCTCGATAATATCTGAATATCATAACATTTTGAAATATTTGTTAAATACGAGTCCAGAATTTGAGGATATCGCACGTAATCACTTCTCCAATCATACAATAGTATTCTATTTCAAACAGTCCCTCAGTGTAGAGCCTTATTACGTAAGATAACATCGATATGCACAGCTGAATGTATTCCCATGAAAATGGTAATTGAATTTACTAATAGAAACTGTAATGCATTGTATAATACTTCATTTAGTTCACTTTATTAAAAGGTAAACTGATATAGTATTATATAAATCTATTTCATAACTTCTAAAAGGTATAATTATTAAATATTATACTTGTATATACAATATTTCTAAATAAGGGGATACATTAAGGCGTTCAAAAGGCCTAGATTATCATCGATTTAAGAAAAAGAATGTAACAAATATAAATTTTGAAAATGAATACCAAGATGTGTTAAAGGCATGAGTGTTCTTCATATTTGCTTATATTCTGGTTACATATGTTTTTAGTCTTTCAATCCGATCAGATTGTGTTACCTAATAGATAGAAGGCAACCAGAGAGGATACTGACAAATTTAGCGTTCCTCAGATTTGTTTATATCCTTGTTACGTATGTTCAACCTTCCAATGCGAGCGTAATTATGTTACGTAATCGGAGGGATGACAATCCTTTGATCGACATCTTCATTGATACATTCCAGTGGTGACAACCTAGAACCGTGTAAAAATACTCATTTCACCCTGAGCTAATTTTATACGATGCAAGGAAATCCAAGAAAAAATATCTCAATACTTTTCATAATATTCTACTCCAGAATCGTGAAAGTATATAGTAATTTCGTAATAACAACTCGCAATAACACTTCTTTGCTAAGTATACACAAAGAAAAAAATTTGTTAACTGGTCACGTTTCCTTCATTCATAAAGCGAAAAGTCGATTTTCATGTTTCTCACTCGAAGAAAACCAGCAAAGATAATCAAAATGCAACAGTTGTAATAACATTTTATATTGACGCGACGTTAATGTTCGAACATTTTTATGAAGTAAATATAGTGCCAAAAAGGTTGCAACAGTGAAGCATAGTGATCTACTTTGTAGTTGAAATCACGCCCGACCCCAAAGTTGGGGCCACCCGACGCAAACGTTGCACAAATTGCGAATGAAATACCGACTTCGCCGTCGTCGATCATCGACCTGGTTATTTTGCAGCTGATTTTGTCGTAGTAACCGGAAACAGAATTTATGGAGATAAACGGCGACGGCGAACACGGGCTATGACACCTCCGCGTGATTTAACTCTTTAAACTCGTTAGGACGTTTGCAAACATTCGGAATTGGTCGATCGGACGAGTAACGCGATAGTTCACCTGGATTTTGTTTGTTCGACCACCGGAAGAGCGTAGTGAATGCGTTGATGAGATTTATTGTTTGCAAGTATCGGATTATCCTACTTTAAATTCTATCTCCGTGAGAGGTTCGAAGCATAAACGCGAAACAGAGTTAAATCGTTCCTCTGTTCATCAATTTTAGACTCTGTTACTTACTTAGCCTAGTTTCGAAGGAAAACAGGGAAGAATACAGTGTCGCGAGGTACATTTATGCTACCCTTAGACAACGAGTGAAACTAGGCAATTATCTCTGACAAATTTTTTCTTGCAACATTGCATTTTCATTTTAGACCATCGTGTGCCAGTTTCCAACTCGTATGAGGTCGAGGAACAACTTTTTAATAGTTTTGAAATTTATTTTAATGCCTTTTGGTTTTGGTAGTTGAGCACGAATTTTGAAACGAGAAATTTCAACTGGTTAAGGTATTTGGTAAATTTTTCGAATTTTACGAAGAAAAAATTTTGAAATGGTCATGTTCTCTTTATTCATAGAACGAAAAGACGATTACGTGCTTCTTATCTGAAGAGAGCCAATGCAAATTGTCGCAACGTGATAAATATTCAATCACATAATTACTAACGCAACAAGACACAAATTACTGTAAAAGTCCAAGTCACTATCTATCTTTTCCTTGAAATTATATTTACGGTGTCTAAAACTTCAGAATTATATTTCGATATAATTTTATATTATATTCTTAAATGTTGTTTATCAAAATAGAAATATTATGCAAAATATCGTTAATACAACATCTCAAATGAAATTGAAGTTGAAAGAAGAGGAATATTCGTGTCAGAAATTAGCAACATTCTTGTCTAGATACAAATTTTGGAGTAACGAATAAACGGTTGTTTATCCTTTATTCATTACTCCAAATTTGTATCTGAAATTGTTTCGAATAAAAGTATAAATTTGGTTAATGCCTGTTTCGAACTGTATTTACTATTCGAGTCGGTGAAGCGTTTGAATATTTGAACACAGAGTTTCGACAAGTACTTTCAGCTCTAATTATAGCGGAACATCGAAGCGTGGTATTTTCGGTGGAAAAATTATTCCGCAATGTTCAACGTGCTGTCAGTGAGACTTCAATCGACAAATTCTGAAATATCTGCGTTTTATTCCGGACGCATGCGCAACGAGCACGACCTCGACCCTTTCGACCACGCTCTTCATTGGTCCCCCTCGGTCAAAGATGGAGCTCTCCTGTTCTCGTTTCCTCCGGCGTGTCGACCACACATTTAATTAAGCCCCAATGAAAAGGACGCGTTGGCGGCGATGAAGAGATTACGTTACTGCCTAAAGTAAACTGACATATATTCCAACTTCGGGAACAAACAGATTCTCCGACAGCAAAGGGTGTCGTTCCGTTAAAAAATGTATGGCAACGTGCTGAAAGCACGGTCCGATTCAATTCCATAGTGGGCTTGTAACTAAAGTACGTTACGAATTAAAATTTGATACCCTGACGGGGAGGATTTGTTGCTTCTCCATTTTTCACTGTTTCCGATCGCTGTAGATATCAATTTAACGTATCACGAATTTGTGTCTCGAAGAGAAGTCAAGAAGAGAGAAACGTGTACAGATAATGATTGAAGAAAGGTAGGACAAAAGTTAGTAAATTTAGAAAATAAACAAGTGGATGAAATAACTGAAAGTGAAACAAAGGAATGAGATTTTTTTCTCTCCGTGCGATCTGTAACCCTTGCGAATCGATTGTCCGTGCATTTGAAGTCTCCATTAGCAGGGATAATGGAGTCCTGTTGTACTTTGAAAAGGAGCAAGGACATCTTGATTGCAAAGATAATTTACTTCGCATAATAGTAGACTAACGTGGTAATACAGAAATTTAACCATACAGTGCGCAGTGATAGATGTTTGTATCGACTTAGTTTTACAGTGAAATTATATTAGAGATATATTGTTAATTCTTTACAAAGTATTTACATAAAACATATCTGATATCATATTACTCATGATATAATATTCAAGCACGCAAATATATTCCACTTCGTATAAATATAATTATAATAAAATTAAAACAGTCATGCATTGTACATACAGTTTACATACAATAATTAATACAAATATTTTTGTGCAAATAGCGTGAAGATTATCAAACTAGATTTTAGTTTTGAAGATCATTTTGATAGAAACTTTGTTACGTGGACAAATAATATATTAGAGGGGTGTTGCTTTACCTCGTGTACTACAATTACACTCTGCCCTCCAGCATGATATAACGATATAACAGGTTCAGGGTTCAATCGTTTAAAATCAGCATCTCATCGTCGTCGTAAATTCATCGTTTGGTCGTAGCGTGAAGCAAAATACTATTATTTTGCGACCTGCGGGTGCTTTGCAGTGTTTCGACGTTTCGAAGTTTCCATTTCTTCCTTCGTCATTACACTTATTACGAATAAGAATCTTGTTAAATATTTCATTTTTCTGCCCATAATAGTATCTGAATAGTTTTTACAGCAGTTTAGTAATATTTAACTCATTATAGATTATTTTCAATGAAATCTTTAGAAAGTGTGCGTCTTTCAATTCTTACATTTCTGCGCGACGTCTGGATGACTCATGACTGCATTTGCTTACTCTGCTCGCTTCAATGAAGTATGTTTGCGAAATACATGCCAATAATAGTAGCTCATTCGTTTCTAGAGCTGTTTGCAGTATTTAACCTTTTCAAGCCTGACGACAACATGTCTGTATATCTTATGATGAATAATTGCATGGTACATGTACTATATGTATATTCAAACATGTACGTTACACATGTATATATTTCAAATAATAGATTTAATTGCACTTGCAATTTACCAAAGGGTAACAAAAGGTTCGCAGTAGGATCAAGACTTCACAAAAATATGATGGACAGTATTAACAAGTTTATTCCCAACCCTTAACCATTTTTAAGTAATTAAATTTTGTTTGCTCGTGCTGATGAGTTGTCGGTCGTAAATGTACTCGCTTCTGATCGTTCTAAAAAAAGATGCTTCTACCCAGAATATTTAGAAAGCGTTCGTCTTTCCAAATTTGTTGAATGTCTTCGCTGTTTTTCTCTCTCCCGTACTTCATGTTGTTTGAATGACTCACGTCTGCATTCGCGTTGCACGCGGCGAAGTAAAGAAATTGGGACGCGCGACAAAGAGCAGACAACAATTCATGACCCAATTTTCGGCGTTGACCGCCGCGATACGGTATAAATCACGGGATTTACCTTGAGAGAGGTATAGCCGAATATTTCTGAATACCCGCTTGATTATGAATTATCCCCGTCAATCACAATAACCCCGAATGTCCCGACAAGAGCCGGAGGAAACATTTAACCGATTTAACGGGAGTGCTTCCGTTCAACTGACTGCACGAGACTGACATAGTACTATCATCCTGGTCGTTGATCGGGTTCTGTTGTACTGGAGCATCGGTCGAGTCACCATTCAGGAATTTCGATGATGCCTTAACTACTGGTCCACTCAGAAATAGTTCGCAACTCGTAAGAGAATTTTCTATATTAGTATCGAGTGTAGAAATTAATTCTTCCGAAAGTAAACATATCATTTATTTGTAAAAAAGAATGGAATAATTTTATTCTTCCCTCGGTCACACATTTCAAAGGAGTACACGTTGTAAAAGCAAAATGTAGAAGTCAATCAGTGTGTTTCATTATTTAGAAGGTTGGTACTTGAAAGTAACGAAACGATAAGTAAATATTTCTATTTAAAATGCAGATATAATTGATGGAATGCAAAGGCATATAATTTATTTCTACACCTAATATTACAGTTTCTTTATAAGAAATTTCTGAAAATACCTCTCGTTTTAAAGTCGTTAAACTGCTGTGTCTCCTTAAACTAGGCTGACATACTGTTATGCATACTGTAATGCATACTGTAACTAAGTATATCTAAACAAAAGCTTGTCAGTTTCTTCAAAACGAGCATTTGGTAGATAATCGACAGTTAGTAGGTTCCGACGAAAACAGCCTGAAATTAAAAAGTCTATGAATAGGCTTCCGTCAGATAAAGCGTTAAGCGGCAGTCTTACTCTTTAATAAAACTTGCTTTCATAAAGTATTTATCGAATATTTAGCCTTGTGCCTTTCAAAACTTCGTCTCTACCTTTTCCTTTTGTGCTGGAATTGAAAAATACTGTCAACGAAATGCCATAGCTGCCGAGAATACAATGCTCATCGTTGTATTCGTCGTGCTTTAATGTCACAGGGAAAGGGAAGTTGGGAAGTTTAATTTTATGACGTACGTGTGTTACGGACTTTAACCATTCGCGCTTTGTGAGGTTTCGCACATTTCGTTACAGCAGCTTCGCGATCTCGTAAATGTCAGTTAACATTGTCTATCTATTTTTTGAAAAATACTCGACGGACTCCAGGGATAAATCATTTTCATCGCAAAGAATAAGAATTTATTTTACGATGTTAGCAATATGAAACAGTGTAGCTTCTTAAATAATAGAAGAAAGTGGAAAGTACTCTTACATTTCGTAATTTCCAAACATTTTATTAGTCTCAAACATTTCAACCTCAGAAAACCAAATTTTTTTTATTTTACCCTACAAATTAACAAACGTTTGATAACAAATTTAAATCACGGTATAAATTATAAACTGGAGCAATAACTGAATAATTGAACTTACCGTAATACATTTAAATAAATTTAACAAATTTAAAATAATATATACAATTACTTGCTAAAAAATTCAAGAATAGTTTTCGCCGCACGATAAAAAGCCTCTTTTGGTGGATGCTTCGATTCGAACTGAAAACAATTTCAATCATCAGTTAATTTCTACTTCCCAAACAAGTTGTATTTTTTATTGAAAGTAGCTAATTTCTTTTTCTTCGTGGTGTAACGTGCGCTGTTAAAAGACTCTTGGACAGCGTCCAAAAGTAGGGGATATGAAATTTTGGCGGTTGTTCGTGGGTCAGTAGCAACGAGGTAGTAAGTAAGTGCTTCTTGAGCGAGTGTATCCGGTGCTTGAACTATTATAACGGTAACGATACAATCTTGAGCATCCTACTGTTAAAGCTAGAAAGTATAGCACACGTTTTACAAGCACAATCGTTTGATTCGTACACTGTAACCTATTTCATATAGAAACGGAGAAATACGATCGATATTAAAGGGATGTATATCATCAAACATATATGTACATCCAGTGAAATAATTTAAAATAATTTCTTCGCTACCATTTCCTTGTTCTCCTTTCTCCAACTTTAAGCTTTTCGAAAGTATGCTAAATTCGTCAAAAGAGGAAATCATTTAAGCATTCCTCACCGTGCGATTTGTTCAAGAAGCTTTCGAGACTTACTACTTTGCATCGTATAATCTGTCGGTCATTAGAATAATTGTAGGGAACAGTGACTGGAGTGATAAGAGCGTTAAAGTTGTAGAGTTTTAAAAACTGTAGCAACGGAGAAACTCTAGGACAATTTTAAAATCAATTTAATCTCAGCTTGAAACCGAGAGAGAAATTACGCGTAGAGTACATTGTTAGCGAATTTAATTTCTTGTGAATTTTAAATAATTTAATACAGCGCAAGGTAGATTATCAGGTACTTGTACAATCATTATTATTCACCGACTAGTACATTCGAGTCGACGCATTTTTTTCAGAGAAAAAACTGTTTCGTTGGTATTTTATTTGAAGAAAAAGAGAGTTCAACAATGCAGATGAACTGTTTGGGGAATTACGAATCGAATGACAAATCATTTTCAATGAAATAATTAAAAAATTATATGAAAGTCAAAAAAAAAGTCGACACCGTCACCGAAGGTAAAAAGAGTACTAAATATTACATTCTCCTTTGAATTCATATTATTTTTATTTAAGTTCGGACAGTACACCCTATATAAGCTAAATCGATATTTGTACTCTTTCTTTAGCAGTAACAACGTAAAAGATGTATGCTAAGTAGCCTGAGACTTGTACACAGTACTGTACGTCTTGTTTTATATTGCGTTAATCTTCTGTTTTACTGTTGTGTTACTGTTGCGTTACTGTACATTTCCACTGTTCTTCTCGTTTCGACCACAGTACCCAACGACTTGTATAAACCGATATTCTTTCAACATTTCCCGAGGCTCGGTTTCATTTTCTATTTATAGTGTGTTGTTGGTGGTACGTAATCGGGCTCACGTGGATATGAAGGAGCGTGCCTTTTAAATCACATTGAAAACCATGACTCGAGGATCAGCTTTTTCAGTAAATCGAGCGACGCTGCGCGTACACGAATATATGCCGTCATCTTGGTCAACCGAGGCCGAGGTAAAAATCATCGTAAAAACCTGTAATATCGAAGCGGCCGGCACCTGATGACCTCAACGGTTACGGTTGCGGGACGTGATGTCATTTGTCGTCGCTAATGTATTGCGATTATGCAAGAGGTGCTCATGCATGATACCAAGGGTGCGTCAGGAGGGGATATTTGATTCCGAAAGCGAAACCCGGGTCTTCGTTGAATTAATTTGATAAACACTTGCTTAACTGGAATCAGTCATGCGCGTCAAGCCTGCCTTTTCATTGGCCATTTAAACTGTTTACACGGTTCTATTTAAAGGCTTACGCGTTCGTCCTTACGAATCTGGACATTTTCCAGAGGACGTGTACGTAGGGAAAATTTGGCTGGATTTAGAAAAGTTGATTACTCGTTGATGTACAAGGGAGGCGGAGACAGAAATTACGGGGTAACTGAAAAATAGTCCGTTTTCAGGAACTTTTTTTGTAGAAATCGAAAGGGAATTTTAAAACAGGATCGATTGCAACCTCTTGGGGGATGAATTTTAAATGGATTTTTATCGAATACACATAAACCGAAGCAACTTTTATTTGTAAATCAATTTTAATATACTGATATGCTGTCTTACTTTAACCACTCAAGTTACAACCACGTGTGTGTTGTGTAAAAGTGTAAAAGATGTAAGGTATCGTAAATACCTTAAGACTTTTACTACCGAAGGCTGCGCGTGTCGCGAGTCTCATCCCTCATATCTCCGTTCCCAAGGCATGCACGCTATCACTCCAGGCATGCCGTGTCGTCTTCATTGATAAACTACATTCAGCCAGGAGAGATCATCGCCGAAGATATTGTTTCGCGAAGAGGGATAGGGACCCATACGTGGGAAGTTGTTCCCTGCAGGACTCGCGGGAACCTTGCCGCAAGAGAATTCTCAGCATCGCTGATAAACTTAATTAGGCCCGCCAAGGATAGGGGAAGTCCCTTTCGCGAACTTCGTGCGTCGAAGAAAAAACGTGAAACGATTTGCACGCGAAACGCGTGCGTCTCGCCACGCCATCGCGTTTTCGCACCTTGATGTTATTTTTAACTATTATGTTCGCCGGCGCGGTGTGTTGTAGGTTGAGGTCTCAATTAAGCGTAAGTTGTCAGCTCTGTTCTATGTCGGGGAATGCTGATACGATTCGGCCAAAGGAAACATATTTCGCGGTTATTCGAGATAAATATGAGCGGTTCACTGGACAAATCGATTCACTCCACCAGTCACATAAAAATGTTAACATTAATGACGATTATTGTTTGGCTATTCTTTCTTATTCATTTTATATAATGAAAGGTACATCTGTGTTTATGCATTCTACAATATTTATTTGAATTTATATTTTAAAGGGAATTTTCAAAAGCAATGTACATTTTTCATCGCATTTGTGCAATGAACATAAACATTTTGGAACTAGTATGAAGATTAATTAACTAAGAGCGTTTTCTCTTCTGATTTCTCTCTTCTTTTTGATGAGCACGTTAGTCATGGTTATTTCCTACGATAAATTTCAAAGAATTACAGTATTTCAGAAATGTTATCTTCAACACACGCATACCGGGTCAATGATGTACTCTTTAATTCGCAGCAATGCGTAACTCCTCCTACGTTTATGCTTGTAATTTGTTACTACGCTAGCGTGCCTGACATTTCACCACTAACACTATTACAACCAATACTAATTATACAATTGGTGCCAATGGCCGACAAGCTGTTTCACGAAATAGCTATCACTGCCAAAGAATTACCTGTTTCGTTTGTTGACATTGCAGCAATGGCAGAGTGATCGCAATGGAGAAGTAATCGTACAATTTAAGTAACTTAGTCCATGTATAATAACTAGACTGCGGATCTTTATGCAAAATAAAATCTTCGCGAACGTGCCTATAAAAATTGAACCCTAATAGGAATTTATTTTATTCTGCAAATGTTATAACATGAACTTTACTTTCAATCTTTTTTATATTCTTGTACATTGTTTGCATTTTGTAGGTTCTTGCATATTCAAATTTCCTATAAATGCATCAAGATCCGCAGTCTAATAATAACGTAGCAATACATAAATTAATATTCATTTATGCTTTAGAAAGACACCAAATTAATTTCTACGCCTAATACATTCATTATAAGCGGAACGTGAAGGTATTTTAGCAAACCTGCTGATTCCCAAAACAGCAACAGACGTCAGATACGAAATTACCATCGACTATGGCTATGTTCGTCAACAAAGAGTTCAATATTTTCATCGATTTCGTCATCTCGATTCTACTAGAGATATTCCACGTCTGCCCGACAATATTATCGAGACCGGCGATTCTCCGTTACATTAATCACCTTGATCGGATCACAAACGCTCTGGAAGCTTGATTGGCTGCTCACTCGATCGCGCTTCAAGCAAAGTTCGCTTACGTTGCTTCTTCTTTCTCTTCCTTGTCCTCGCTAGTCCCTGCGTGGTCTGCTTCTCCTGCTTCCTGTTATCTTTACTCTATCATCGGTCGCCTCCTTAGGCAGTCAGTGAACTCGGCCTCCTTTTTCTATTGTCGTACTCCTAATTGCTGTCCTTCGTGTTGCCCCTTGGACGCTTTAATTTTCGCGGTTTCCATCGACGACTGGAATCTCACCTGACCGTCGTTCCTCGCCATTAGAAATTGAAACCAGGGTATACTTTTTTACTGCTTCACCGAGAAGGCGAATCTTGCGCTGCTTTCACGATTTTTCGTATTCACTGGATTTCTAGTTTAATGTCTGGCAAAGCGTTTCTTACGCGAAAGCGGGGAAAATAGATTCGTTCGTTGAGAAACTGTTTAAACCTCTATTTTCGTTCCGATTTACTCGAAATGCAACAGTACGGCTGAATTGGTGCGTGCTTGATACGTAATGAGAGTATTTTTCAACGATGCGTCAAATCGCTTCCGTGCTATTAAACTGCTCCGAAAATGAAAACACTTACAGAAGTTATTTCTTAATTTTAACGAAATTTAAACGATCTTAACTTAAGTTTAACGATAAATTAATTAAATTATGCTTAAAATTAATATAAGTAATAATTAAATGAGTACATAATCTCAAATATACTCTACGTATTTCACGTTATTAATGAATGAATAATTTGAATATCTAAATTGACAGCAAATTATATCGTCATTACAACAGGTCCACGTATATTTCCATAAAGAAAAGTAGCAACTATAAATAATTTGTGAGGTCACGGCCGTGAATAATTTGCTGCATCGTGTAACTGCACGATTATTCCGCATCAACCTGTATTTCCGGTTGTCGCTTTGCAACGTGAACTCGGTGCGGTCATTCGTACGCATTCTATGACTACAGAAGTCAGTTTGGTACACGGCATAGCTATAGTTAGCTTGGTACACAGCCAGAAATTGCACCAAGGCGCATAGCTATTATACTTATCGTCATAACACTCTTCGAAACGTCGATGTCTGGCAACGCACGAATCCTGGAGAAATGAGGCACAAAAGTGCGAATAAAGTATCGCTAAAAATATGTTTATGCACGGAGTGCGAACACGATGTTACCAAACATTTAAGATTACCGTAACACTACTCCGGAATATAAGCATAAAATGATTGATAAGTAATGGGCCCAGAAATAATTTATTTTCAGGATTGTTCGAATTAGTTAATAATTAAGTATTTGCATAAATTCGTAATATTATTCAATTGATTTACTATCTGAATAATTTAATAATATTAAACAAATTTTGTAATTGTGATGTTGAATTTTAGAACCTTTAATTGATACTGAAGAAGATTCAAAATAGAATGTGTCGAAAGTATTTAATTAAATTGGCTTATGAAAGTTTATTCGAGTATCTCTTTTTAAATGTGAAACCGGACCACTATACTTTATGAATGTCCCCGTAAATTAAAATTTAACGCATTTAAATCTGAATGAGCCAGTCATTCTGGCAATCGAGAACGTCTCATGACTCAGAAGCGAATAATTTTTCAAGTCCACGTTTTTTATTCTGCTTTTGATTGATTTAACGAATACTTCTACGCACATCCTGTACAATTATACCGACACTTATAAATACATAAGATATTGTAATTTCAATTATTAATTAATTGCACACATGTTTTTCTGCTGTACTTGGAGATGACATAGCATATTCAATGATTTATACGTCTACGTTTATTCTTTATTACTTGCAATTTAACCACTGCCTGTTCTTATTTCTTTAAATATTTAAGACTCTTACGAGAATACATTTAAAACATTCGTTTCCAAATTTGTATTTCTCCTTTTATTTTCATTTTAGCCATTACATTTCAGTCGCAGAGCATGATTTTTCTTGACGATTCGATAACTATGCGCCTAAGTTAATTAAGGTGTGACGATTGTTAAATGACGGATACCGGAAGTCGAAGTTTGAAATTTAAACCCTTTATATCTCGAATTAATTTCTTTTATCATACCATTTTCGCTAGTTATATCATTTTGGTGCAACGTTTATAAAAACACCATTGCGTTATACAAATTAATTTTACTCTAATCTTTGTTATTATACAAGAATAACACCGAGGTATGTCTAAAAGTGAAGCTTGAACGACGTTGCCATTCTATCTTTAGACTTCTTTCATCTTCCCCAAGGGATTGTAGAAGCCCTTAAAGCGTCACTGGCCAGACAGTAAGCGAGGGTACTCACTCGTGCGTAAGTCATTAGCTCCGGCAGTTTTCTTAGAACGGATCAATTATTGTACCTTGACGCGTAAAAAACGTACACTGTTAGTTTTGCTTCCTACAGCGATGAATTTTTATTCGACAATTTTGTCAAAATTATATCTCTCAAGGTTTGTGAGATGGTTTATTTCTTCGATGGATTCCCGTAATAAAAGTTTAAGTTAAGTCTAAACCTTGTTAATGGAATCACAGAGTTGTGTGAAAATGTTACTTAACTTTATATGAAGTATTTTGTGTACATTAGCTACAGTGACGGACATACACTCCCATCCATTAGACATCGGACACTTGGTAAATGCAAAACGAGGACGAATCGACATTCTGAAGTGACACTATCAATTATCAATTCTTCATATTATGGAAAAAGTATGAATCATACTTGTATGTTGAGGATTTTCCTAAAATTTTGCTTCTACAAGTATTTTAATTTCTGAAACTCTTGAATATTTAAAAATGATAATACTGTTATCACGAATATACCAGACCCGAGTTCACGTGTTCGATTAGAGATTTATCGAGGTACTCGAAGCACCTGGCGTCAATTTATGAATTATGCGAGTCTATGGCAAACGTTTTTGTAACGAAGAAAAAGCGATGGGTGCATTGACCGCCGTTCGTCTCGGTCCTTTGTCGGTGTTCCACGGAAGATGCAGCACACCTTGAAGAAAAATGGGATGAAGCAGGTAGTTTAAGACAGTGAAAGAGGACGGGAGAGACAGACATAGAAGGGACTATCCACGTGTCGGAGTAACGGTTCGCTGAATTATTTACGGCATGACAGAGAACTTTGCAAGCACCGAAGGTTCTTTACACCCGAGTTGCATACGGGATGCATACCAACCGATTTAAGTACACCGTAGATGTGTCTGGAGATACGGATACATGTGCATATCGAGATATTACATTTACAACATCCGAATACTACCGAATGTAGCGGGTTGTTGTAGGCAGGAACAAATACCAGGCTTTAAGTTCCAATTATTAAGTGTAGAAATTAATTCTGTGCCTTGTATATTCCGTCATTTATAACTTTAGTTTAAGTAGGAATATTTACTTGTCATTTTTTTAGAGTAAAGTACAAATTAAAGTACTAAGGACTTTTCCAAGTCCTCATTTTAATCTTCATGAAATCATGTCTGCAATGAATCTACATAGATAACCTGAGTCTGAACCTGATGACCATTAGATTATATCTGCATGTTCGAAGTTCGTTAGCCAAATTTTGCTTATTGTTGTTTGTAGTTATGATATTCTGCAGCTTTGTAACTCTGTATATGACGTGTATTTCACATTGTATTGGTTGGAGAAAGTGTGATTATACATTCCATGTGTTTTGAGTTACCGCTCAGTTTACTATGCAAAATATATTACGTAGCTTGTTGACCAGACGTGTTTCACTGACAGGAGTCGTCTTAATACGTAATGAATCTCTGAGTACTGGTAGAAACAAGTTTTGTATTTCTTGATGGAGAGAAAGTAAAAAGTTATGTTTCAACGAAATAAACGGTTTTCTAAAAGGGGCCCTTAGTTTTGTTTAAAATAAAATATCAGATATACTCCATGCCATTTCTGTTTCATTAAAAAACAAAATCCTGAAGCTCCTTTTGGAAAACCCTTTATAAATCAACAAATATTGGCTAACAGGTTCCTATATACACTATTCTAGCATATTCTGTAGTTAAAAATAAGAAGAGAATGTTACGTATTCGTTTGCAAATGGCGAATAAATATTGAAATTCCCAACTTGGAATAATCAAGTATCTCAAATGATAAACACGCTTGATGTATTATTTATTTTGTTTGTTGATTAATGATCTACTTTTTATACAGCCGTTTTTCAAGATGTAAAAATATCTTTTTATCATGGTAACTATAAAAACAGCTATAAACAAAATTGCAAAAAAATTGTAAAATGTAAATACTTTGCACACTACGTACACGAACCAAATTTTATGAAAGACATTGCAAAATGTGTTCCAAGGTACATGAGTATTCTCATATTATTTATAAGAGTGCCATTCAAGTTCCTAAGAACAACTGTAATTTCTTATCCATTATTCATCGCTAGACTTCGGATTTTATGTATTTTTTTTTTTTATGTATTTACGTCTTATACAGATATGAAAAATAGATGTAAAACGTATGCAGAATGTATTGTCCCACGTACGCCGAAGCAATGAATGTGAAATCGTTCACTTCTTCGTGTAAAGAACCATTTCGAACTATTGAATGACTGTTTATGTTTCTAACTTAATGCTAACACGATAAACGTACACGTTAAATAACAATGATGATTCTACTCCACGCTTGATTCGTCCATTAATGGCCAATACATATTCGTTATAATATAATTAGACATGTTTCGCTTTTTACATTAGCGTACTCCATAAATGTATGAATACCGCAGTCGTGTTATCACTCTTCACTCTGCTTC
The DNA here is from genome assembly GCF_026283585.1 of Hylaeus volcanicus. Taxonomy (NCBI): domain Eukaryota; kingdom Metazoa; phylum Arthropoda; class Insecta; order Hymenoptera; family Colletidae; genus Hylaeus; species Hylaeus volcanicus. Next base: position 24,051,593 of record NC_071980.1, read on the forward strand.
TGTTAAGGATAACGCAGAATGCAAATTTTCTTAGATTTCACGTTTGCAGTGAGACGATTTCTTAATATCTTTCAATACAAAAATCTAATTTATTATTAAATAATATAAAAAGAGTAATCTTCAGTGTTTAGGTTTATTCAATTTTTTGAAAGAAATACATTTAGAGATACACTAGCAAATAAAATTTGCCCTCCCTTCCAGACAACAGCATCGGAAGATACTCGTCTTGCAACAATATTCTTCCCAGACGTGTTTATGCTGCTGTTGGATCGTGCGTAGGTTGGAGATGCAACGATATATCCGGACATGTACAGGGTGTCCTTTATAAACTTTTACGAACTGTTTTCTTAGAGATTAATGAAGATATCGACCTGATTTTTGCTACAGTTAAATGGCACAATGTGGTTAATAAAATTAGCTCGCAATACAATTTTTAGAGTTGTTTGTCAGAGGGATAAGGAGGCCTCCTAATTGGAAATGGAAATTTTTGTTGCAGTTAAGTGGCACAGTGTGGTTAATCTATCAGTGCGCGATAACATTTCTTGTGGTTGACAATTAGAGGCCCTCTGAATTTGTTTTAAATGAAAGGTGATCAATTTTTTGTTAATTCGTTTTATAAAACTGAATAACATTCGCAGTTAACAATGTCACTGCGTACTACATCATTCTTCTGTAGCATTCAACTGCAGTAAAAATGAAATCGATATCTTCATTAGCTTCTAAGGAAACAGCTTTCAATACTTTATACGGGGCACCCCGTAGAACCAGTTATAGATCGTAACCGATGTGCTTGTCCCTGACAGAGAATCGAATGGCCGAGCAAAACGATGAAGAGAGAGCGAGAAAGATGAAAGATTGATCGAGAAATAGGGTGAAGGATACGGGAGAGAGATAGATTATCACATCTCGTTCTTTCAGACTGCACGGCGCCCATATTAATTACTTATCCGCATGATTTCAAACAAACAGTGTAGCGTGGCGTACCTACTTTTTTAGATTAATTCCAATTGTGCCCGATCTCCAGGGACGGAATGCTATTCGATGATGGCTGTGTCGTTCTAATAGATTAACGGATCAACATTTAATATGTTTCTTTTATCGTGTTCATATTCAGTGGATTGCGGATTTTATGCATTTATGATATAAACGAATATAACAGATACATAATCAATCATAGACGTAAGTTTTATTGACTATTTGACAAACCAGAAATAAATTTTCATTTCTCCATTTTTGCAGGAATAAAAACAAAATTTTATTTTATTTTAAGGTTCATTACATATTTTATAATTTTATTTGATATTTTGAATTCATTTTGTCATACAGAACAACCATTTTTCCTCATGCACCACCTGATACCAAACACCCTGCATATTCTCTTCGTAACTTCTTACGTTCTATCGTTTCTATTTATGTAAAATTTTATTTAACATCTTTATTGCACAAGTATAGTGGTACAGATACACAAATATAAAACAAGAGGTAGATACACAAGTGGGTAAGAGAGGAGGTGCATTAAATCAAATAGCCGATGAACTTTTGAACCAAAACAGCCAATGAAATATTCATTTCTATGTTCAATATTTGAAAACATATTTCCACTGTGAAAAAATGTTTGCCATTACATCGAGCAACCTGTAACAGGTGTCCCCTTACAGTCATACATTTTTTGCTCCGTTGAGCATGTCTGATTCGTGCACGACAAAGCAACCGCAAAGGACTGATTAAACACACGTGTATCACTCACATCGCGAAAGAAAGTATCGAAGCAGAGCTGCACAATCAATTAACCATTGGTTGCTTTTACAAGCGCGCGCCTCAATTAGCATGTTATCGTTTCAATTTCTGTAACGGAGTTTCATTAGAACTCGTTTTATTTCTCTTTTCAGAGCGATCCCAGTACGGCGTTTCTCCGAGCAGCTCGTGCTGGCCAGTTGGAAAAGGTTTTGGAGTACTTGGAATCGGGAGTGGACATTAACGCTTCGAATGCTGTAAGCTAACACCTTTATAATTCGTAGTTTTTGGTTTTATTATAAAAAATGTAGCGGTTCATGTAAATTACCTCTTACTTGTTCTGTAATATTTATTCAAAACTTGTTATCTGCACATTTGTCATTGTATGATATAAGTGATCATGCTGGATTGGACCAGCTGGATGATAACAGTATTTTTGACCAAATAATTTAATGTTTTTCAGCAGCTTTGTTTAAACATTTTCCCACTACAGAACTGTCTACATGCAATTTTGTTCTGTCTGTAATAGTAGTTTTTATAGCTCTCATTGTCAATTATGGTTCCAGGATGGTCTTATCCATTTTTTGTATTGTTAATATTCATTTCAGACCCTAATAAGTCTAGATTCACCACTGAAAGTATTAGTAGATTTTTATCAGTAAACGTGTTTAGTCATCCCGTAAGTAATGCAGCCGTTCCAGTGCATATTCGAGCTGCTAGTAAACAAGACTTTATTAATTATTAATCAAGTGTACAGACCGGGTCAGGCGAACCGCTACCTGCAGTTTTATCAGAGAGATCAGTGCGATTCTTGTTTAGATGTAAATTTAGAGCCAGCAATAAAAGATAAACAACTGTTTATCTGTCACTCGTTGAATAAAACTTATGCGCGATTCCAGTTATAAAACTCGATGTTACATAAAGAGTTTCAGTGAACTTTAAATGCAGGAAAAATCTTTATAAAAATTCTATAAAAAACTGGATTCTAATGAAGTTTCATAATTGCTTCCTTTGCGACATGTGGTTTACTATTACCCTGATGAAACAAAGATGTATATCGTGTAACCAAAGTATCACGTTTTTCTTCTAATTCCGAGTTCAAACGGTATAATTGTCCACAATAAACCTCCTCAATTATTGTTTGATTGCGAGGCGACAGTTCACGGCGAGTAACTCCTATGCCGTACCAAACAGACAGCAATGCTTTCTGCGAGTACAATCTTCTTTTCAATAATAACACATTTTTTTTATGACTATTTTATTATCTTCAATTCCAATAGTCATTTATCATTTCTGTTCAAAATTTTAAATCGATAGTTGGAGGTCAACATTGAAAGTATCATAAAGAATAATAAAATAAAATAATACCTTTGTTAACCTGTCCGAGTAAAATATACAAAAATAAAATCCATATGTAATATATATTTTATAGTCTACTATATTCCAATTAGTTATTATTGATAGAAGAATATGTAGCCGAACAATGTACAAGTTATAAAATATTTTATGATAGTAAGCTTTATTGATAGTATTAAAGCAGACCCAAGCTGTTGGTCAAAACTAATAAACCGAAGCAATAAATGATTTGTTACGACTATAACGATCGTTATCGGTATTAATATGCGTGAAAGAAAAAATTGTACATCCACTCATACTTTGCTGGCGGTTCACTGCGTCACTCATTGTCCAGATTAGCAAGTTTTTCCAATATTTCTCGAATGCCGATGGATGGTAGAATGAATTCAGTCTCCGAGTTTTCCAACTTTCCCAAACAGTAGTTCATGAAATATCTTCAATATCTCTAACGGTGCTTTATGAAATGCTAAATTCTAAAACTCTGTCACGATGCTGACAAAGGTCTATGCAATATCGTCATTTACATGCATATATACATACATACATGCATATACACCTCGTGTGGACACTACGTTGGCACTTCTTCAATTACAATAATTACCTAAAAATGTTACGAATCCATTAATGAATATCATTTATGTTTCTCTATTTAGTTTGTATTACATCAGAGAATACATTTGACCGATACTTTATTTAATGTCTCATCAGTAACAATAAAAAAACAATTCAATTTTCATTCATTGATACAGTTAATTCGTTCAATTGAATCCAAAGTAATATTGTTCCATTTATTTTGTGATATTTCACCATAAATGTTTTTCAGATGCTGGTCACTTTTTATCAACTTTTTTTATCTAACTAAACGATCCCATAGTTTCTATAATTCAGCAACAAAAAATGTTACAGTAATAATTTACCGTATGTATTAATTATTCATTGAAGGTGATGATTGTCCTCATATTTATGAAGGAGAATTTACGTGGTCAGTTTGTTTTATCGTACGACCCTCGGAAAGTCCGCATCGCTTACGAAATGATCTAATATTAGGAATTGGATGTTTCATTAACGGAAAATATATGGCGGTGCATTAATTACAGAATGGCTTAAATGCTTTGCACCTGGCAGCTAAAGATGGACATTTGGAAATCGTCAGAGAACTTCTCAACCGTGGCGCAGTGGTCGATGCCGCTACCAAAAAGGGAAACACGGCATTACATATAGCTTCTCTTGGTGAGTGGGCATTACCATTCTTATCTTTTGTGTATTTTTTTTATTCGGGACAAGGATGTCAGCGCAAATAGACATAGACGCATGCCATTGTACTTCTTGTTATCAAACTTTTTACATTCCTGATTATATTTAAAGAGAAGGCGAGACGCTACAAAGAAACAAGAAAACAAGTTCAAAGTATTCAAGTGTTCATTAGAACGATGCAAGTCATTGAAATGATTGTAAATTTACAAAAGAATATGTACAAAATATTTTTGCAGCAATAGGATAGGAAATTTCTAAAGCTTTGTTGTAAAAATGGTATATCATTTATGAACGAAATGATTAAAATTTAATATCTTGTTATTATATTATATCTAATATTTGTTTATTGTATCGCAGCTGGACAGGAGGAGGTGGTGCAATTGCTCGTACAACGAGATGCTTCTGTGAATGCACAGTCACAAAATGGATTTACCCCGCTCTATATGGCTGCCCAGGAAAATCATGATTCGGTAGTGAAGTACCTTCTGAGTAAAGGTGCTAATCAAACATTGGCCACTGAGGTTTGTATAATCGATGTTTGCCGTATTAATCAAATATTTCGTTCAGTAATATTAATAAAATATCAAGTAATTTATATAATTAACGTAATTCGTTTTTCGTTACGTTTACTAATTTTTCCAACGACATGGACATTTCATTTTACTGTACCAGTTAGTATTAAACCGATAAGATGAATGTACATCGTACGGAGCGCCGAAGCCTCTCTATATTTCTAACAGATACCCTCGACACGAATTTAGGTGGAGTTTTTATTCATGTTCACAGGATGGCTTCACCCCATTAGCAGTGGCAATGCAACAGGGCCACGATAAGGTAGTAGCAGTTCTATTGGAAAATGACACTCGTGGTAAAGTTCGACTGCCTGCCCTCCACATTGCCGCTAAGAAAGACGACTGCAAAGCGGCTGCCCTACTTTTACAAGTATGTCGCAATAATTTGTCACCGGGGGCTCGATTCGATCCAATAGAATCCCCAGCGAAGAACGAACAAATCCAAATGCTGATGGTTCTCTTATCTTTGATTTGTTACAGAACGATCACAATCCCGATGTAACATCGAAGAGCGGGTTCACACCCCTCCATATAGCCGCACATTATGGCAACGACCGAATTGCTTCCTTGCTCTACGACAGAGGAGCAGACGTTAACTTCGCGGCAAAGGCAAGTAATTTTTAAGAAACAGCCGTCGATATTGCAAATTGCAAAGTAAATTGAAGTAATAAATATTTTAATAGTCTTCGACAAAGCCTACTCTTCAGCTGAAAATCTAAAATAATATAAGGATTTTCAGTAGCTCCTTAAGAGGTCCGAAAAAGAAAGGATCAAAAGCGTAAAAGCTCTGTTTATACAAAACAAGCATAACGTTTTATAAACATTATTTCAAGTTAGAACGATACACACTATTCTTCGTCGCTCGAATTTTTCTATTACTTTCACTCCTCTATTATTCTATTGCTTAGTCCCGAATTATAAGTGTCGGTGATGCGACAGTGGCTTGTTCAACTATTTTAAAAACGTCTGTTTATTTTGTAGCACAATATTACGCCAATGCACGTGGCAGCAAAATGGGGAAAGATTAAGATGGTGAATTTATTGACGAGCAAGGGAGCGAATATCGAGGCGAAAACGAGAGATGGCCTTACACCCCTCCATTGCGCTGCTCGATCTGGTCATCACGAGGTTGTTGATATTTTAATCGAGAAAGGAGCACCGATTGGTTCCAAAACGAAGGTGAGAACTAGCCTCCGGATCCACTTGCGTTACAGGCGAAGGTTTCCTGGCGATCGAATTAGTTGACCCTCGTTTTCTGTTGACAGAACGGTCTTGCCCCGTTGCACATGGCTTCTCAAGGAGATCATGTTGACGCTGCGAGGATATTATTGTATCATCGTGCACCCGTAGACGAAGTGACGGTAGATTACTTGACGGCGCTACACGTGGCAGCTCATTGCGGACACGTACGAGTGGCTAAACTTCTACTCGATAGAAATGCCGATCCAAACGCACGAGCTCTAAACGGCTTCACTCCACTCCATATTGCCTGTAAGAAGAACAGACTGAAGGTCGTTGAGCTCCTTTTAAAGCACAAAGCTAGCATCGAAGCCACCACAGAGGTATTTATTCTCATCTTCGCATTAGTTTAGTAGCCTAGTAACTCACATCATAGATATTATTGTACTAGTCGCTCCTTCTATATTTGTCTCGCAATCGGTTCAAATACCGAGAAACGTTAATTCTGGAACTGTACGCTCGTCTTATTTCTTCGAGCCAAAAACTCGATAACGTGAAAATCTATATCAACCGGTGTAGAGTTCTAGGGTTGATGTAATTTACTGATAGTTTGGGGGAAGAGAGATTATTAAAAATAGTGAATTTGTTAAAAGTAATAATTAAAGGGATATTATTATTTCTTAGTAATAACTGATTTATTTTATTACTTAGTCTGGATTGACGCCCCTACACGTAGCGAGTTTTATGGGGTGCATGAACATAGTGATTTATTTATTGCAACATGCAGCTAGTCCTGATATACCAACTGTGAGAGGCGAAACGCCTTTGCATTTAGCTGCCAGAGCGAATCAGACTGATATTATCAGGATACTTCTTAGAAATGGTGCCCAAGTTGACGCCAGAGCAAGGGTAAAGAAAAATATTTAATATTCGTAATATGTTTCGCATTAATTTTGTTAGTACGTCTTTTTAACTTTGCACTTTCATATTGATGTGTAAAATTCAACATGTATAAAACGTTAACATCGCAGGAAGAACAAACACCACTTCACGTTGCTTCTCGGTTGGGTAATGTTGACATTGTAATGTTATTACTTCAACACGGTGCCGATGTCGACGCTACGACGAAAGATTTATATACACCGCTTCATATTGCTGCTAAAGAGGGTCAAGAAGAGGTACAATATATTATTGTTGTTATTATTAAAAATTCAACGGATAGCTGTGCCTTTCTACGTAATGTTGATTTTAATACTCGTTTTCCTATGTAGGTTGCATCCGTTTTGTTAGAAAACGGCGCATCGCTTACCGCTACAACCAAAAAGGGATTCACTCCGTTGCATTTGGCAGCTAAATATGGTAACATGAACGTTGCTAGATTATTGTTGCAAAAGAATGCACCAGTTGATGCTCAAGGAAAGGTTAGAGGAATTTCTATCGCGTTATCTTATGTTATCATACGATATCGTTATCAGTGTGTTACAACCGATTTTCGTTTATGTACTAATCACGTTAATTAAATGTAGAACGGCGTAACTCCACTTCATGTGGCATCTCACTATGATCATCAAAATGTAGCACTGCTTTTACTTGATAAGGGTGCATCGCCTCATGCTATGGCTAAAAATGGCCATACACCACTGCATATCGCTGCACGTAAAAATCAGGTAAGCAATAATAACAGAAGCTATAAATTGAAAAAAATTATGTCGAATAGTGTTAATAGCAACAACATTTCTTTGTGTTTGATGCAGATGGATATTGCAACTACTTTATTAGAATACGGAGCAAAAGCAAACGCGGAATCAAAAGCAGGATTTACGCCGCTACATTTGAGTGCACAAGAAGGCCACACCGATATGTCAACGCTACTTATCGAGCACAAAGCAGATACAAATCACAAAGCTAAGGTAATACGAATCACATAATAGGTTGGATGTTACGATTTGTTAATTACTTTTTATTGAGTAACTTTTATTTTTGTAGAATGGTCTCACGCCGCTTCATTTGTGCGCACAAGAAGACAAAGTTAACGTTGCCTCTATCCTCGTTAAAAATGGTGCTCAGATTGATGCTAAAACGAAGGTATGACAACCTACTCAATGCATAAAATTTCTTTTGTTTTAGTGCATCATTATTTTGTATTTATTTTATTTTGCAAGAGTACGATGTTAAAGCTAAAAGATTATTAGTAAAATATTTGGTAGAATTCAATATCATAATAATACTGTCAATTTACTTAGATAAAGACAAACACGATTTGTTTTCATTCCAGGCTGGTTATACTCCATTACACGTGGCAGCTCATTTCGGCCAGGCAGCTATGGTACGATTCCTCTTGCGATCGGGTGCGGTTGTTGACAGTAGCACCAATGCAGGTTATACTCCGTTGCATCAAGCTGCACAACAGGGTCATACACTAGTGATCAATTTATTGTTGGAGGGTAAAGCTAAGCCAAACACTACGACTAACGTAAGTCAATTTTCCGAACGTTTCATACATATTTATAATACACTACTACGTATCGCTACGAAGAAACGTTTTGTCTCTTACAGAATGGCCAGACTGCGTTGGATATTGCACAAAAGCTTGGTTACATTAGCGTCATCGAAACTTTGAAAGTGGTTACGGAAACCGTCATTACAACAACTCACACCATTACAATAGAAGAGAAATACAGAGTCCAGGCTCCTGAATCAATGCAAGAGACATTTATGAGCGACAGTGAAGACGAAGGGGGTAAGTGCTTACTTCTTTTTTATTTAAAAAAATTTCAGTTCTTGCTTTATTTATAGTCTTTCAAAATTTGAATAAAATGTTGCGATGTCGTCTCGCATTGCAACAACAATTGGAAAACATAAAAGTATGTAATTTTAACGATCGAGCGGGCTAACGATCATCTGAAAATCCAATACAAAATTTAACATTCTAATTTGATTATTTATTATTCCAATTTAAGGTAATGCTTTAGTATTTTAGGAAATTATTTGACTAGAATATTAAATAGAATTTTATAATATAGGCACTAGCGTCAAGATGCTTGTAACGTAATTTTGCTTTTGTGATGCGCGCTTTTTATACATAGTTATAACAGCCCGTACTATAGCAGGGTTCATATTTATTCAAGCTTTAATCATTAATTTTTAATACATATTAGAATTGATCGCATGAAATTATTTCTTCTAATAGCAGATTCAATTGGAACTTATTTGAAATAAATAAATTTATACACACGTAGTTAAGCATATTATTTTCACTCGTGAAAAAGATAATAATTAATTCTAATCACACGCTTTTCTATTATTGATCGTGTTTTTTACCACTTCAGCACAAGATTCTTTAAATAAGTAGTTACCGATTGGTAATAGTTTCACACGATATATTTTACGATACTAACAGATTGGTGCTTAGAATACAGTTATCTCGCGGGGTTTTACATTTCGATAGCATTTCGTTAAAGAAATGACTATTCCTATATATACATATATAGATACATTATCACGTAAATTGCAATTTATTAGAGTAAAAATTTAATTGCACTAACTAAAAAAAATAAAACATTCAAATATATACAATGATTATGAGTATATAATAACAGCACTTTCCACGTCATTACATTTTAGTACCGACGATTCGTTTTAAACTGCATGTGTTTAGAGCATGAGAGCACAGAAAGATGAAATTTGTTTGAATGCATACCATGATTCCTATGACGACTTTTCCAGTACAAATTAGTAATATTCCCTTACCCCGAATATAATAATTATACAGCCGATTATCGGGCAACATAAGCCCTGACACTCATCGACAACTACTCACGAATTCGATCGCAATACCAGCTACGACGCCTTACTTGATAAAACGGAAAAAGTGTTTAGAGCCATAAGTATTTTCAAAATTTCAGATTTAGAATCGAAGTGCTAGATGGTGATATATTATTTGCTTGTCTTGTTGCGTTTATGTTACGTTCATTTCGCAAGAGCATGTGTTTAGCATATGTTCACTGGGTTGTTGCTATAAAGAATATACTTAACTTTTCTACCAGTATAGTTTCTAGATGTAAAAAATTAAATTTAGTATTCAAAGATGTTTTGATTATTTTATGTATAACATCATAGACCTCAAAGGTTTAGAATTTCAGCGGAAACGTTCAGTAACGTAGTTGCCTCCTTACACAGGTAATATTATTTAATGCTTCTTATCAGTAGTTACTTAGAATCAATTATAAATCGAATATTATTTTCGCAAATTTATTTTGAAAATTTAAAACAATGTTGCTTTGCAGTTATCTGTGTAAGATTTGTATAATAAATAGTATATACATCGTAGAATAATGTATATTGGATTAGATGAAACGAAGCTGAGTACAATGAACAGTAAATATATAACAGGTTTGCTTGTTTGCTGTAATACTTATTCAATTAATAACGAAAATTTAAAGGTAACATCAATCAGGAGAGCAAGTTTTCATAATTAAATTTATGTAATAAATTCTTTCTTTCTATTATGATACTTATAATAAACTACCAGGTTTTTATTATCTTTTGTATTTAAATGGAAGAGCCTAAGAGGAAATGCATTTAGTTACATTTATGTAGTTTTACTCTGTGATGTTACATTATTACACGCCAAAAAGACGTAAAATCGCTTCTAATCGGAATTATTAAGAATTTCTTTAGTGCTCGTGAACTGAGTGGTAGATTTCGAAATAGTCGAAGCAAACGAACAAAACTGCGTTCTCGATTTCTCGGAGATCTCGATCTCCTGTTCCGTAAGGTCGGCTATTTAACAACCCAGTGATAGCGAAATTTAGAAACAGTGTTTATGGTGCAAAATTAGCATTTTGATAAAAAAAAAAAGTGACCTTACTCGACGGCGTACAATGTAGGTGGTGATGAAATCGGCATGGCAGCCATGAATGTGTACGGGCAGCCTCCACACGCGCAACACGTGTATCTTCCTTCTTACTACCAGGGCCAAATGACCTATACCCGTAAGTTGTCTGTACTCTGTTTCTGTCACTCTTTCACATATCACACGTGCGCGCAACATTCTACATCTCTCTCTATATATATACATACATACAGACATGTACATATATCAGCATATGGGTACGTAAATGAATTCTGCGTACGTGCGCATTGTGTCATTCACTTCCTTTTTTTCTTTTTTGAAAATTCATTTGCAAACATCGTAGGACTTCTCGTATTTTATGCCAACTTTTAATAGTTCGCGTCGTCGCAATTTAGATATTCGTATGTCCAACGATTTGTTTAATGCCAAAAATTGAAATTTACTCTCTTTCTTTACGTAAAAACTCTAGTTTTTCTTTAGCTAGCTATTAACTGATTGAAACTGTGGTCGAAACGTTTTTCTGAAAGATTTTTGTATATTTTATACTTTGTTAGTTTGTCATAGTGTAGGTACTTTTTCTTTTTAATTGTAATGCGCGAAGACTTACATACAGAGACATGCACAGACATACCTCTCCTCGAACCGCTACTCGTTCACACTCTGTTTCGTTGACCATCCTTGTTGCTCCATTTCTCCTTGTAAAATTGCAAGCCTCCGTATCTTTGAAACGCCTGTAGTAGTTGTGAAACCTTCTCGACGATATTTACGCTTTGAGTTTCTAACACTGCAAACAATTTGTGTTGTATTATACAAAGTACTCCAAATGCTATCGAAATTTAAAAGCAATTTCGTTTGTTGTGAGTTTTTAATTGCAACGATTAATTACACTACCAATTATGTGATTGTAAAGAAGACGTTTATTTTATTTTAATTTTGTATACATAAATGAAAACGTGGAGGGGGGGGAGGGGGAGGGGGAGATTTATTTGACAGTAACATGGTTAATAGCCGTCGAAATAAATAGCTTCGTTGAAATGGTAAATAGGAATAATCGTTTTGAAAATGTTGAGAATGGTTTTTTCTTTAGTATTATTTTTTAGAGAAGTGTGCAGTTATAGATCAGTTGTGTACGCGGTACAAAACAGTAGGTGTATATATAGAAGTGGCGTTATTCTTGCTACTTATAATTCAACGAGATCATTATCATCTGTCCATTAGTCGTTACACTAGAAGTATCGCACATGAAGTTGCATTTATTATGTACGAGTCATAAGTGTCATTTCGTCATTACTGTATTTATACACGTTTGCTGCGTCACTATACTCGCGTTGAAACCAGAATTTACGTTGTCATTTTGTTTCAATTCGACGTCATAGAGTATCGAACATTCTTTTTTGACACGTCATTGATTTAAAAAAAAAGAAACAAACGGTAAAGGAGTCTAGTTTTTTGTTGTCGTTGTACGAGCATACATTATTAATAGAACATTGTGAATATCTACAGATTGGCCGCTATCTAATTTAATTACCTCGAATAAATTGCATGTTTATCATGACAGGAGATATTGAGCTTGTAGACAGTTTTTCTTCTTCTACGTAAGACGTATTGAATATCTTGTAAATAATTAGAAACTCATTTTGCAGTTTGTCTGTGACTTGTCAACAAGCCTATAATTACAAAAAGATTCCAGTGTTCACAAGACACTTATCCAAATACTGTTTGCGGAGACTGTTCGAAGAGAATTGGGAACAGTTTCTATAAACGGCGTCTGGATAAATATCTCACAAACCGGCTTCGCCGATATCTTACAAACTGGTTGTTACTCTTCGTGTTAATGTTTACACGAATCCTTTAATATTGCTACCATTATTACATTATTTCTCCTGAAAGAGAGCCATCTGCATTGGCTAAACGTCAAGAATATTTGTTACTCTTTCGATAAAGTTTGCTCCTACCGCTGAAACAACTCGACTTTCGTACTGCCTAATTTTTTTCCAAAATTTGAAAGTTGTATACAGTAACAGAAAAATTGTAGAAACACAATGGTGATGCTAGGTGAGTCGAGATTTACCGCCATAAATTAAATGCCCATGCAGTTCTCTCCCGTTTTTGAATATAAAACAAAGAACACTACAGTACGTTAATGAAGTAGGGCGCGTTACTACTGTTAATGCAATTTGCATAATAACGAGTCGTGCGATCATTATGCCAGTCGGCAGGAACAGACTCGGGCTTGTGTGATCTGTTTTGACGTATCAACCACGTACATACACGCATTCTGCTTCAGCTGTTGTGCAACAGCCAGTGTGCGTCCTGTACTATATTATTCGTGCAGTTAGCCTAACCCCTGCTAGCTGGCTAGCCGCCAAATACGATTCACGACCAAAATACCGAAATTTATATAACGAACTTGTTTTCCTTATTTTTTCGTTCGATTTTTTCTCCTCCTTTCGAATCAGCGCTCAATTAATTTCCGCGAATTCTTTTTACGCGCATCGTATATTTTTGCGTAAGGACGTGAGAAACGCGGATAAGGTGATCAACGAACACTAACGGCGGCAGTTAACATTAATTGATCACGTTACACCGTAAATGGGGCGTGCACACACTTTGCGAAGTACAGGGGGCTACGTGTGTCCGTTCGTGCTCTTCAAAATTCTACGCAGCTATAATCGTGGAATGCACCAATTTTCTCCGTTAAAAGATGAGACGTTGGCTGCCATGAAAATTTCTACGAGTTTAACATTTTATTTTCGGACGACTGGAAACTGGATAATCTAACCTATGTCGTAGTTGGATTATGGATAATTATATAAATACATATTTCTACAGATACAGATAAGAGAATGAAATTTAAATGAAAGTATTTCTTATCTTACAAACAGTGTAACGTGTATTTTATATTGTTGATATTTTACATATTTTTGAATCTGTACTATCTTCATACGATTTCTTATATTTCCAGTTGCCATAAATCCATAAACATCCGCAGTCCAGCCGGTACTTATTTTTGTAACCTCGCCATATTCACGAATTCGATCCAAATTTATTTTCTTTGCACTAACTTTCATCATTAATTTTTCAGTTCCTTACTGAAATGCTCTGTCGCATAGTAAACGTTAGAACGC